>NW_026000242.1:197595-353931 GCF_001458135.2 Marmota marmota marmota | reverse complement strand
GGAGGGGAGGGGAGGGAAGGGGGGATAGTAGAGGATAGGAAAGGCAGCAGAATACAACAGACACTAGTATGGCAATATGTAAATCAATGGATGTGTAACTGATGTGATTCTGCAATTTGTATACGGGGTAAAAATGGGAGTTCATAACCCACTTGAATCAAAGTGTGAAATATGATATATCAAGAACTATGTAATGTTTTGAACAACCATGAATAAAAAAATTTAAAAAAAAGAAGATGTAGGATGGACATGGTTGCACTTGAGGACAGACCTATTACCTCATTTATAAATGTACTGGAGCAAGAGAGCTCTAGTAGAGGAAAGAGATCACAGAAATAATGGTTTATTATATCATCCTTACAGAAAAGCACTCTTAGCATGCAGGTTGTGTTAACTGTGGCACGAATTAAGCCCATGCTGTACACTCCAACTACCATCCAGGAACAGACTTGATTAGACATGATAACATTGTAAAGCAAGGGGACTTGCAACTTTACTATTTTTAAAATTTATGTAGCTGCTATGTGAGTAATAAAATTGAAATTAACATAAAAGTGCTCCATAATTCCTAGTAGTTTTTGTATTATATTTTCTCAAAATAAATATAAAATAGATGATAAAAAAAAAATAGCAACATAGGGGTCATATGCCATTACAGACAACATGTGACACTTTGCAATTGCAAAAACAATGAAAAAGTAGAGTTGAGTCATGCATTCAGGGTAGGAGATGGTGTTTTTCTCCATCATGAAGTTCACCAGCATTTTGGGGGTAATCACAGTAGGTTGACAGAGGTCAATGAAGGAGAGACTGCTGAGCAGGTAGTACATAGTTGTGTGCAGACGAGAGCTGAGCCCAATCAGTGTGATCATGCCCACATTCCCCACCACTGTGAACACATAGACCCCTAGGAAGAGGAGGAAGAGGGGCAGCTGGTGCTCTGGTTTGTCTGTTAACCCAGCCAGGATGAACTCAGTCACTGTAGAATGATTTTCTTCTGCCATTGTCTTCTGAGAATTCTAAGTAGGAAGAGAAGAAAATTTTTGAAATATTTATTGTCCGATCACACAACAATGTGTACAAGAGAGAATTCAAGTCTTTTTAGCAAAGTATCTCATTTTTTTCCCAGCCCTTCAACTGTGTCAGCTGTCAATGATATTGGAATCACAAGAATGTGTGACATGTCAATAAATATCATATAGAACTATCCCTATTTGTGTTATGTGCTTTAAAATATGTTTTTAGTAGAATCCAGTCTGAATACATAGGAAACCGTTTTGGTAACTGAGTTTTTGAGTATTTTCCATACCTTATGTGTAATATTCTCAAGTCCTCTGCAGAGCATATTCTTAAATTCTTTTTATGTTAAAACAACAATAGCATTTAAAAAAAAAACACAAACATGCTGAGATCATACATAATGATAGAAAACAGAAAGCTTTTCTTTCTAAAATAATGAGCTAGGCAAGATGCCCACTCTCTGCACTTTTATTCAACAACAGACTCAAGGTCTGGCTAGGGCAATCAGGAAAGAAAATAAAATTAAAATAAATTAATATTGGAAAACAAGGAGTAACAGTATCTTACTTGTAAATGACATAATCTTGTGTATAGAAAATTCTATAAGGAATCTACAAAATCTACAAAAAGAACTGCTGGGAGTAAATCAAAGTGAAGCAAGGTGGCAGAATACCAGATAAACTGAATAACTCAATTATATTTCTAAACATTTGCAGTGAGCAATCAAAATTTTTAAAATAACATGAACAATAAAATTAATAAGAATAAACTAAAAGTTGAAATGTAATACATTTCACTTATGATTAAAAGATAATTTGAATGCAAAGAAAAATCTTCATAAATGAAAATACATCCAATTTCATTAATCAATGACTCAACCAGTGAAAACATCAGTACTACCCAGATGGATCTACAAATTTAGTGTCATTCCTCTCAAACTCCCAGCTCTGTCTTTTAGGCCTGGACAGACCTTTATATTCAGTTCACTGTTGTGACTAAAAGACCAGACAAGAACAATTTCAGAGGAGATAAAATTTTATTTGGGGGCTCACAGTTTTAGAGGTCTCAGTCCATAGATATCCAGCTCCATTCCTCAGGGCTTGAGGTGAGGCTGAGCATCAGGTGGAAGTATGTGGTGGAGGGAATCGGCTCAAGATATGAAGATCCAGAAGCAGAGAGAGTGCACTCAAAAGATTCAAAATATATACCCCAAAGGCACACCTCTGATGCCCACCTCCTCCAGCCATACCTTATCTGCCTTCAGTCACCACTCAGGAGATTAACTCACTAAAGAATTAAGGATCTCATGACCCAATCATTTCACCTCCAAATTTTCTTTCATTGTCTTACAGATGAGCTTTGAGGAGACACATAAGATCAAAACCATAACTCAGGCCAATGATAAAATTCTTATGAAAATAAAAGGAATTCCCAGTATTATTTTTTTTTTTATTTGGAGAGCTCACAGTTTGCTATTTGAAAACTCTTTACAAAATTAGATAGTGTGATTTTGTCCTAAGTATAAGTATATGGAAGGCACATATCCTTCCATATGTCGTACTCTTTATGTTTTCCAAGCTGACAACTTTTTCAGTGTTCTTGGCCTCACACAAGACTGTCCCACTGAATGCTGACTCCCATCACAGAAGCTCCATTATATCTTGCTCAGTCATTGCAATTCTGACAAAAAGATCAATAGAATAGAATTGATAATCCAGAAATAAAACACATCTGTGATCAATTGATTTGTTACAAGGATTTCATGAAAATTTAATGGGAAAAATATTCTTTTGATAAGTGGTGCTAGAACAATAAACTCTACGTAAAAGATGTAATTTGGGGCTGGGAATGTAGATCCTTGGTAAAGCACGTGCCTAGCAGCACAAAGCACTGGGTTCAATCCTCAGCATTGCAAAACAAACAAACAAACAGGCATATAAATAAATAAATAAATAAATAAATAAATAAATAAAATTTGGAACTCTTTCTCACACTATCCCCAAGAAATGAACTACAAAATGCACTAGAACTAAAAGGAAGAACCAACTTTATAATAATAATTTAAAAAATAAAGGCCAAATCCTTGTGACCTAGGATTTAATGATAGTTTCTCTGATACCAAAACCAGAGACTACCATAGGAAAAAAAAAACAATAGTTAGTTGGACACCATAAAAGTTTTTTTTTTTTTTAAAGAAAAGAAAAAAAATGTCTTTTGAAGAAAAATATCCACCTAAGTTATTTCTGTTCACCTTGCTTTTTGTCTTTTTGGCATTGTGTTATTTCAGTTTGCTACTGGTCTTTCCTAGCTCTAGCTCTTGCTCTCGGCCTCACTCTCAGCCTCCTTCTCAGCCTCGCTTTTTTTTTTTTAAGTACTGGAAAATGAACTCATGGGCACTCTACCACTGAGCAACATCCCCAGCCCTATTTTGTAGTTTTTTACAGACAGGGTCTCACTGAGACATAAAAATGAAAAATAAAGCCCTGAAAGTATGTTATTCATCATTTGTTAAGGATATTCAAATCATAACCATAGTGAGGAAACATTTCACATCCATTGAAAAGACAATAACTAGGTATGTATAATATGGCAAAATGCACTTAACTATTATGCATATGTTAAAAGAACAAATAAAAAAGAAATAGGAGATTTGAAATGAAAAAGAGAGAAATAAACTTGCTCTTGTTATAAATTTTCAGTTATATCCTCAATAAAAATCACACTGTTACTCTCCCTGAAAAAAAATATCAATGCCCATAGTAATTCTGTAATACCACACATTATTGGAAAGTATTTTCAGTTAATATTAGTTTTTCTGGACACTAGAAATAACAAGGAAATATTCACGGTCAGTATTCAAAAAGAACTCTAACAGTTTAACAATGAAAAGGAAAGCAGCACAGTTGGAAATAGGTCAGAGGATTCCAATAAGCACTCTTCTATTTGAGCCAAAAATTGACAAATAAAGCCCTGAAAATGTTATTCATCATTTGTTAAGGATATTCAAATCATAACCATAGTGAGGAAACATTTCACATCCATCAGAATAATAACTAACAATAATAACTAACAGGACCCATAAACAGAAAGATTGACAAGAGTGTGACGACATTGGAACCCTCATCCACTGCTGAAGGAACTATACAATGTACACACTGTTATGCAAATAGTGTGTCAGTTCTTCAAATTATGAAGCAGAGGGTTACTCGTGGCCTGTTCAGAGAATGGGCTAATCATCACAGATGTAGGTTCCTAATATGAGAATTAGTTTGTCCCTTTCCTCTGTCTCCTGTGGGTACTCTGGTCCTTGATCATTTACCATGGGATGCAGCAAGAAGGCCTTCACTAGAAGTGACCCTTTAACCTTGAACTTCCCAGTCTCTAGTATATTAAGCCACATAAATTTCTGTTCATCATACACACCTGGTTAGTGGTATTCTGCTACAGAAACACAAAATGGATAAAGGCACATATCCTTCCATATGTCGTACTCTTTATGATTTTCAAGCTGACAACTTTTTCAGCATTCTTGGCCTCACACAGACTGTCCCACTGAATGCTAACCCCCATCACAGAAGCTCCATTATATCTTGCTCAGTCATTGCAATTCTGACAGCAGGTATGGTACACTGACCCATTCTATGAGACCAGTCCCTGCTAAAGTCTGACTCTGATATGTGCTCTTCATTGCGACTGCTTCCTGTGCTGCTTTGCTCATGCAACCTGGGTGCTTCAATGTCTTTGTGCATAATTTCCACTAACCTTCCCTGCAGTAGTGTTAGTCTGCACTTATTTGATTCATCTTTGAGATCAATGAATCATAAGCAAAACAATTTAAGAGAAAAAAGGTATATATTTTTTAACAGTTTTATTAAGGCAGAATTGATATTCAAAACTTGTATGTATTTATTGTATACAATTTATTTAGTTTAGATCTAGGCAAACACTAGTGATATTACCACCATACTCAAGATAATTGACATATATCTACCATCTTTCACTTTTTGTTTCCCTTTGTTCTTTGTTTTTATTTATGGTAAGAATACTTAATATGAGATCTCCTCTCATCTTGGAAGTAAAACACCATATTGTTAACCTTAGGAATCATACTGTATTGAACATTTTTAGGACTTCTTCATCTAACATAACTGATGATTAAAATCTATTGAATAACTGCTCCATGTTTCTCCTAAAGCTCTGACACTGGTTGCCATTATTGTATTCTTTGCTTCTATAAGCTTTACTCTTTTATATACTTAAAGGAGCATTGGGAGTATTTGTCTTTTTGGACTGGTTTATTTTACTTAGGGTAGCATTCTTCATGTTCATCCATGTTGTATAAAATGGCAAGATTTCCTTTCAAGAGAAAATAGTTTTGAATTTCATAACAGAAAGCAGTGTAACTCAGAACACCATAAGATTGACAAAATATACCTAAAAAGTTTGTGTTTCATTATATTTTTGCTATATTGTTAGAGTAAAAGAATGGGATGCTCCTTGGTTATCCTGATTTTAATAAAATATTAGATAAAACTCTAGAATGGTCGGATGGACATTAGTCAATTATGTGGTAAAGTAAAAATTGAGAACTATACCTCATAGTTATGTGAACTCAGCTTATATCTAAAGATTAATCACAAGTGAGAAATGTTGAGGTTTTCTCCCACAGGGCTTTATATTCAGTCTTGTTTTGAAAAACACATTCTATGATAAACTTGAATTATGCCACGCCAGAAAATATTTTGAAAATCATAGTTAATAGTAATGAAGACTTATATTGGTGATAACGCTTCAAGAAAATACTGCTAGGTTGTAAATGAGGATTTATATTAAAAGGAGGCCATTCAGGGTGAGGAAGCTGTGAGAATGAAGACAAGACCACAGGAATGGACACAGAATAGTAGAGATAGTATGTAGACTACTCAGCCCAGCAAGGCATGCACCTTTCTTGTGGATTTTAATAGATGTTAAAATATTTTATGATTTGTGTATGCTTTACACATTTCATTTTGTCCATATTCTAATCTGTACATTGTAATTCTGCATAACAGTGGTTCATTGTTACATAGTCATACATACATGCAATACAACAATATAATTTGGTCAATATGATTTCCCAGGATTCCCCTTTCCTCACCCCCACCCCCATTATGTTCTTCTGGTCTCTGTTCTATTTTCATGAAATCCACCATGAAATTTTTTTTCTAGTTTCCACATATAAGATAAAATATATGATCCTTGATTTTTCTCAGTTTGACTTGTATTGTTTAACAGAATGCTCTGAAGTTGCTCCATTTTTCCGCAAATGACATAACTTCATTCTTCTTTATGGAAGAATAAAACTCCAGTGTGCATATATACTACATCTCTTTATCCATGCATCCATTTATAAACACTTAGGCTAATTCCATAATTTGGCCAATGCAAATTCTGATGCTATAAACATAGGTATGTGTGTATCACTACTATAGTAAACTGCCTTAAAGTCTTTAGAATAAATACTGAGGACTGGTATAGCTGGGTCATATGCTTCCATTCCTAGTATTTTAGGAATGGTTTTAGGAAAAACCATTCTGATTTTTATACCAGATTTACTAATTTATAATCCAGCCAATAATGGAAAAATGTTCCTTTTTCCCCATATCCTTTTCAGTATTTATTATTGTCTATATTCTTGATGGCTTCCATTTTAACTGCAGTGAGATGAAATCTCTAGCTTTGATTTGCATTTCTCTGATAGCTGAGAACACTGAACATTTTTCATACATTTATTTTCCATTTGTATTTTTTCTTTTGAGAATTTTCTATTTAGTTCATTTGTTTATTTACTGATTGGGTTATTGGGGAGGGGGTTGGTGCTTTTTTAACCTTTGTAAGTATTCTGGATATTAATCTGTCTGAGAATAGCTAACAATTTTTTTTCTGCCTCAAGTCTGTTCTGACGGTCCATGAAAATGTTAATAGTAATCAGGAACTATTTTTTAAATTAATGCATGTTTACGTCAGATAAATGAAGACAAACTACATAAGAATCTATTCCAAGTACCTAGTAATATACTATATTATATACTCTATGCTCCTTTCAATTATTAAGTCTTTTTATTGCATATGTTCCTTGGTAATTATACTTAATAATATCTACTATTTGTTCCTTTTTCATCTTTTATAATAGGTTTCACTCTTCAAGGTTCTCAATTGCTCATTTCTTTAGTAGAGCTCTCTTCCATTCTGGAAATTTTGAACCCCAGGAAAATGTCAACCCAAGATAAATAAATACCCCAAGTTTACTGTTTACTAATCCCAAAGACAGAACTTAGAGGACTCAAAAGAGAGTTTTATACATTTTACTACTCATTCAATCCTTGGTGGCAGCAGGTCAGGATACAAATGAAGCAGGCAGAGGAAATATATATGATATTTTGCATGCCCACTGTGCAGGAAGAGCTCCACAGATGTTCTATGAGTACATTCCTTTACTTCACAACCAGGGTCACTCTGTTTAGATTCTCGCCTAAAGACTGGAGATAAGAGAAGTGGTCTTCATCTCTCAAACTCCTTTGTCATCACATTCTTCAGAGACATTACCTCTTTGCAAGTTTTTGTAGGCACTAATTAGTATTTAACCGAACAGGAATTTATCTGATACCTATGCAAATATTTCAATAGCATATATCCTAGCATATATAGTCCTCAGAATTACTAGAAGCAGAACAGATATTTCTGATTTTCTAAAAACAATTTCAATGCATAAAAAAAGGTCTGGAAATGTAACCATCATTTTATAAATAGTCATTTAATAACTATAACCCATTAATAAAAAGAAAATGCTGGAGGTGGTTTGTTTAATGCTCAGAGTGTTATTTTACAATTATATACACATAAAATTTGCAAAACATATTCAAGCAATACTAGTGGAAAAAAAAGATTAAAGGAACTTCTTAAAATTATAGCATCTTGAACAGGAACATTTCAGGCACTTGAGTAACCAGATTAATAAATAATGTGGGGAGAAAATATGTATCAGCACTGAAAACTGAAAATAAGACTGTCCACATACCATAAAACAAGAAGTCACATTTTGCTAAATACAGTACAAACAGTGTAAGGGTCCCGCGAAACGTCGGAGAAAGAGACCACCAAGTGACCACTCATGCAATTGGCAAAAGGGGATTTACTGAACCAGCATGCTGGGGCTCTGTGCCCACTCAAGAAGGGAAAGCAGCCCAGAGCCCCGAGCAGGGGCTGAGCACTGCTTAAGTACACTTTTTGGGGAGGGCGGAGGGCTTTGTATACATCAGAACAAATCATCATTAGGCGCGGGAAAATTGAACAACAACTCCTAAACCTGATTAGTTCATTCATTGGCGGGAACAGGTCAGGCTGGAGTGATAGGTCATTCCTAAGGAGGGGGTTACATTTAAACTGATTGGTCCAGGCCCTGCAATGCCTATGTGCGACCACACAGAGCCCTTATTAAACAATCCAAATAGTCAGGGGAAATATTTACTGGGCAGTTCCAAGCATTGTCTTAACAGCTACAGAAATTTCAGGTTTTGCAGGTAACATAGAAACCTAACAATACCTCCTTTACATTTTAACTCAGACCTTGCAGCTTAGAAACTTTTACAACACCCGGTCTTTTACCCTTTAACTTTTACGCTTTAACTTCAATTTCTTTTACCCTTACAACAGGAGTATATTGAGCAGAGACACATCAAGGACCAACTCAGAGCTGTTCTTCTCAGCAAAGCAATAGAGTTTCAAATGTACTAACATAGATATACCAGCAGAACACTGCTTACAAATCCCAATTTGTGAGGGCAAAAGTAGAATTTCAATGTAAAACACAACATTCAGCTGTGGAGCCAAACTAGAGCCCTTCAGTGGATGAATGGATAAAAAGACACTAGTATGGCAATATGTAAAANCCCCCCCCCCCCGCAAAAAATGCTGAATGTTTCCTCTGATATAAGGCTGATATAAGGAGGCTGACTCATAGTGGGGTAGGGAGGGGGGAGCATGAGAGGAATAGATGAATCCTAGATAGGGCAGAGGGGTGGGAGGGAAAGGGAAGGGGCAGGGGATTAGCAAGTATGGTGGAATGTGATGGACATCGTTATCCAAAGTACATGTATAAAGACACGAATTGGGTGTCAAAATACTTTATAAACAGAGATATGAAAAATTACAATTCATATATATATGAATTGTAATGCATTCCGATGTCATTTATTTATTTTTTTAAATCAATTAAAAAAAAAAACAGAACATTCAGAACCAATGGTGCCAGAGGCCCTCAGGTCAGGTTTGCTCTAGCAGACTGGCCTCAGCTCCACTGCTTCCTCTCCATCTTACCCCGGGCTTGTCAGTTACTCTTTCTGTGCCTTTCATTTCCTCACATGCAAATAGTGATGATAACCATACTTACTTCATAGGTTTGTGGGAAGGAAAGCAGCAACGATTTGCATAAAGCTTTTAATCATTGTGCATGCATATATGATGGCCACTGTTGTCATTGTCACATCATTCTCACCATCATCACCATCACCATCACAATCTTCACCACCTGAAGGGGCATGAACAGTGCTTTTTGATAACAGGGCAAGGAAGGAAGTTGGCTAAGGCCTCCTGTGTGGAGACAGGACAGGATAGACACTCAGCTCCTGAAAGCTGGCTTCTGGTGGCAGAGTGATTCAGCAGAGTGGGATGCCAACTGCATTCCCCATGCCATACATGCACATCAGGTGCCTTGGCACTTTTCTTAGAAAGCTGGTATCAAAGAAATCGTGATACAGCCAGGCGCAGTGGTGCAAGCCTGTAATCCCAGCAGCTCGGGAGGTTGGCAGGAGAATCACAAGTTCAATGCCAGCCTCAGCAATGTCAAGGTGCTAAGCAACTCAGTGAGACTCTGTCTCTAAATAAAATACAAAAGAAAATAAAATAGGGCTCAGTGGCTGAGTGCCCCTGAGTTCATTCCCCTGTCCCCCTCTAAAAGACAAGAGATTGTGATATAAATACATGTCTACTAGTCCTTCTATTTAAGATCTGAGTCAAGATTCTGAAAGCAACTCCAGAACAGTCCATCTTAGGGCACAGTATCAGACAAGAATGCTCCTCAACCTCTCTGAATATCAAAGATCAGAAACACAAAACCAACAGGGAACGTGTGGAAGGCTGTACAACCATCACTCAAAGATGTCAACCTAATCCTCAGAACTTTAAAATAGGTTTCTGTACATAGCAAAAACGAAATCTGCCATGTGTGAGTTAAGGATGTGAGATGAGATTTCCTTGGTCATCCAGGCAGACTCCATGCAAGCACACATGGCCTTGAAGGAGGGAGGCAGGAGGGTCGGAATTAGTAGCAGGAGATGTGATAAAAGAAAAGAGAAAATAAAATACACAAAGGGGTCATGTGTCTCTGAATCTGTGTGGCCTTCAGAAGCTGGGAAAGACAAGCAGAGGGATTTTTCCCCTCAGATCTGTCAAAAGGAACCAGCCCTACTAAGTTCATTTTCAATTTAAGAATGTTTTCAACTTTTGGTAGGTTTATCAGGACAGAATCCCATTGTCAATCAAAACACATCTTGCAAAAATTGTTGAACTTTAACCTATCCTGTAGATCTAGATTTCAGATTACCCACTAATATGGTAGAAAGAAAAACAAGATTCAACTATCAGAGACTTACAGAATGTAAATCATTTTGCAAGACAGTCTCAAAACTTCAAAAGTAAATGTTATTAAATTAGAAAAGAGGGAACTCTGGCAAAGTACAGAGTCAGGAAAGCCTCCTACAATGTCTAAATTTTAATTGTACTTGGTTTGAAAAATGTAACTATAGTTGTTATTATGGGACAACTGGAGAGTTTTGAATATGAACAGAGATGGAATGATATTATGTAATTTATAATGTAATTTGTTTTATTTTCAAAGGGAGATAGTAATATCATGGTGATGTGCAAAATTCTTTTATTTTAAAAATATTCATGCAGATGTCTAGGTGGTTAAGTCTGCAACTTCTCTGAAATGATTCAGCATACACACATATATACACACAATTGTTTTTGCAAACAAATACAACACACATTAATATATCTGGTCTTGAGAATTGAGTTTATGGTCGTGTGTTGTTCTTCTATTCAGATTCTGGAAGGCTGTCAGTTTTGAGTTGATATTCTTCTGAAGAGTCACATCTTTCTGCCCTCATGGGTATTTTAGTGAGAAATTGGGGGACATCCACCAGAGGCTCATGGACAGATTTCATTTGAAATGTAAGACTCTGAATCAATGATTTTTAATTAGGGGACATGAACAATGTGCAGTAGAGCTTATTAGAACTCATTATAACACAATTTTCTTAAACATTACACCATGTTTCTACTTAACTGAGACTCTTTTTGCGTTATCACAGGTCATCAGACATGCCAGGAGACAACTCTTACTTCCAGAATTAAGACTAATACCACTCTACTGCAATTCTCCAAAACTGGGCTTTACAACTGATTTTGACCTATCCTGTGTAGGTCCTCTTCCACTTCTAGAGATAATATCTTGTATTTCTTAATGCCTCTGATTTACATTTTAAAATTCTGATTCAATCAAAGATTCTGAGAAATATAATACATAGTCATTTAAAAGTTATTCCCAAATAGAAAATAGAAGTCAAATTAGTTTTATATGTTTGTTTCTTCTGAGAATTTTCCTTCAGCAACATGAGCATGATCAGTATTAAAAATGCCCAATTTGTACTTTGTGGGCTATCCAGATACATGAATACATTGACATAGTTTAGTGAAATTTACACCAGTTTAATTAAAATGGGGGCATTTATGCACTCTCTGAATTAGCAAATGCTTATAACTCCATCAATGCACAGGATTACTTAAATTTTCTTTTCATGGAAGGTAAGTCAAAACCCATCTCTCTGATACTGAATCCCCCACTCTCACGTGTGCTGGTGTGGGCTGGGCATGTATGAAATTCCATTGTGTGTGCAAGGGATTAGAGAATCATTATCTTTCCTCTTCTGTTCACTCATTCAGTTTTCTTAAAATCTTTTAGAGCTACATCCAACTCATTTTAATGGATCTTCAGAAGGGTAATGTGATGTGCCAAGGTGCTTGATGGGAGGGAAAATGCAAAAAAGGAGTGACAGAGGCACACATTTGAATCATAGTACCCCGCCACCAAATGCAGGAAGAGATTCTTACTTAAAACCACTTTTTAAATCAGTTAAATAAACAAACACTTTCAGTGGTATCATTGAAGTCAATATCAACCTAGGAAAGCTTACCTTTATGTGTTTTTCCAAAATGAAGGAAATTTTTGAAATTTTTATGCATATTCTTTTATATGACTCACATTTTTAAGTATTTAATAAGTGTTAGTAATGTGAGTGGCAAATTCACATATTTTGTCTCATTATGTCCTTATAATCTCTTTGTAAAATAGAAATTTTACTTCTCCATTTTACAAATGAAGAACCTGAGACTCTGTGTCATTCAGGAATTGAATGACAGAGCTGTAATCTATTCTTCCAAGGGTGGCTTGATGCTCAGTGTCAGAAACCCATGAATCCAGACAGTTAAAAACACAAATGTTTGTAACATCTATGATGTCCAGTGCTCTATGATAGAGCGAGGAAACTTCAGTTTTCCACCAATAAATTTTCTCATTATAGGCTTTATTGTGCAGTAATTTTCTATCTTTTCAATTCTACTTAAGTTGTTTACTTTTTTTGTTCAATGTTAGCAGTTTTCACAGATTCATGCAAATGAATGGAATTCAGAGTCATGAATTTTGCTATTGCTTTTTTCTCCAATGATTCTCTTGCTTTTACATCTTGCTGATATTCTCTGCAAATATGCCTTCATAAAGATACGTTGTCTGACTGAATGTTATAGACCTTGTCAACTTTGAAAAAAAAATTCACACCTAGCAGATTGCTTCTATTTACTTTTGTGAGCTTTGTTTTCTGTTATAAAATAACCTCCTATCTGCTCCTTGATGAGTGTTCAGGCAGCTCTTAGATTCACATTCATTTTCATGGGACTTACCTCATTTAACATGTCTAGGGTGTGTCAGTGACTAATCAAACATGGAATATATTAGTAAGTAAACGGATAAAACTCCTGTGTACAGGGAGCTTGCATTCTGGTGGAAAAAAACTAAAAGTGACAACTCAATAAGCTTTATAATAGAAAGAAAGTAGTAAGTGCTAAGAAATCAAAAAGCAAGAAAGGAACACGCAAAGGGAGTCAAAGTTTAGGTAGTGTTATAGTTTGGATGTGAGGTGTCCCCCAAAAGCTCATGTATGAAACAATGAAGTTGCAGAGAAAAAATGATTGGGTTACCAGAGCCTTAAGCTAATCAGTGAACTAATCCCCCAATGGGATTAACTGAGTGGTAACTGAAGGGAGGTGGGGTGTGGCTAGAGGAGGTGAGGCATTGGGGGTGTGGCTTTAGGGTATATATCTTGCATCTGGCAAGTAAAGTCTCTCTCTCCTCTGCTTCCTAATCATCATGTGATCTGCTTCCCTTCACCACATTCTTCCGCCATGTTGTTCTGCCTTATCTGGAGACCTGAGGAATAAAGCCAGCTGTCAATGGATTGAGACCTCTGAAACTGTGGGCCCTCAAATAAACTTTTCCTCTTCTAAAGTCATTCTGTCTAGGTTTTTCAGTCAAAACTGTGAAAAAGCTGACAAAAAAGGTAGCGTGGCCAGAAGATCTGACTTGGGCAGCTGAAGACCTGAAGGAAGGAGGTATTTGGAATTTGCCACAGATAGGAATTGATAGTTACCTTCACCACCCAGAGAGCCAGCAGCCCCAGAAGCCAATGGCCCAACACTTATAACGTCATGAGTTCGTGTTCCCCAGGAGGGGTCAAACCCCCAACCTTGGCCTTACCTGTTCCATGGGTTGAGGGAGCTCACCTTCCAGGAATGCCCAAGGGACAAGTGCCAACAAGCCTCATGGGTACACTAAAGCTATCTGTGCCTTGGAATAGCACCTATCTGATGAAACACAAATTTATTCCAGTATTCTATATTTAATTGTTCATTGACTGCTCCCAGTATATTCAGTTCTCCCCTAAATGTTATAGTTGAAAGTTTCATGGCTCTAATAAATAATAATCAGGGTCTTTCTCGCTTCACTTTACACATGTCATCTTACATAATCCTCAGGATTACTCTCCAAAGTTACTATTATCTTCTTTTTATTGATGAGTAATAGAACTCAGACAGATTAAGGAAGCTCCCCAAGTTAAAGTGGCAAGAAAATGCTCAAACTGGTTTCCCACACAGACCCAGCTTGACTCTAGAGCCTCTTGTTCTTCAATGCCAGGATTTATTCAGTAAAGTTTACAGCATTAGATAGATAGAGGAAAACTTCAGATTAATCTGGTCCACACTTAGGCCCAGACACATGGAAGTATTTTTCCATTGACTTAAAGTCAAGAGCAGTTTGTACTAAATCACATGTACCATGCCTAGCCTGGCCATCTTTCAACTACATCATGCAAAGTTTAAAAGAGCTACAATATGAAGCTCTAGGAAGACTAACAACATGTCCCATGCCCCATTATTCCTTGGCTGGGAAGACCATGGCCTTCTGGCAAATGTCAGATTTTTTTCTTTAAAATCCAGTGAGATGTTATTTCTTTTGGAAAGCCATCCATGACACAGTAACATACTGTTACTATCTCCTTCCTCCAACTATTGCTGCCTTATCATGACATTTAAATCACACAATAACTTATAAATCATACACCTCTGTCCCTCTAAGATTGAGCCTCTTAAGGGAAATCACAATTTCATTCATTTCAGCATCTTAAGTATCTAAAATTAGTATATAGCTAACAAATATTTCTGATATATTTACTTCCCATTACCACAAGCAAATTATGATTAACACAGCCTACCAAGTTTTATACCAACAGAAGCATCACATAGTAGACATGTCCAGCTGGGCACAGTGGCACACAATTATAATCCCAACAGCTCTGGAGGATGAGGCAGGAGGATCCCGAGTTCAAAGCCAGCCTCAGAACTTAGGGAGGCTCTAAGCAACTTAGGAAGACTCTGTCTCAAAATAAAAAATAAAAAGGCATAGGGATGTAGCTCAGTGTTAAGAGCCCCTGGGTTCAATCCTCTGCCCAAAAAAAGAAAAGAAAGAAAAAGAAAACAAAAGATGTTCATTGCTTTTATTCAATTATTTATTAAGTCAATAATTCAAATGTTTAATAGAGTCACAACAACCTAAATATAAAGTTATTTTTAGTGAAACTCAAGTTTTTCTTGAAATTAATTTTGTAGAATCTTCTTTATTCTACTTTTATTAGGTGGAACCCCCTCTTTGTGGCCCTATCTAGTAGCCCTAGAGGGGACAAACCATTGGAACTGTGCTCCTATGCAAAAATGCTGCCTACCAGAAGGCAGAAATTCTCTTTCTTCAGCCTGCTATGTCTGTCCATGAAAGCTACGTCTCTCCCTGCTGCAGAATAGGGTATTTAAAAAAAAAAAAAAAAGATCTCTGATCAGAAAATTTGCTTTCAGATCCTAATAAATGAATGTGTATAAACCTTTCCTTTTTTCTTTTTTCTTTTATAACATAAAAAAAAAAAACATGGATAATGGCTGCTCAGTCGACTTCCTGGCAAGAGTGCAAATCAACTGAGCAGTGCTTATAAAAGTGCTGAGTCAGCTGCTAAATATTGGTTTAGTCCTAGTTATTGTTATTAAGCCATATTTTATTCCCATGCATGGCATCTCTCATTCTAACATCAATATCAGACTTCATTTCATTATTTCAAAGGAAAATAAAAATAAATGCAAATGAAACTTGTTTCATCTCAAACCTTAGAAGAAGTTCCCACATTCATGAACTTTTCACAGAATTTTATCAATCCATGACATAGAGAGAAATTATTCTGCATGAACAGACATTGGATGAGACAGAAACTTTACAATGGTTGACTTCAGTGACATTCAGTCATGGGACATGGAGTTCTCCTGAGTCCCTGCCTAGGTTATGTCATTTTGGTGAGTGACCTTGGAGCTGACCATTTCCTTCGAGGGTGTCTGCAGGAAGTTAAGAAGTTAAAAGACCCTGGAACTGCAGCACTGCTAGTGATCCCTGTTAATCCTTTCCCACCATGATCAGCACAGAGGACATTCCACCGGTTCCTCACAAAGACAAGGAAGGCCTAGTAAGCAACTCACATGGCTCATGCTTACAGAAAGTTCTTCTCCCAGGTCAGTGAAGTATGTTTCTACAGGCAATCATAAAAACAGAAAAGGGTCCTTTGTGGTGGCAAGACTTTCTTCATTTTATATTAAATGAGGTCTAATTTTTACATGCTTTAGCTACCAGTATAGAAATAGCCATAATTGGGAATTAGAATGTTTACTGTAGATTTTTGTCTAAGGCACTTAGAGCACAAAGCTTTTAAAAAATTATTTAATTTTCTAAATTGCACCCTGAATTTATGATATTCCTCCAGAACAAGAAGATTGAATTTTGGACTTCCCATTAGAATACATAAAACCCCAAACAAATAAATCAAGATGGCACAAAAGAATTTAATCCCCCAAAGTGATTTATAAAGATAGATGTTCAACTCTTTTCCCGAATGTTAACAGAATGGGAGTTGGATTAAAAATACTCCATCTACAATTCCCCAACCATGGATTTGGGAACATATTGATAAAATTCACTTTTATTATAGCATCTTAATGTACCTTATTCATATTTGGATGGTCTGGAGCAAGCAGAAAATTAACTCTTTTTGTATCCATGTCACAATTATTCCCTTCTCTTCAACCCCTGCTTAAGAGCTGTCTGTCTTCATTCAAGTCTCTAAACAAGTTTTTGACTTTGTTTTTATTAAGAAAAAGGTAGTAAGAATAGCATCCACTGTATATAAGAAGTTAATGTAAGATTCAGGATTAGTGATAGGATATTATAGAATGTCAAATGACATTTGTTTTATGAAAATAAGAATAACAATAAAGAGTAGGGCAATTCAGTGAAAGTGTGAATGTCCACATACTATAATGTCTTAAAATTTTCGTTTGATAAAATGTCTTACTAGACAGGACACTTTCTTGTGGACACCAATGTTTGCAAATATTTGAAATGCCATGGTGAATCACCAAGGTTAGAAAGGTAAAGAAGAACTGACATAGAAAAACAGAATGAGAAGCAAGAGGACCATAGTTTGCTTGAATGTTTGAAGTCATTTGATGGATATAGCAATAATAGAGTTGAAGTCCAGTCAAGGTCAATATCCTGATAAAGACTAAATGATGCCCACATCTCTCCTAGAAACCCAGGGACAGGGTTATTGGTAATTTCAATGATATTATAATTAAATACATAGATAGATGATAGATGTCAGACAGATATAAGACATTAATCTGGCTATCAGCAAGGAGGAATGGTAAAAATGGAATTTTATTTCTATTATAATCAACTAATATTTACCAAGAGTCTACTGGTAGATGCCGTCATGAACAATGTTTCATTTTAAATCCTCACAACATCCTTGTGAGATAGGGATCATTATCTCTTTCCTCCACCTTATGAATGAGTAAACAGCTCAGATATGATAAATAATTCAGTCCAAGAAAGTGTTAGAGCTCCACTTAGAACTGAAGTCTAGCTCTTAGCCTTCCACTTCCTCTAGGCAGCAACACTAACCATTTTTATTAATTTAACTGGCACTTATTAAGTTAGGTGTTGTGGAGAAAGTGATATAGTCCTAGTTAATTGCATGGGCTTTAGAGCCAGATGGTCTAGTCTAAAATCCTTGCTTTGTCATTTAGGAGCTCTTTAGCCTTGGTAAAGTTACTGATCCTCTCGAAGCATTAACTGCCTCATCTATAAAATAAGAATTACAAATAAAGCCTATTCCAGAAGTTTTGATAATTAAAGCGAGTTTTGTATATAAAACACTTGGCTCCATGCCTAAATCAAAGCAGACATTCAGTAAATGGTAGCTGCTCTAATTGTGACAAATGTATCATGGCTTCTGCCCTCAGAAACGACAGATTGAGGAGGGTTGATTAGATGGGCACTGAGTGACTCTTATACATAATGCAAAATTACATGGTAAGAGTTGAAAAGAGTGATACATTCTTGGGCATCATTTTGGAGGACACATTCTATTAAGTCCCTGAGGAATTGGCTTATGTAGACTCAGTGGCAAAGCCAGGAAATGCAAAGCTTGATTGATAAGCAAAGAGAATAGCCATCCCTCCTTCATGTGCTTAGGAGCCCAGCAGGAGGCAAGACTAGGAAACCACACTGAAAACTTGAATACACAGCCACAGAATCTGCCATTTATTTATAGGAAGTTGTGGAACCTCTGGAGACTGTTAAGAGAGGAGTGGCAGGAATGTGCTAGAACCCTTAAGAAAAGTGTAGGTGCAAAATGTACCCTTGATTGAAAAGGAAAATATGATGATCATGTAGGCCAGCTGAAGAGATATTGAAATAAAAGGAGCAATAGTGTGATCTAGACTGGTGGAAGGTGATGCAGAGAAAAGAAAGATTGATGAGGACAACAGACACATAAAACAGATAGTATTTTAAAAACTGGGCACAAGCAGCAAGGGAGAGGAAAAAATCAAAACATGACTGAAATTTCAAGTCTGAATTGAGAGGAGAGCAGAGGTAGAGAGGTAGAGAGAGAGAGAGAGATAATAGACCACCTTTGCAGAGCAGATGGTGAGCCCTCTCATGAAAGTACTTTTTAAAACCAGACATTTGCAACTGGACCACTACATATAGGAGTTGAGAGGACAATCAGATCTGTGGGACTGCAGCTCAGGAGAACCTTTCAGTCATGGTGGAACCTGATTTGAGAGCAGTCTCCACAAGGCTGAGAAGTGAAATGTATTCTGGTAAATGAAATTGCTGAGGCAGAAAAAACAAAAATTGTATGCAGAGAGGGGGAAAGGGTCATAGAAAACAGAAAGGAGGAAGGGTCCAGAATGTTAATAAGCATCACAAAGCCAAGAAAGAGGAGGTTGTAAGTAAAATATAAGGTCACCAGTGCAAAATAGAACAGGGCAGCCGATGATAGAAAGACTCATAAAAGACTAATACTAACCTTGGAAAATAAGAACTCATGGGTATAACCACTTTGGTTATTTTCGACAGTTTCTTATGTCTAATGTGGAGATACTATGTGAACGAGCAATTCTTCCAGGTGTGTACCAAAAAGTGAAAATGCATGTACACAAACGACATTATTCGTGATACTCAAGGTCACACACAACTCAAATGCCCATCAAATGATGAACGGAGGAACAAAACATGCATCACTTCACAAAGAAATATTATTTGTCAATTCAAAGGAATGAAGTACTAATATGAGCTAAGGCATGCATCAACCTTGAAAACATTGTGCTAAACGAAAGATAACAATCTACACAAGACCACAGCTTGTGACTCCATTTACACAGACCTGAGTCATTTAGTGAGGCACATTCTGAGAAACGCATCATTAGGTGATTCAAGCATGGCATGGGCATCACAGCAGACACTTGGGCAAACCTAGCTGGTAGAGGCTGGGATAACATAGGGTAGCCTTTGCTCCTAGGCTACAACCTTGTACAGAACATTACTGTGCTGAATGTTGTATGCCACTGTAACTCAATGGTCAGTACCTAAACCTATCTAAACATAAGAGGTACAGCAGTACAAACACCAGGCAGTAGGAATTTTTAGCTCCATTATAATCATATGGAATAAAAATTCTATGTGTAACTAATTAAACAAAACAATATATTCTTGTAACTTCTTTGAACCAAGTGGTCTAGGCAATTATTGCTTCAAAACTCATTAGTGAACTAATTAATGGTTGTGAGAAATCCCATCATTCCACCCTTATGAGCTTTTGCAAAAGGAATTGATACTTCTGAAATTATAGGACATATACCTCAGTACCTCAGAAAACTTCCTTCCAAGGTTCCTTCCACCTTCCTTATCACACTAGAATTTTGTCACTCAGATAAAATAGGATTTTTTGAGCAAATGGTTCAATACCATTTATTTACAATCCTCTGAGCTACCTCATTAGTGTTATAGAACTGAGATACCATAGCTTCAGGGCCCGCATTACCTAAGATAATAAGAGAGAGAGACAGAGAGAGAGAGAGAGAGAGAGAGAGAGAGAGAGAGAAAGAGAGAGATTGAAAGAGAGAGAGGAAGGACCCCATGGTGAAAGAGAATTAGAACCAGACTTCATGGGCATTATATATAAAATAAAATATGTAACTCATATTCAGTGAGCAGTGGGAGTCACTAGAGATTAAGCAGTAGGGTAGGGGTATAAAAATTCAGTTTTCAGGATGGTAATTTGGTTCTGAGGAACAGAATAAATTTGTATGAGAGTCTCTGTTCAGACCAACCAGGGGAGAAATCTACTGAAGTGAAAGAAAAAGATATAAAGATGAGGAGTGGTCAAGGGTGTCAAAACAGCAAAATTCGTGTTCAGTTTCCATTTTAGGGTCCCACTAATTACATTGTAGCCAGGTGTGTGGCACACACATATAATCCCAACAGTTTGGGAGCTGAGGTAGGAGAATCAAAAGTTCAGGCCAGCCTCAGCAATTTAGTGAGACTCTGTCTCACTAAAATGGGCAAAGGGCTTGGAATAAAACTCAGTTGTAGAATACCCCTGGGTTCAATTCTCAATAGCAAAACAAAAAGTTAAAAAGGTTGTAAATTTAAGTAAATATTTTATTCTCTTTGACATTTAATCTTTTCATTTGTAAATAGAGAGAATTGGACAAAAATGGTTTTTAAATGGGTCATTCTTACCTAGTTATCATTTTATGTAAAAATGACTAGATTATATTCCTGTTGATATTCCTGGCCAGAAAATAAAATTTTTGTTGTTGCAATAGTTCCTCTATTAAGTACTAGCTAAGTGATGCGTTTATTAAGTGATAGATTCCTGAGCAGTTTACCTTTTATTAATCTCTAGAATTTTTGATGTGCTAAGTAGATCTCTTTATAACTTAGCTGAGAAAAATTATGTGCACAGACAAAATCTACTAGTTCTTCAAATTATTAAACTTTAATAGTTTGATAATCTGAATGAATCTATCATAAAAATGTATCGTTCAAAAGACCTGAAAGCACTCAAGATAAGTGTGGGTTAATGATGACTGTATCTTCTTGATAGTGTGTAAGAATAATTCCTTGCTAAGATATTGCAGAAACTAATCCAATAGTATTTTGTGGGCTATTATTTTGCTCAATTCATCCAATGAATTGGCCAACAGAACACTACTTTATTCCTTCTCCAAGCATCCCCTTTCAACCCACCCTATTCCAATCTAGTATATGAAATCTTTTAATTTCGGTCGTTAAAAAGGCAAGACATTTTACAAAATAATTTCTTCTTCTTTAAAAGTCAGTATATCCTGGTGGGTGCAGCAGAGCACATCTGTAATCCCCCCAACTTGTCATGCCAAGACAGGAGGCTTGCAAGTTCAAGGCCAGCCTCAGCAACTTGTGAGGCCCTAAACAACTTAGCAAGACCCTGTCTCAGAATAAAAAATAAAAAGGGCTTGGGGTGACAAAGTACCCCTGGGTTCAATATTTAGTACCAAAAACAAAAGCAAAAAAAAAAAAAGGTAAGAAAATAAGTCAGTATCCTGATTAGTAATGCAACAATAATGTGTAATGTAGAGAACATGTAACTAAAGGAATACTGAACTTTTAATGTTTAATAATTTAAGAAATTGAAATATACATAATATTTGTAAACATTTCTCATTAATAAATAGCACAATTGTATAAGAATATAACACATAAAATGTTTTAAATTCTAATTTTTCAGCAAAATGAGAAAATATTATAATAACACCACCCACTAATAATGTCTTTTATTTTAGCCACCAATTATATGACCATTCTGATTCTGCCAAATTTTTTATGAATCATTAAATCATCATAGGGACGCTGAAAAGTCACTATTGTAGAAACAAGGAAACTGACATTCATGGAAAATAATTAACTATTCCCAAAATAATGCTTGATATCCAATTATTTCAAAACCATTTAAGTTTAGCAAACAGACAAAAAATAACCACAAATTATGACTGAACAAATTACTATTTTCTGAGGTTTTTCTGTGCTTTGTCATATGTGGCTATTGGCAAATACAATCAGCAAATGGGCCACTCAGTCCCTTTCCACTGTAGAAAAAGAAAAAAAAAATATATTATACAATCTTTAAACCAGGTACCTGCTCAGATGGAGATCTGATATGATAGCCATGCCCACCAAATATGGTGTGAAATGTTTTCCAAGATGGAGTCAGTCTGCTTCCAGTGCCAGGGTGTCTGGTGAGGTGGGAGGAGCTGGGTGATGGCCTTGTACTGTGAATCGGTAGCAGCTGAGTGACCTGTGTGGGAGTGGAGTGCAATCTGGAGTTCTGCAGAGGTGCTGATAGGTGATTCTGCTAAGCTGCTTGAAAGCCGTGCATGAGCTAGAACTGCGGGCTTTGGATCTGGAGTCCTGAATCCTACTAGAATGCAGAGGCTCTTATTTCTGCATGGTGGTCATAGTACTGGTGATTTCTACAAAAATCTGCTGTATAGGTGTCCTCTCACTCTCTGAGATGTTGCATTCAGACTAGGTGAGACCTGGGTCACAGAGCAATACAGAATGTTGCCTCTTTCTGGCCCACCATCTTGAAGTCCCCTTTTAAATATTTATATACATATTACCATATAATACTGTTAATAAAACTCATAGATATATTTATTTAAATAAAATAATTAAATAAATTGCCTTTTTCATCACGTATGCCAGTAATTTGAGTTCGCTCTCTCCTTCTCTTTGTTATTGTGGCTAAGGGTCTGTCGATTTTATTTATTTTTTCAGAGAACCAACTTTTAGCTTTGTCTATTTTTTTTCAATTGTTTCTTTTATTTCAACTTTCTTGATTTATGCTCTGATTTTAATTATTTCTTGCCTTCTATGCTTTTGCTGCTGATTTGTTCTTCTGTTTATAGGGCTTTGAGATGTAGTGTGAGGGCATTGATTTGTTGACTTTTTCTTCTTTTAAGGAATGAACTCCATGCAATGAGTTTTCCTCTTAGTACTGCTTTCATAGTGTCCCAGAGATTTTGATATGTTGTGTCTGTGTTCTCATTTACCTCTGAGAATTTTTTAATCTCCTCCTTGATGACTTCTGTAATCCATTGTTCATTCAGTAGCATATTGTTCAGTCCCCATGTGATGCAAACATTTTTATTTTTTATTTTGTCATTGATTTCCAATTTCATTCCATTATGATCTGATAAAATACATGGTAGTACCTCTACTTTTTTGTATTGCCTAAGAGTTGCTTTGTGGCATAGTATATGTTCTATTTTAGAGAAGGATCCGTGTGCTGCTGGGAAGAAAGTGTATCTGCTTGATGCCAGTTGAAATAGTCTATATATGTCAGTTAAGTCCAAGTTATTAATTGTGTTATTGCACTCTATAGTTTCTTTATTCAACTTTTGTTTGGAAGATCTATCCAGTGGTGAGAGAGGTGTGTTAAGGTCACCCATGATTATTGTGTTGTGGTCAATTTGACTCTTGAACTTGAGAAGAGTTTGTTTTATGAACACAGCTGCACCATTGTTTGGGGCATATCTATTGATGATTTTTATGTCTTGTTGGTGTCTGGTTCCCTTGAGCAGTATGTGAATTCCATCTTTATCCCTTTTGATTAGCTTTGGCTTGAAGTCTGATTTATGTGATATGAGTATGGAAACCCCTGATTGCTTCCGTAATCCTTGTGAGGGGTATGATTTTTCTCGACCTTTCACCTTCAGCCTATGTATGTCTTTGCCTAACAGATGAGTCTCCTGTAGGCAGCATCTTATTGAGGATGAGGTAGACATTTCTGGAGGATATCAAGACTTTGATAAAATGGCAAATCCAGAACCCTTGAAGATGTTCACAATGGCTCTCAGTTGGGCAGGTGTGCAGTGCAACCTGGGCGCCACCCACCTGATGTGAGCCTGGGTGTGAGAGGTCCTGCAGTTGGGATCTGATAAGTATGAGAGGGGAGGGGAGGGGAATAAAGTCTGGAGTATAACAGAGAGATCAGGATCCAGAAAATGTCCAGGCAAGAGGAGACGATACTGGGGGCTCAAGTCAGACAAGTGGTCACAAAAAGAGACCCATGATGTACAATTTCCTTACTGGGACTGGTGGGCAGCACTCCCAGCTTCCAGATGCTCCACAGTAGGTCCAGTCTTCTCACCCTGGTTACCTACACCATTCTGAGAGCAGAGACACAAGCTTAAAACAGTCAACCCCACCTATTGGATGATAAGAGAAGCAGGAAAGATGAATCTCTAAGAGAATTTTGGGGTGTTTTTTTTTTGTCTTCTTCTTTCTCTTCTACCTTTCCATCCTCTGGCCCTCACATCCCCAACATATGTGAAACTAAGAACTATGCATGAAATAGGACTTTGAGGACTGAGTCACCTGAATAATATAGAAGAGTTGCATAAGCCCTTTTATTCTTTTTTTTCTTTTTCTTCTTCTCAAGTTCAAGAGTCAAATTGACCACAACACAATAAACTTGGGTGACTTTAACACACCCCTGTCACCACTGGATAGATCTTCCAAACAAAAGTTGAATAATGAAAGTATAAAACTCAGTTACTCAATCAATAACTTAGACTTAACTGACATGTATAGAATATTTCAACCTGCACCAAGCAGATAGACTTCTCAGCAGCACATGGATCCTTCTCTAAAATAGACCATATACTATACCACAAAGCAACTCTTAGCAAATACAAAAAAGTATAGATACTAACGTGCATTTAATCAGATCATAATAGATGAAATTACTCCATCACCTGGAGACTAAACAATATGTTACTGAATAACATCAAGGAGGAGATTTAAAATTCCTTAGAGGTAAATGAGAATATAGAAACAACATATCGAAATCTCTAGGACACTATGAAAGCAGTACTAAGAGGAAAGTTCATTGCATGAAGTTTATTCCTTAAAAGAAGGAAAAGTCAACAAATAAATGACTTCACACTACATCTCAAAGCCTAGAAAAAGAAGAACAAATCAGCAGCAAAAGCAGTAGAAGGAAAGAAATAATTAAAATTAGAGCTGAAATCAGGAAATCAAAACAAAAGAAACAATTTAAAAAATTGAGGAAACAAAAAGTTGGTTCTTTGAAAAATAAATAAAATTGACAGACCCTTAGCCACACTAACAAAGACAAGAAGAGAAAGAACTCAAATTACCAGCATATGCGATGAAAAAGGTAATATCACAACAGACATTACAGAAACACAAAATAATTAGAAATTAATTTGAAATCTTATACTCCAAAAAAATAGAAAACATTGAAGTGTTGTAACAGCAAAATATTTAAATCATACTATTTTCCCAGATCGAGTCAGGAAGATATACACAATTTAAACAGACCAATATCAAGTGAGGAAATAGAAGATGCTATCAGAAGCTTACCAAGAAAAGCCCAGGACCAGATGGATACACGGCTGAGTTCTACAAGACTGTTAAAGAAGAACTAATACCAATACTCTTCAATTTATTTCAGGAAATAGAAAAAAAGGCAGTAATTCCAAAGTCATTCTATGAGGCCAGTATCACCCTGATTCCCAAACCAGGCAAAGACACATCAAAGAAAGAAAACTTCAGACCAATATCTCCAATGAACATAGATGCAAACATTCTCAATAAAGTTCTGGCAAATCAAATACAAAAACATATCAAAAAGATCATGCACCATGATCAAGTGGGATTCATACCAGGGATGCAGGGTTGGTTAAACATACAGAAATCAATAAATGTAATTCATCACATCAATAGACTTAAAGATAAGAATCATATAATCATCTCAATAGATGCAGAAAAAGCATTTGATAAAATACAACACCGCTTTATGTTCAAAACACTAGAAAAACTAGGGATAACAGGAACATATCTCAACATCATAAAGGCTATCTATGCTAAACCTCAGGCCAACATCATTCTAAATGTAGAAAAATTGAAAGCATTCCCTCTAAAATCTGGAATAAGACAGAAATGCCCTCTTTCACCACTTCTATTCAGCATAGTTCTTGAAACACTGGCCAAAGCAGTTAGACAGATGAGAGAAATCAAAGGGATATGTATAGGAAAAGAAGAACTTAAATTAGCACTATTTGTTAGTGATATGATTCTATACCTAGAAGACCCAAAAAACTCCACCAGAAAACATCTGGAACAAGTAAATGAATTCAGCAAAGTAGCAGGATATAAAACAACACCCATAAATCAAAGGCATTTCTGTAAATCAGTGACAAAGCCTCTGAGAAGGAAATGAGAAAAACTACCCCATTCACAATAACCTAAAAAAAAAAATAAGACACTTGGGAATCAACTTAACCAAAGAAGTGAATGATCTACACAATGAAAATGACAGAACTCTAAAGAAAGAAATCAAAGAAGACCTTAGAAGATGGAAAGATCTTCCTTGTTCTTGGATAGGCAGAATTAATATTATCAAAATGAGCATACTACCAAAAGCACTATACAGATTCAATGCAACTCCAATCAAAATCCCAATGGCATTACTCATAGAAATAGAAAAGGCAATCATGAAATTCATCTGGAAAATAAGAGACCCAGAATAGCTAAAGCAATCCTTAACAGGAAGAGTGAAGCATGTGACATCTCTATACCAGACATTAAACTATACTACAGAGCAATAGTAAAAAATCAGTATGATATTGGCACCAAAACAGACTGATAGACCAATGTACACCAATGGTACAGAATAGAGGACACAGAGATTAACCCACAAAATTACAATTAACTTATATTAGACAAAAGGTGCCAAAACATGCACAGGAGAAAAGATAGCATCTTCAACAAATGGTGCTGGGAAAACTGGAAATCCACATGCAACAAAATGAAATTAAACCTCTATCTCTCACCATGCACAAAACTTAACTTAAAATTGATCAAGGACCTAGGAATAAAATCAGAGATTCTATGTCTAATAGAAGAAAAATTAAGCCCTAATCTTCATCATGTGGGACTAGGCCCCAACTTCCTTAATAAAACTCCTCTAATGAATAATTAAAACCAAGAATCAATAAATAGAATGGAATCAATTTCCTGGGAGCAAATTTTTACCCCTCACACATCAGAGAGAGCAAAAGTAATCTCTAGAGTATATAAAGAACTCAAAAAGCTAAGCACCAAAAACAAACAAACAAACAAACAAACAAACAAACAAACAAATAACCCAATCAACAAATGAACCAAGGACCTGAACAGACATTCTTAGAAGAGAATACACAATCAATCAACAAATATATGCAAAAAATGCCCATCATCTCTAGAAATCAGAGAAATGCAATTCAAAACTACTCTAAGATATCATCTCACTCCAGTCAGAATGGCAGTTATTTTGAAGACAAACAATAATAAGTGTTGGTGAGGATGTGGGAAAAAAGGCACACTCATACATTGGTGGTGGGACTGAAAATTTGTGCAGCCAATATGGAAAGAAGTATGGAGATCCCTTGGAAATCTGCAAATGGAACCACCGTTTGACTCAGCTATCCCTCTCCTTGGACTAAACCCAAAGGACTTAAAAACAGCATACTTACGGACACAGCCACATCAATGTTTATAGCAGCACAATTCATAATAGCTAAGCTGTGGAGCCAACATTGATGCCCTCCAATGGCTGATTGGATAAAAAAATATGGCATATATATATATATATATATATATATATATATATATATATACACACACACACACACACACACACACACACACAATGGAATTTTACTCAGCAATAAAAGAGAATAAAATAATGGCATTTGCCAATAAATGGATGGCGTTGGAGAAAATAATGTGAAGTGAAGTTAGCTAATCCCCCCAAAAAAATACTCAATGTTTTCTCTGATATAAGGAGGCTGACTCATAGTGGGGTAGGGTGGGGGAGCTTGGGAGGAATAGATAAATTCTAGATAGGGAAGAAGGGTGGGAGGGAAAAGGAGGGGGTAGGAGGTTAGTAATGATGGTGGAATGTGATGGTCATCATTATCCAAAGTACATGTATGAAGACACGAATTGGGTGTCAACATACTTTATATACAAACAGAGATATAAAAAAATTGTGCTATATATGTGTAATAAGAATTGTAATGCAAAAAATACCAAAGTACATATATAAAGACATGAATTAGCGTGAACATACTTTATATATAAAGATATGAAAAATTGTGCTCTATATATGTAATGAATTGTAATGCATACTGCTGTTGTGTATTTAAGAAAATGAAATCAATTAAATAAAAAAAATACAGTGTAAAAAATATTTAAAAGGGAATCTTTCTTATATAAAGTGTTGTTTTGATAGAGATAGAGAGTTGGGTGATTTTTTTATCATTGTGAAATGTAGACCTCACTTGTTGGGGGCCTTTCTGGACAGAAGCTATGTGCACACTTTAAGACCTGAGTAAAGAGGTAATGAACAGTTATTGCACCCCACAATACATTGGGCTTTACCTCTGCTTGGAGAAGGAAGGTGTGGCTCGAGGAGGGGGCTTCATCCAATGGGGTTGATTTAGACCCACCTATTCCTTTGTAATCCTACCCCTTCTCCCTTTGTGGGATAGAACATTCCATGGAATCTCCCTTTGTGTGTCCCCTATATAAGAATAAATAATTCTAGTGGCTCTCTTTCCATAGACCCCTAAGGTCACAGAGCTGGCCCTGGATTTTGAAAAGGTACCTCTTTTTTTTTTTTTTGCGTGCTTTCTTTGCCATTTTTTTAAGTTACAGATTTTGTGAACCCAGCATAGGTCACCAGCTTAGATGGAAATACTCACTAATTATTTTAAATCTTTGCAGCCCAATAATTTTGTGTCTCTTTGCCTTTTTATATACCTTATAACAAAGTAACAAATTTATATTATTGACAACTTCATTTTTGTTGATCTATTTATTGCATTAATGTAGCGCTTTTCTTAAAACTTAATTTGCTTATTCTTATAGCACTACTTTTGATTTGCTCAGTAAAAGAAGATAAAAATGTTAGCACTAGTCAAAGTTTCTTGCTGAAGACCACCATGCTGTGTTACTTCAGTGTGTGTTGATTGATGATATAGTGTGCACTGGCAGACATTTAGAATCAGAATAGTATGCTGCTTTAAATTTAAATGAGATTATTCTTTTAAGGACTTTATTTAAAATATGTTTTCTGTAAGGATTAATAATAGTAATTAAGTAATATTCAGTTCTATATTAAATACATTTCTCCTGTTGTGTTAATTGTACAATAAATTCACTTGTTCTTTAAAAATAAATAAGTAAACAAATAGCTAGGACACAGAAAATCAGAAAGAAAGTTTCTTCTAATTTGCAGTGGGGAATAGCCTCCTGCATCTCATGACAATTTTGCTTTTATGGCATGAGAAAAACAAGACACTGTAATGGAATGAAAGTTTACTATGTATTTGAAGACAAAATAATGACAAAGCAAATGCTGTTTTATGCCTGTTAAATGAGACAGATGATTTTTTAAGTGAAACTTATACATCTACATGCTCATTTTGGGCAAAAAGGAATAAAGTCTGATGCTCTTCTTCTGGGAACAGGAGAACAGAGGAGCAGTGAAGATCATGGTATTACTTGAAGTTATCCATGTTTCTTTACTTAAAGCTATGAAATGTAGACACGTAACATAGAACACAACCACGGCCTGTCATATAAAAGTGGTTTTCACATAAGGGTAATTGATCTGGTTTCCATAACTCTGAGAAACCCTTGTACTGAGAGTGGGGAAATCATCTGAGTAGAACTATCAACAGAATAGAAGGAAGGGGAGTTGAGCAATCAGTGAGTAGATGCCACAAAGAACTTCTGGCACTTATTGGTCAGGACAATTACCTCTCAGGAGTACTTACTCAAGCTTTCTGGTTGCCATTTTTAAGGGCATCTTTGGGAACTTAATAGAACAAAGGAAAAAGGAGGAATTATTTTGGTAGCAAGCTACCTTCCTTGCACCATCAAAGATATCATTTTTCCTTCAAAACGGATATTGAGTTTTGGGGTAGGAGAGGTACTCCTCATTATCATGAAAATAATTTTGCAATTATAAGTTTCCTAAGTATATAAATATCCCAAATGAATTCATGTTATAGTCAAATTTTTTGCTACTAAAACCAAAAGACTGGAGAAAAACAATCAGAGGATAACAAATTGATTTTAGGGCTCACAGATTTAGAGTTGTTACTCCATGGACTCTATTCTTTGGGGCCCGAGGTAAGGCAAAACATCATGGCAGAAAAGTGTGGCAAAGGAAAGTGATTCAAGACATAGTACCAGGAAGCAGAAAGAGATTGAGAGCTCTGTTCACCAAAGACAAAATATAGACCCTAAAGATACATCCCCAAGGATCCACCTCTTCCAAACACCTATCTGCCTACCTTACCTATTGGGGTAAGGTATAGTTATTCCCTATCACTCTATTAATGCACTGATTGAGTTATGACTTTCATAACCTAATCTTTCTTGGCTGGAGGACAAACAACTAATATATAAATATCATAATACAAGAGTGAAAATGACACTATTAAATACAAAATAATATATGTGTTGGGGAAAAGGCATGATTTCTTTTGGACATGGGAAAGTCAGTATGAAATTATCAGGATATAGAGATGAGAGCATAATTACAAAAATATATATAGCAAGGAATATTTTATACAAGAATATCAAAGGATATGACCAAATGTATTTATTCTCTAAATTATGATAAATAAGTCATGTTAGAAAGAGTCATGTTTCATGTGTTTTTGCCATAATAAAATACGTTGAGAATTTTAAAGCATTTTTGAAAATATTTAGTTGGGAGATAGGTTACTCCAGGTAGATGAATTCTGAAACACCCAGTGCCTTTCCTATGAGTGAACCAGTGATTTCAGTCCGCTCTTAGCACCTTTCTTCCAATCAATTAAGTACTAGCAATAATCTCATAACTAATTGATAAACATTGCTCTCTCAATTGTTTCTTTAACAGAGTTCTATAATTTCTATACTTTTCTAAGGAAAATACACTTTTCATAGGAAATTTCTTCTTTTGACAAGATTATTTAGGGCAACTTTGACATCTTTATTCCTCAGGCTGTAGATCAGAGGGTTTAACATGGGCACAATGATGGTGTAAAATATGGATGATACTTTCCCTTGGTCCATAGAGTTGACTGATGATGGCTGGAGGTACATGAATGTTACAGAACCAAAGAAGAGACCAACAGCTGAGATGTGGGAGCTGCAGGTGCTGAAGGCTTTGTACCTGCCCTCAGTGGAGCGAATGCGCAGGATGCTGGCTATGACGAAGATGTAAGAGCTAAGGATGGACAGGACTGGGGCAAAGATATTGAATGCACTGGAGCACAGAACTACTACCTCATTGACAAAAGTACTAGAGCAAGAAAGCTCTAGTAGTGGAAGAACATCACAAAAGTAATGGTTTATTATATCATTCTTACAGAAAAGCACCCTTAGCATGCATGTTGTGTGGGCTGTGGCACCCATCAATCCCATGCTACAAACCCCAATTAGCAACCAGAAACAGACTTGAATAGACATGGTAACATTGTAAAGCAAGGGGTTACAGATGGCAACATAGCGGTCATATGCCATGGCAGCCAACATGTGACACTCTGCAATTGCAAAAGCTGCAAAGAAGTAGAGCTGAGTCATGCATTCAGCAAAGGAGATGGTGTTTTTCTCCATCACAAAGTTCACCAGCATTTTGGGTGTGATCACAGTAGATTGACAGAGGTCAATAAAGGAGAGACTGCTGAGGAGATAGTACATGGGTGTGTGCAGTTGAGAGCTGAGTCCAATCAGTATGATCATACCCAGGTTCCCCACCACTGTGAACACATAGATTCCTAGGAAGAGGAGGAAGAGGGGCAGCTGGAGCTCTGATTTGTCTGTTAATCCAACCAGGATGAACTCAGTCACTGTGGAATGATTTTCCTCTGTCATTTTCTTCTGAAAATTCTAAGTAGGAAGAGAGAAAATATTTTGTAATAGATATTATTGATCCATCTTACAATGGGATATGAAACAGAGTTCAAGTCTTTTCAGTCCTCTATCTCCATGTTTCTGCAAGTTCTTCCCTCTCTTCAGTCAAAGACTTTGTGATTCCAATAATTTATGACTTATAAATAAATGTCAAACAGAACTATCTGTATTTGTTTTCTATGCTGTAATGATAATTTTAGTAATGCCCAGTCTCTGACCACCCTAAGAACTCTTCTGATGACTTACGTTGAGTGCTCCAAAATTTCCCATGGCTTTTTAATAATCCTCTCAAATTCTGGGCAAGAAAATGTATTTTTTTCATACTGTTAAAATAGCAACAGCATAAAAAGCACTTACCCAAATATTACAGTTGATGGAGAAAGATTGAAAATTTCAAATTGTTGAATAGGATAAGATGTCCACTCCTTACCCTTTTATTCAACTTTGTACTAGTAGATCTAGTTAGGAAAATAAGGCAAGACAATAAAATTACAAAACATCCTGATTGGAAAAGAAAATGTGACACTATCTCTATGTTTAAATGTCAAAATCTTGTTACAGAAAAGCATAATGAACATATGAATAAGAAAAAATAATTATTGGAAATATTTTTTATTCTTGAGCCTAGTTTTAGGGTACAAAGTCAGCATAGCAATTCAATTGATTTTACACATTTGCAATTAACAAAAACAACTCTATTTATAATACCATAAAAAGAATAAAATTCTAAGGAATTAACTAAATAAAAACAATGAAAGTTATTGTACTCAAAATTGCTAAATTTTCAATAGAGTTGTTATAAGGGTTTCATGAAGATGCAACAGGAAAAAATGTATTTTTCTCAACTATTATGGACAAAATAGCTTCATGAACAGAATTAATTTGAAACTCTTTCTCATATCACCCACAAAAATGAACTCAAAATGGGTCATAGGACTAAATGTAAGGCATGATAGAAATGTTAGAAAAAAATAGTCTAAATAATTGTGGCTTTGGACTTGATAGTAATTTCTTAGATAAGTACCAAAACCAGAGACTACCATAGGAAAAAATAAAGTGAATATCATGATAAAGATAAATGATAATATCAGATTAAAGATAGGTAGGTGTTCTGTAGACTGGTAGGTTATGACTTGAACAAAGAGATTTTATGACAGTATATAAAATTGGTAATATATTTTCAATGTATATTTAATTTCCTGAATACTAATATCAAGGAAGAGTTTGTGGTCAGGATCCATAATGAATACTTAACAATTTAACAATGAAAAAGTCAAGAACCTATTTTTAAAAGTCAGAGAATTTTAATAGACATTAAATCTAAAAAAGATACATGAATGAGTAATAAATACCTAAAATATGTTCATTATCATTAATTGTTAAGAAAATTCAAATGAAATCACAGTGATAAAACATTTCATATTGTTTTAATGAGCTTTTCACTATTGTGACCAAAAGATCTTATAAGAATTATTTTAGAGAAGGAAAAGTTTATTTGAGGCTCGTGATTCCAGAGGTCTCAGTCTACAGACTCCAATGCTCTGGGCCTGAGGTGAGGCAGAACATCAGAGCAGACAGGCATGATGGAGGGAAGTGACTCATGACATGGAATTCATGAGAGTGAGAGAGAGAGAGAGAGAGAGAGAGAGAGAGAGAGAGAGAGAGAGACCATTTAGTGGGGTCAAAATTTATACTCCAATATCATGCTTCCAATGACCTGCCTCCTCAAGTCATAACCTACCAGTCTACAGTTACCACCCAATTATCTCTATCAGGGGACTAATACACTTATTAGATTAAGGCACTTATAACATAAATGTTTAACCTCTAAACTTTTTGCATTGTCTCACAAATAAGGTTTTGCAAGTTACCTAGTATCTAAATCATAACACACATCCATCAGGAAAGCAATGATCAAAACTAGAGATTAAACACAGGTGTTGGCAAGAATGAGAAGAATTGTGAACCTTTATCCATTTTATCCATTACTGGTGGGACTGCAAAATGGAACAAACTGTAAGGAAAACAGTTGTGGCAGTTCTTCAAATTCTGAAATGTAGAGTTACCTCCTGACCCAGAAATTTCACTGCTGTGTAAAGTACTCACAAGAAATGAAAACATACATCCATAACAAAAAGTTATATGTGAGTGTCCAGAGCAGCTCTGCCTATGAGAACCAACAAGTGAAAGCCACTCAAATGCTCATTTAGGAATGAATAGACAAACAAAATGTAGCATATTCTTATAATAGATCTTTATTCTTCAATAAAAAGTCACTGAGAGATGGAACATCATGAATACACCTGAAACACTTTAAGTGAAACAATGCATATAGAAATGAGCATATGATGATTCCATTGATGCAAAGTATCCACAATGGAAAAATTCACAGGGACAGAGAGTAGCTTAGTGGCTTCCAGGGATTGTGGGCACTGAGGGGCTGAATGGGACTGCTGATGGGTATAGGTTTTTGTTTGGGGTGTGATGAAGGTGTCCTACAATTAAAAAATAATGATGTGTGGGTAACTACATGAACATACAAGAATCACTGAATTGAACAGTTGAAAAAGGTAAACATCAACTAATTTCAATAAATGTTTTATACAAATTAAAATGAATACAAAATAATAATTACATCATGCTGAACACAAACAGTATTTCATTATAAATCACTCATCACTCACTTTTTACTGTTCTGTAAACCTTGATATTCACCTCTGTATTTTTTCAACTGTGTCCCTCCAAACAATGTACAAATCTCTCATGTTATACACAAATTATGCTATGTAGTCTCAAAACATGAAAATTGTAGCATTTTCTAGTTATTGTCTATTAAGAAATTGCAGACACAAAGTAGAAACACAATTAAAAATATTATTTCTATGTCTTTATCAGAGAAAAATCAAAAAAGCTAAAAATAGATCTTAAGCAAGATTGAATCACAATAGAATTGTAAAATTGTCAGAAATACACAACAGATTTAAGTGAAGTACTATGAATATTCTTCAGGATATCAACTCTCTGAGTTTCCATTTGGTCATCTCCTTCAGATCACAATTTTCTCTAATTCTGGGCCAATTCTATTCCTCACTAGAAAAGCTGAAGTATGTCTACAATAGTAAATTGTTATTTCATGATGGAGATAAAACGTGGCTAATTTTGTTAACCCAAGGCTGACAGTTTTCTTGTTATCTTTCTTAAAACTTACTTTTTTATTTTACTACATTTTCTGATTATACCTGTAATAACAAAGTGGAGCTCCCATACTAGGGTAATTTGAATGTCCTCAAAATTCCATGTATTGTAAACTTGATGCCCAATGTCAATTGTGTTGAGAATTAGGACTTTAAAGAAGAGATTTTGTCATGAGATGAGTGGATTAATGGTGTTTTGAGAGTGGGTTAGTTATCATAGTTGTGGGTTCCTAATTTAAGGAAAAGATGAGCTACTTCCTTCTCTCTCTCTCTCTCTCTCTCTCTCTCTCTCTCTCTCTCTCTCCAGTTCTTGAATTCCACTATGTGATTTTGTGGCAAGAGACCCTTGCCAGATGTGATCTTTTGACCTTGGATTTTCCGGTCTTCTGAACTTTGAGCCATATGTATTTCTGACTATTCTACTTTACCTCATCTGTGGTAATTATTTATTGATTTTTGTTCTAGGGTTGAAACTCAGTGGTGTTTAACCACTGGGCAATATCCCTATGCCTTTTTTTGTTTTATTTTGAGACAGGATCTCACTAAGTTGCTTAGGGCCTCTCTAAGTTGCTGAGGCTAATCTTGAATTGCAATCCTCCTGCCTCAGCCTTCCTAGCCTTTGGGAAAACAGATGTATGCCACCATGCCTGGCCAGTCTGTGGTATGCTACTATTACAGCACAAAACAGACTAAGAAATCTCCCCTCCATATTTCTGATTCTTTACATTTTGTTCTCGACTGCTTTTTCTGTGTTCTGGCATCTCAAAAGGCTGTCCTACTAATATTGGTCCCCAACAAATAAGCTACATTATCTCTGGCCTGATTGTTTCAATTTTGACAGCTGTTTTGTGCTCTGACCCATTCCATGGATTGAGATCCCCCCAATGCATCAGTGTGATTCTGATGCATGATCTTAATTCCTATCACTTCCTGTTCTGCTCTACAAAAGTGTGTGTGTGTGCATGTACACACACAAACACCTGGGTGTGTGAATGTCTTAGACTCCAGAGGGAATTACCAAATAACCTATTCGTCATAAGTGGTTTTGGCTTTATTTGTCAGATCCTTCTTGGAGAGCTTGGACCAAACGCAAAATAACAAAACAGTGTATGGGCAAAAAGATTGTTTTTGTTTCCTAACACTTTTCTTTAGGAAGAATTAATATACAAGTAACTGTACATATTTATTGGATACCATTTGTTCAATTTGGATCTAAGTCCCATAATACTATCATGTTCAAAATAATTGATATATTTCCTCCTTCTAAAGTTCCCATATGTACTTTTGTGATTTTTGTTGGTTTTGATTATGTTTTTTATTTGTTAAGAATATGTAATATGAGATCTGTCTTCTTAAAGTATGGAAATGCACAATATCATCTTGTTAACCATAGGTAGCATACTCAATAGAACATCTTTAGAACTTGTTCATCTAGCATAAGTAAATGTTTATTCCCATTGAACATACTCCCTATATTTCCTATTCTACCTTACACTCCTGCCTGCTTCCTGTTATTTTATTTTCTGCTTCTCACTTTGACCATTGTAAACACAAAGTATATGCAGATTTTGTTTCTTTGGACATTTACTGTATTAATAGAGTGAAAATATGGGATAATCCTGAGTTATCCTGAGTTTTGTAAACTTTCTTATAAATTCTTTGTAGTAGTCTTCTGGACACAAATTTTGGATGTGGTGTAGATGAACATAGAGAGCAACATATCATAGTTAGGTGAAAATGGGGAACAATAATCATAAGGTAAGATATCTTAAGTTATAAATTCAGAAATATTATGTTTAGATTGCTTTGAAAATCAGAAGAAATCTATTTATCTATCTCTATCTATCTATCTATCTATACACATACATATGAAAGATAGGGAGAATATAGTTTTAAATATCAATAACTTGGATGATGCCACAAAGGGAATAATTTAAAAGATACAGAAAATAATAATGAAATTATATGGAGTTAATAATTCAAGATTACTATTAGGCTGAGGACTAAAGCAAATTAAATAGTGATAAACAAAATATTTGTTGTGGGTGTGCAGCATAAAGAGATTAGTAGAGAGTATCTGCTCTCAGAATGTTGGGTGCTAGAAGAGGTCAGAGAGACTGACTAGACACTGCGGGGACTACCTTGAATGGGCAGATGCTACAGGACAAAGCTATTATGGTTGTAGGCCAGAATGAGAGTCAGCGAAAGTAGTAAACAAAGAAAATGTTTGGTTTTCTTCTTCTGTGTTCCGACAAGTATTCCATGGAGTGACTATTACATGCAAGGACCTTTTAGTAAGCCCTTAGTTTTAACTCATTATTTCTTCTGTTTCTCTTCTTTCAGGTTATCCTGTGAAATCCTACTTAATAGTTAAGGCCCTTTGGTTAAGATCTTTAATAGTGACACCACAGTTAATAAGATCAAATTCTGTGTGTCCATAAGATGTTATTTTGATTCTCTGTAGCATGTGGTAATTCTGGATTCACTGATTTATTTAACAGCCTTTCTTCCATACTTAATTGTAAATTCATTACAGTGCTGGCACAGTGCCTTGCATATCACAAGTCTCAATAAAAATTGAGCAATAAATTTATTGTAAGAAGCACAGACTCGAGTTAATACAGATTCAAAATGAATGAACAAAGCCCTCACCCTGCCTGATTTGAAACAGTTAAACAAAAAAGGGTTTGCCGTGATTTCACACTGCACAGGACAGGAAGGTAATATGGGAATATGTGGTCACCAGATATGTAGTCTTACAATGAAAATAGTAAAAGACATAAACAACCATGTCCCCATCTCCTGAGACAGAAATCGCAACAGAAGATTCTAATAGTCAAGGTCTGGGATTCAGACATACCCCTCCTTCTTCCCAGAGTGTCCAGTGTTGTGTATTTTTCTTCTCAGTTGATCTGGAGGAAAAGGATTTTGATGATCTGAGGAAGTATCAGACCAAAGGTATCCATTGCATCACTAATCCTGATCTCTGCTGAAGTTCCTGCCCAAAGCCACTTGCCACTTGGCAAAAGTTGGCTGATGTGATGATTTTATGTACTGTGTAGAGATAATCAGAGTCTGATTAGGAACAAACAATGATAATGACCTCCCACTGGACTCTCATCCCACAAGTGCCTACTCTGAGGATAATCAACAATTAGGATTTTCTTTTCTCATTTTGGTTCTCAAGCATTTAGTATTTTCAATATTCTTATTTGACTCTGGATTTTAAAAAATATATGAAAGGTATTGTTGGAGTTCTAGTGAATTTTATGATGTTATTTAAAAATTAAAAATTTCAGGAGTATTTTGAAACACTGAATGAATTCTCTAAAGTTATTTTTTTGAAATAAAAATATAAAAGTACAACATATAAGCAAACTTTCTAAGATCTGTTTCTATTTTCATTCATCTGTACTAATTGTATTCAATTAATGTCATAGATCCCAAAACCAGTATTTCTTACACATGAAATAAAAACAGCTTCCATTTAATTCTCTGCTAAAATTCTGTATATTGATACATACCTGCAAGAAGTGCCTAACAAGACTAGAATGAAAAAATGCCCTAACTTTTTCCTCATGAGAAATAAAAGAAATTTTGAGGAATAATAAAAATGGGTTATAGAAATTACTTTCTTGTAAACTTTTATGGAGTAAAATTTATTTAATATTTTTATCCAATGTTCATGAAATGTTACGTAATTTTGAAACAGCAAGTTGAACTATTTTTATAATTAAATTTACTCTGAAATTCATTATATTTTTCCAGATATGGACCTTTAATTTGGTGTTCAAAGGTATTTCAGGAATTGTTAAAGTCTATCATTTAAGTTTTTAAGGGCAAACATTTAGTAAAATAATTTATAGTCCAATAAAATATGTTGTTCATCAATAATGATCAAACCTTAGGACCAGAAACAGGATGTATATGTAACCAAAAGTTTTAATAATTGAAGATAACACAACAGAATATTCTTTCACAAGATAATATGATAAGCTTGTGTTATATTCTCAAATACAGTTTGTCTTTCATTTCTCTGATACAAATGTATTAATTTAAAATTAATTTTTATATGTACACAAGTTTTTCACAAGATTAGACATTTTTATGAGTAGAACCAACAAGCAATCATTAATGGTAAGTCAAACCAGTGGAGACATCATTATTTAATGTGTGAATGAACCAGAGATATGTCCATTTATTGCCTGGGGTGGTGAGAAATGCCTGAGCATTAAATACTTGTGTTTATGTTTGAAAGGTATAAAAATATCCAAAGACAAAATGAAATCAGGAAGCTATGACAGGGTAGGAAAGCTGTGAGAATGAAGCCAAGTTCTTAGAAATGAGCAGAGTTTTTGAGGCATTATAGGGACTTTGTTGCTTGATATGGCTTGCACCTTACTAGTAGATATTAAAAGATGTGAAATCGTATATTTTTATGTTAGTATTTAATATTCCTTGTAGAAGAAATGCTAATACAAAATTTAAAACTCTAGAGAGAACCAAATTGAGTCATCTCTGATTTAATACAAACATTGAATAATGGTTCATTCCTGATAGTCATTCTTTCTTTGTTCCTGAAAGAATAACACCCTGAGTCTTAGTTTGTCACGTTGCCAGATACCCACAGCATTTCTCAGCCCTATTTCAGCTACCAAGTCTGTGTGTGTGATTAAGTCCTTATCAAAGCGATATAGGTAGAGGGGAGGTCCATTTTTTCCAGTCACTATTCTTAAATTCAGGGGACATTCCCTTCTCTTTCCATATGATATCTGCCTGATGACCAGGTGGTGGAACTGAAGGAAGCATCTGGAGACATTACCTGATGGAAGCAACATGTAGTGTAGTAGAGCAACAATTTAAAGGAAACAATATCTGTGATAAGCAACAGAACCTCTCCTGATTCACCTTCTGGTTTAAGGCAACATTCTCTGTGTGTGTGTGTGTGTGCGCCCGCGCGCGCAAAACGCAAACAATGTTTTATGCCCATTAGATAAGACAAATGATTCTAAAAATGAAACAAACGTAACTGACTTGAAATGCTCATATTGGGTAAAGAAGCAGTGGCAAGTGCTCTGCCTGTGGGCATAGCATAGCATAACAGAGAGCAAGAGAGAGGCTCATGATGTTACTTGGAGGCATCAGGCTTGTCTCCTTCATGCAACATATTTTTCAAGGCTTTGAAGCTTAGAGGTGTAAGAGAGAACATAACCCTGACATTTCATTTAGAAGTGGCTCTTACATAAAATAGATATATCTGGTCTCCATGAATCTTTGAGACTGTTTTAGGGAGACCGTAGGAGAAAACATCTTTGTGCTACTACCACCATCAGGAGAAGGCAGGGATGCTGAGCAGCTGATGGATGCCGTTAAGACTACCGAGGCTGACAAATGGGGACAATTACCTCTCAGGAGAACTAGTTTTCTGTCTGCTGTTTTCAAGAGCACCAGTAGGAAGTTACTTGGGCATGAGAGAATAAAGGAATTTTTTGACACTAAGTCACATTTTTGGCTCCCTCACACAATTTATTTTTCAAGAATGGGTACTGATTTGGAGGTTAGGAAGAGTACTTTTCATTAGTCAGAATGCAAATTGTACAATTTTAACTTTCCTATATGAACAAATAGCCCATATGAATGCAATAGTAAAACAATGACACTTCTAAATGAGAAATTCTAAAACACAGATGGAGAAAAAAGGCATGATCTCTACTCCAGCAAGGAATTTTGTAAAATAAATAAATAAATATGTATATATACAAACACTATATTCAGTCTTGTTTATCATTGGCTATCTCTTCCATGACATAGCCATCTCCTTCTGGATCAGGAGTTCTCATCACCCATCATTTGACTCAGATACCTAATACACTTCTACATGCTTGTCAGAATTAGGGATTATACTTTTATATTCCAAATAGAATAAATTATTTATTTTAGATTTGAAACTTTCAGAAATGTTTGCCAATATACTTAGGTAAAAAGCAAAATACAGAAACTATTGATAATATTAAAGAATATGACCAAATATATATATTCGATGAGTGAAGCTAAATGAGTATTATCTGAAAAGATATATGTTACAAACATAAACAACCATTATTAATCCTCTGGAGGAATTTGAAGAAATTTTGACAAATATTTAGAGGTGATACGGGTTATTTGGAGTAGATGGAATCTGGAGTTTCCAGGAAGGGCATTGTGCTGCATGAGTCTACTCCTGGGAACCTAATTTAACTTTGGTGCTGCTCTTCCAAACAATAGAGAACTATCAGTAGTTTTATTTCTTGTGAATATTCATTGCGCTCTTTGGACTATTTTATTACCAAACATCCAGAAATTGTAAATTTTTTCTAAAACAAAATACTCTTTCTTTATAGAAAATTTCTTTTTCCAAGGAGCTTACTTAGGGCCACTTTGACATCTTTATTCCTCAGGCTGTAGATCAGAGGATTCAGCATGGGCACAATAATGGTGTAAAACACAGATGATATTTTCCCTTGGTCCATGGAGCTGACTGATGATGGCTGAAGATACATGAATGCAGCAGATCCAAAGAAGAGACAAACAGCAGAGATGTGGGAGCTGCAGGTGCTGAAGGCTTTGGCTCTGCCCTCAGTGGAGCGAATGCGCAGGATGCTGGCTATGATGAAGATGTAGGAGCTAAGGATTGTCATGGTTGGAACAAAGATATTAAATGCACTGATGCACAAACCTACTATCTCATTTATAAAAGTACTGGAACAGGAGAGCTCCAATAGTGGATAAAGATCACAGGCATAATGGTTTATTATAGCTTCACAGAAAAGCACTCTTAGCATGCAGACTATGTGAGCTGTGGCATCAATCAAGCCCACAGTATACACCCCAACTACCATCCAACAACAGACTTGAATAGACATGGTTACCTTGTAAAGCAAGGGGTTACAGATAGCAACATAGCGGTCATATGCCATTGCAGCCAACATGTGACACTCTGCAATTGCAAAAGTTGCAAAGAAGTAGAGCTGAGTCATGCATTCAGCATAGGAGATGGTGTTTTTCTCCATCACAAAGTTCACCAGCATTTTGGGTGTGATTACAGTAGAATGGCAGAGGTCAATAAAGGAGAGACTACTGAGGAGATAGTACATGGGAGTGTGCAGGTGAGAGCTGAGCCCAATCAGTGTGATCATGCCCAGGTTCCCTACCACTGTGAACACATAGACTCCTAGGAAGAGAATGAAGAGGGGCAGCTGGAGCTCTGGTTTGTCTGTTAATCCAGCCAGGATGAACTCAGTCACTATGGAATGATTTTCTTCTGCCATTTTCTTCTGGGAATTCTAAATAGAGAAGATTTTTTTTCTGGTAATTAAACATTATCAATCCATTTCATAGTGAATTTTGAAACAGTTTAAGCCTTTTCAGTCATGTCTCTTGTTTTCTACCAGTACTTCATCTATCTCATCAAAGATTTTGAGATACCAGTAATGTGTATTTTAAATAATTCATTTTAAATAATTATCAAATAGAACTATTTATATTTTTGTTCTATGCCTTATGATTTGTTGTTAATAGTACCCAGTCTTTAATCTCCCACAGAACTGTTCTTATAACTAATAAAGTAACTAATAAGGTAACAAAAAAAGAAAAAGCACCTATATGAATCTCCTCAGTCTATATTGCTCATAATGGCAAATTACTGAAAGACTTTACCTTAAATATAATTAAACAAGACAAGATATCCACTCTCTGCCTTGTTATTCCATGTTATTTTACTGAAAATAATCTACTAGTAGAATATTCAAATATTTCCTTGGGACTTAAATTGTTTAGAATTTAAATTTAAATAGGAGATATTTAAACATTGTTAATAGTGTAATTTTTGAAAACTTAGAGTCATAAAACTAAAATATTTAATTACTACAACTTTTGGGGATTTATATGTAGAAATTTGTATTTAAAAATAATAATTATGGTAAGAATATTTAGCATTAATTAACCTTCTTCAACAGATTTGTAAATACACTGTACAGTACTGTCAAATATAGCAGAACATGTTCATCATTGTATCTCTGGAATACCATATTAGTATCACGTGTTATTGGAATCAAACTTTCAAATGCTCTAAAATGAATATTTTGTCCTAAGACAATTATCAGCCTTTTCTAATAATTCCAGAATGCAATCATTGCAGTGAATCTGCATTTCTATCTAAATTCCATGCGCAATGAAAGGAATTCAGATTTTCACTAAAGTGCAGTGTTTTCTAATTCCTCATCTAGGATAAATAGAATGAGAAGTACCATCCTCATGATTAATGGCAACCGCTCATTCATTGTCTATTGCTGGAGTGAAAAAATGTAAAAGATAGATGGAGGTAGAGGTCAAGGGAAGATAATGAACTTTCCCAAGTACAGGGAACATCGGAGAGTCAAGAATAAAGTTCTATGACACAAATAAGAGAATATGAAAAGCAATGAATGTAAAAATACCTAAAATAGGACAAAACTATTCACACACCATAGCCTGTTTAAGATACATTTGATCATGCATGTTGGTTCATGAGATAATAAATTACAGAATATTGTCACAATATGTTAATGCGACGTATTTACTTTCCTGCTGTCATGGCATTGAGTCTCTAGGGACTACAAGTATTGTATTGGTGGAATCTTTGAGTCTTAGGACCTTTTTGTGTTTCTTGTTGGAAAAAAGTTGGCATTCTTTAAACTCCCCCCCCCAATCCCCCACCCGGTCTGCCCCAGACTAGTGTTGTCTTTTCCCTGTGGAGGATCATCTGAACTTGAAACCAGTTTACATTTGTGCAAAACCAAAGAGAGAGTGTGGCCACTAGGTGGCGCCCATGATCTGAAGTAGCCATCTCTACACAGGCCTAGTTGGAGGTCTCTGAACAATTGAGTTAGGCTCAATTAATAGAAAGGAGGAACAGGATACCTGTCACGCAGAGGTTTTAACGTATTCCTTTGAAAAGATGTTTAACAAGAGAGAGAAATTTTCAAAATAATATGTGATATTTCAGCTGCGAAAATGCAGGGGATAAGTAGAGACGTAGGCAGGTGCCTGAAATTATGATAGGTTAAGTGAATGGGAAAATAGTGTTGAAAGTCTGGGACATTCCTATAATGGTGCTTGATGAATGGTGCATAAATACTTGTTATTGATTAACCCAGATAACTTTTCCTCCAAGAATTGCTATAAAGATTAAATATGGTGATATTCATAATACACTTTGGAAATGATAAAGAATTTTACTGCTGTCTGGAGGAGAGGAGTAATAGGAAATGGTGATTAGAAAAGATAAGATTTTTAAGGTTGGAGGGAACATTTGTTTGTAAATCTAGAATAGATTTTTCTTATTAGTTTGTGACATTGATTTCCCTTAATTTTGCTTATATCAAAAATAGGGATCAATACGATTGTTCAGTGTATTAAACACAGTAAGGTTTTGTGAGGCACTTAATAAAATGTTTGGCATTTTGCAGGTGCTATTTAGTGCTATCCCAGAGAGTTCTATTTACTCCTTCATTCTGAGCAAGGGAAAGACACTCTTGCTGCTCTGGGTTAATATGGGTATGAGCAAAACTGGCATTGATAGCACAATTTGGGGAAATTTTTAAAAATACACTTTGCTTCCCATGGAGATTACTTAATTTTCTGGGGCTCAAAAATATGTATATGGTGGAGAAGACTGGGAACCACTGCTTAAGTGCCTATTGTGTCCCCCACAGTCCACATGCAAGTCCTGCTCCAATTCATTTAAAACAGTGAAATATGAATTATGTTGGAAAATTATATCCTGATGCACAAGGGGAGAGAAGAGTCATATTGTTGAGGCTCAAGCAAAATTCACATGATTTCTTTAAGTTATAGACTCAGAGTAAAGAAAGCCTACATGAAATTTCTCATGAAAATAACACTATTGCAACCTGAAATTTAAATTAAAACAATGTTTATATTTATAACTTCAAATGTTATTTTTAAATCACTAAATATTCCATCTTACTATTTCTGCACTCACAACTAGAGAGTTTCATAGGCCTCAGAGACACATGGAATCAAGTATAATAATGTAAATAGTAATTTACGGGACACCCATAATAAAAAGACCACTTTCATAGAAGATTGAACTCAAACTCTATCATTTTTCTATGAGATGTACAACATGGCATAGCCAAAAGAATTTGAATTAAAGGTTTAAAGGCCCAAGTTCAAATCCTTTTTTAGATGGTGTGACTTTAGACTAGTAGTTCATCATCTCTACGATTCTGCTTCTCCCTGTAATGAAGCAGAAAGCTTTCCCTGCACAGGTAGTCTCACCCTTAACTACTCAGTCAAAATTTATCATTCCATCCAGGATATTTTGAGAGTAAGAGGAGATAAAATTAATAACTTAAACAGAATGATAAGGGTAAAATGGGGAAGTTCAGGCCAACCACTGAATACGTTTTCTTTATTGGCTTCTCATTTGTGTCCTACAAGTCAGTACTTTGACATTCACCACCATAATGCTGTTCCCTGAGCATGTGGGATATTCCTAAAATTGTACTCTGCACACAGTAGACACCCATTAAGTGTTTGTTTTTCTTTTTTTTTTTTTTTTTGGTACTAAGATTTGAACTCAGGGGTGCACAAACACTAAGCGACATCCCCAGCCCTTTTTATTTTTTTTCTTTTGGTACTGAGGTTGAACCCAGGGACACTCGACCACTGAGCTACATCCCCAGCCCTTTTCTATATTTTATTTAGAGACAGGTTCTGGCTGAGTTGCTAAGTACCTTGCTAAGTTGCTGAGACTGGCTTTGAACTAATAATCCTCCTGCCTCAGCCTCCCAAGCTGCTGGGATTACAGGCGTGCGCCACAGCGCCTGGCTAAATGTTTGTTTTTCAAAAAATAAGATAATATTTACCTCCCCACGGAGTGCAAATATGAAGATGTTCTTAAAACATTTTGATACATAAGATATGAAATAAAATGGTTCATATCACTACATTTATTATGGAAGTCCCATGCTGATGGATTTGGAAAGTATCTACATTGAGAGGAGAGTTATGTCTTAAGCTCAGTGGCATCACTAGAGGAGACAGGATAAGGCCAGCTCAAACTAAGACTGGAGGCCAAACCTTGGGAAACACACTACATTTCAGGAAAATAAAATGAAAATGGAGGAATTTAAAAAGAAATGTATTCATTCCTCAGAAAATAAAAAAGCAAGTTTTTAATTTTTTTATATATGACAGTGGAGTACATTACTATTCATATTACACATATAGAGCACATTTTTCATATCTCTGGTTTTATACAAAGTATATTCACATCAATTCATGTTTTCATATGTGTACTTTGGATAATAATGTCCATTATATCCCACCATCATTTCTAATCCCCCACCCCTCTGCCCTATCTAGAGTTTGTCTATTCCAACCAAGCTCCCCCTCCCTACCTGACTATGTAGGAAAAGTTTTTTAATATCTTTGTTTCATTAAGTTACTATTTGCACCACATCAGGGAACTTATTCAACTAATACTTAATCCTCAGCAATTTTGTGGTGCTTGGAATGTGACAGCTGTTGAATTGATTAGGAGAGAGCAAAAAACTAATAAACAATTGTATTCCCACGTGCTATTTGCTGGAGAGAGGGATTGGGGAATAGACCCTTGCCATCACATCAGAAACCGATGCGCTGAGTCATGAATCCTGCACCCCAAGTATTCAGAATGAGGTTGAGAAACATGAGAATTTCTGAGTACTTACATGATCAAGAAGGTCATACTGGCTCAACAAATAGAAACAAAATTTCCCCTCCTTTTATCTTACTTTTTTTTGATAGGACAGTGGGGATGTCCATTCTGAATGTGTCTCTTTCCTAGAAGTCATGGAATTGAGCTTGAATTTTCTAGCTGATGACCTCAAGTGGTCCTTTTCATTTGCAAACAGAAAGTGAATTCTCTATGTGCTAGGTTAAAGAGTGATTTCCTCCAAGTTAGTGGAAACAAAATTATTTTGTACATCTTAGGGATTTTAAATGGTTTCATGGTCCCTCTGATGCCTCTGCTGTGACATATCCCAAGACTCCATAAGCAAGAGCTCTGTGAGCATAGGGAGCAATTAAGTGCTGAATGATGAAATAGTTCTAGAGCTACAAGTTAATACACAGTAATCAAGATAATCTTCCAAGGAATTAGGAACCAATAGCTTGTGAATCTCACCTGACCACTCATTTCTCTGTTTTGGGCAGATATCTCATTGAAGCTTTGTTCTCTATAAGCCTGGGGGAATTTGGCTGTCTATTCTTCCATTTTTCCTATTTTCCCCTATTCCTTGTCTCTTGTGGTTTCTCATTTCCCATGGGCCAGTACTCAATTGCAAGGTGACACCTGCTTTAAGGCTGGTGGGAAATGCCTTTATTCTGAACAGCTGTGGAATTGGCTCTACTTGGTATGGTTACTAATCTATAAAAAATTGATCATCAATATTAAAGTATATCCAGCAAGGCCAAAGCATAAGATCATACTTTTGTGTGTAGATACTTCACTAAAGTAGCCTCTCTTTGTTTTGGGTTGAACTAAACTCATGTAATTGCATAATGATGTTTCCCTCCACAACTGGACAAATCACATCTCTGATGGTGTCACCTAAGAGACTCATGGAGATGAAAATTCCCATTTCTCAGTGAAAAGATGTTCAAACCATCATAGCATCATAGCACAATGTATCAATGTCTAACTCAGGAAGGGTGATTCTGGTAGAAACAAGCCTACTACTGCATGCACTGCCAGTCATGCACTGCCAGTCATGCACTGCACAGCACATACAATTATGGAGTGCTGAGAGCCATAGCCAAGTAGGAATGATGCATGGCATTTTTGGTTGAAAGGTGACACCAGCAAGCCATTGAGATGATAAAGATTATGTTAAGATGTGCATTCAATTGGAGATTAGACCCCTGCTGTCCGCCTAGGCCTGCTACTTTGGAGCTCTCCCGGGACTCTGGAGAGTTTCCATTGGTTGGGGAAGTGCAGTAGGAGGGAATTCCGGAGGAGGGAGTTCCTGTTGGTGTAGTGTGTCCAGGGAGAAGGCCGCGTGCGTGGCATTCGCAGGAGTTTTGGAAATAAAGTTTGTTCCTGCTTGAGTGGCTCGTGATTTTGTGCCCAGCCAGACTGCGTCAATGGAGGGTACACAGTAGTTGATAGTAACTACAGATGAATTAGATTGGCTATATATTTACTATACTATATTATTTTTGTTTCTTCTCAGAGGATATCCCCACTATTTGTTTTAAAAGACCCTTAAATAAAACAATGTTCTGTGTTATGCTAGCTCTAGTCTAATATCTTGTCTGTTCAATGAATATCTTGGTTTCATCAAGGGGCCATGTCTGGTGATTAACACAGACCATCTAGGTCTGTGTGAGTACAGTCTGTGGTCTCATAATGACACATTTCTCAGAGCATATCTCATGTTTAAACACACATGATATTTTGTTTTAAGTGCTTTATTACTGGATATTTTCTTCTTTGTTTATTTGCTTATTTATTGAATTTTATCCCCTCCCCTTTACAGTGTGAACTCCAGTTGAGAGAGGATTTCTGTCTGTCCTGTTGTTGGCCATAATGTCAATGTGCAGAACAGTGCCTTGTGTATAGAAGCCTGGTAAAAACATGGGACTCAAAGATTGAATTATGTGTTTTTCTTCCAGAAATTTGATCATAGGACTCATTAAATATTTTATCTGAAAAAAATAAAATTGTCCAGTGTGTTTAAATAAATATGAATAAACACAAAGTAAATAAACAAAAACAAAATAGAATGCAAACAGAACTTTATTAAAGTTCTGTTTACTTATTCATTGTGCCAGGTGTAGAGACTTTTTAAAATATTTTCTTTCTCATAACCAGCTTCATAAGAGTGTTTCCTGATTCCGTTATTTCCAACCAGATTGTCATGTCTGGTCTGTGGTAAAATTTTAGTTCTGTGCTTTTATCCCAGCAAGATCAGATGATGAACTCTTCTCACTTTTCTAGCTTCTCTCTGTTGCTTTCCAGAATCTTTAGCTAAGAGAAAGAAAAATTATGCTCTTTACCCAGATAAGTAAATCATCTCTTCTCACAAATTAATTTGGCATATGTAGTACTAATAAATATCTGCACCAGAATTTAGAAGCTATGAAATAAAATTTGTTCTTATATAGTGCTTTCTATATATGTATATGGGTGTGTGTGTGTGTGTGTGTGTGTGTGTGTATTTACTTTCCTATCCATTAAGATCCATTAGATTGTAAAAACCACCCAGGAAGTTAACTATACCACTATCTTCATGTCACAGATGCAATAATGAATACTTGGAGAAAAAAAAATTCCACAACAAATACATGACAGAGACCCAAATCAAAGCTGGCCATCCACACACATGGTATATACTTAACACAGATTCTCTACATTTATATGACTTTCTTTAAGTTTCAGATTAAATGGGCTCTTTTGAAATACAGAGGATACAAGGAATTTGATCAAGTATACTGTCCTTCATCCAGGTGTACTGCAGGGCTCAGACCTGGGGACTATATTCAGGATCCTCAGGTGAGAGAAGATGTGAGGTGATGGAATTGTGGACATGCTTTATTTGAAGGTGGCAGCAGACTCCTGCATCTTTCCATAGACCTTTTCTATATTCAGGCCAAACAAAGGAGGCCCAGTGCCAACAGGTTACATAAATACCTTCATAAGTGCACACTCACCAGCAGATATTTTTGACCTTGAGTACATATGCTGCATCAGGGTGCTTATGACCTTGACTACATACAAAACAGAGCTGGCTGGAAGTACCAGCAAGGTAGCCTAACTCTAGCCATCTTATAACCACCCCACACCAAGAAAATGAGCACTGATATTCTTGAATTAAGAAGATATTCTTATTCTACTTAAATTATTATATCAAACACTTTATTTACCCTCCTGATGAGACAAACAAGTCACCATTCCTGGAAGGCAGGGTCCCTAGAAAATGGATGCTATCTCAACAAAGTATGTTGTTGGCTCTACCTCTAGGTAGAATGTAGGAACACAGAATTCACATTAAAGATGAGTAATCAATGATAAAAAGCCCCTAATATTCCTAGAAGTGGTACAGGAAGATAGATCCCCCATAGGCAGCCAAAATAAGGGCCTTGAAGAAGGGCAGTTGGGGAGGGGGACATCATCAAACCAAAAGAAGACATCGGTTATGAAAGACATTCCATGACTTGCTACCCTGTGTTTACTACAGTGACTTCTGGGTTAGAACCCCTGTTTCTGTTTGTTAAAGCTTCAACCACAGCACTCCTTGCCCTCACCCCTAGCAATGACTGACCACAAGCATACCCCTATCTGAACTGCTTCCACTTCTTAATTGAGGTGTCAAAAAACACCACATGAGACCTGTCCTTTTAATTATGTAAATAAGGCATTGAAATTATGCACTTCTGAGTGGTATATTAAGCACAGAGCTTGAAGAGTTTGGTCCCTGTTAGTAACCCTTACCCCACCAATCACCTTTGCTGGGCCATCAGATATGCCTTTAAAAAACCCCTAGACAACAGTCACCCATTAGCATCCTTCTCTTAGGGCCCCTCCCCTTCAGGAACTCTGCTTTCTTTCTATTACTCTGATAAATCCTATTACTTTGCTGTCACCCTTGTGTTTGTGGATTTCACTCCTCAAATTCATGAGACAAAGAACCCAATTTCCGAACTCTGTTACATTAGCAGGGCCAGCATAACCAAACCCTTGGTAAAGTCTGTTTACAGGTATGTATATATAAATATTTACATGTATATATTTCTTCTTGTTTTTGTTGTTTGTTTGTTATTACTGATGTACTGTTGCAGCATTTTCACCTAAAAAACAAGCCCCTTCCCGGTGCCTGTCCTCTTAACAGTTCCTTTGGAGAGATCAGGCAGAGGTAAGTCAACATTCTCAATTCTCGGACTTTCCTCTGGATCCACAGGAAAGAAGTTCAAACCTTTAAGAATTTCCCACTGATCCCTTAGTGATATGGTCCCCACTTGATAACTGGTCCCTAGAAGGGGGCAAGGCTTCCAGGGAAATTTAGCCACAGTTGCTTTCACTTTTCAGAGCCCTGGGAACCTCAGGAGGAGGTAGCTGACCCTGCTGCCTGCCCTGGGGGACTCCCAGCCCTGCACCTCAAGCCTGAGGGCCTCCCATTCTGCCTTCCTTTCCCCTGCCCCTGATCTGTTGGTGCCTACCGTAGTCGCAAGTGCCAGAGGTGTGGGACTTAGCCCTGGTGTGTGTCCCCAGGGATTTCTGCAGGTTTGGCTGTTTAGGGGAACCTTGGGGGGATGCCTGGAGGGGGCATGTCGCCATCTTCTGGTAATCCCCATGGCTCCCTTTCCCTTTCCTTACCTCCTTTCTGTTTCTCTCCATCGCTTTTTACTTCTTTCCCTCTCTCTTTCTCTGGGATAAGTGATGTTTTCTCAATTTTATGTAAGTTTGTGTTTTGGAAATGTGGCTTTAAGCTTCCATGCAACTGAATCATTGCAGCCTCTAAGCCCATCTATGTAGAAATTGAAGAGACTGCTGCTGCCTATTTTGTAAATGTCTGAACACTAAAAATATAGGACTGAAAAATTAAAGATAAATCACTCTCTGTTTCTGTGCAGGCCCCACTGTGCAGCCCACATCTCCTCCTGGCTGAAGCCCAGGTTCTCCACTTCTGCCTGCAACAGGTGGTCCACTGGGCTCCTCCCCTGGGAGGAGCAGAATGGGAGGCTGTCAGTCCTGAGGTTTAGGTTTGGGATTCCCCTAGTGCAGGCAGCAGGGTCACCTACCTCCTCCTGAAGTTCCCAGTGCCCCTCCCTGCTGCTCCCCTTCCCTGCCTGCTTCTGACCTGTTAAGCCAGACTCTTGTATGTCTAGTGTCCAACACGGACAAAGCTACCTGGCTCAGAGGAAGCCCTCTCTCTTCCCAGCTGCCTAACATTCAAGGCTTTGACCTTGATCAGCCATTGTGGCCACTCTTTACGCTATTGCAACACACCTTTCTGAACACACACCTGCTGTAGTATAAAAAGGTCACATGTAATTCATATGTTATATGAAAATTCTATTATTTTCATTTTAGAAAGAGAGTACTAAGGTTCAGGAGGGTTAAGTTTATAACACTTATGCTATATTCCTAAGGAGTGGAGTATGGAACATACTTCTGAATATAGGGCACTGCTATTTAAAGCAGCATCAGGGTATTTCAGGGATTTCCTTTTAGTGGGCACTGGTGAATCTTACAGCCTCCCCACCTGTGGTTAGCATTCAGAAGGAGCTTCAGTATTCATATCATCCTGCCTTTCTCTCCACCTACCTACCTCCTAGCTGCAACACTAACCCTCTGATTCCCTCTCTCCACCCCCTAGAGAGAAGCATGCCATACTTCTGTGGCCAACTGTTTTCCACAGCCATGTTGTGTCAGCATATTGCCACCCTATGATCTAATCAGTCTTCAAAAGGAGCCAAGAACATAGCCCAATTCTTGGCCTACAGGAGGCCTTCTACTAAAGCTTTTTGAACTTTTTGATACTGATGTATTCCCAATGGCACTGAAGGGCATCTCTGTGACCTTGTCTATCTATGAGTTTGTGACTGTCCTGTCTGCAATCTTAAACTATGACAATGAGGAGAAAATGCCTTTGGAGGCCTCCTTTGTGTTCCCCATGGATGAAGACTCTGCTGTCTATAGCTTCGATTCCTTGATAGATGGGAAGAATATTGTGGCAGAATTACAGGACAAATTGGAGGTACAAGGATGAGTACTGTATTTCCTCTCTTCTTTTTTTTTCCTTTCTGCACAATCTTTACAATTGCTACAAGTGGCACCTTCACAAAACACGCTGGTTTTGAATGCTGTTTCTTGCTTCTAACTGCTGGTTTCTAAAGTAATTTTTGGGAAAAATCAATTGGAGGCATTCTAACTGTAGCTGGGAACATGCCAAAGTCCATAGTACTGCCATTCCAACAGTCTTTTTTTCTGTGCTCCTAGTCTCTTCATATTAAGTTTCTTTTTTTCATTGCTCATCATATTATCTTTAGGCCCAAAAGAACTGTGAGGAAGCAATGTCCTGGATCTCCATGCCTACATATTGGATGAAGACAGGTACTCTGGGGATGTCTTCTGTTAGAATCTAGGGAACCTCTAGCCTGGGTTGAAGGTGAAGCTCACCCTGAGGTATGTGCACAAGTTGCACCAGGAAGCACATGGGGCCATGTGCTACCTGCTCCTAGCCATTTTGAATCCTAGATACTATCTTTCTGATAAGTACCTGTCCTCCTTGAATAATAGTGGTGGCATAATTGGGAAACTTCTCTTACAGTTATGGGGGTGCCAAAAGTGCTGGCAAGATAACTATTTGCAAGCTTTGGGGACAGTGCGATGATATACAAACTCCTGTTGTCCTTTTGAAGGAACTGTTCTACACACTCAGCCTGGTTGCCACCATCAGCTCCCAGCACGGTATCCAGAGGGTTCGCTCCAACTTCCCTTGGAGTCCATTCAGTTCCTTGCAGATGATAAGACTTCTGCTCTAGTAAATCAGAGGAGTGTTGTTGCCAGGACCCTATTTCTTGGGTGTTGGGTCTTGACTTTGTCCAGCCCTTCCCAGGTGGTCCTTACTTTTCCCTATTAACCCAGAGGGGATGCACTGTGCTCCCTCCTCACCCAGGTTTAATGTGCTGAGTTGTCTCTTGATTCTCCCTTCTGCTCCTGGTCATGCTCACTGGTGGAGGAAGCCTGTGGCCCTCAGCTCTGACCTCAGCTCCAGGAAGAAAAGAGTGATGGTTCCAATCTGGCTCCCTTGCTGGTCCCAAACTCAGGTTTCCATGATTGAAGGATACAAGTTTGACAGGGATGTAGAACTCCCGATTTACTACAATAAGGTTCACAGCCTCCACTCTGCTACTATGAATAGCTATGGACATAGGCATACCCTAGAAGAATCCCGGTGTTTTCTTTCTCTCTTTGTGGTTACTTCCTGGGAAGTGACTCTCTGTCTTGGAATTTCCCTCAAATATCCTTACTTTCATTTCCTCTTTATAGCTGCAGTAGAACACATCAATGTGAAATGCTGAAAGAGCTTCACTTCAGTATGAAAGGTGGCCAAGCATGGTATTTTCCCTTCCAGCAAGACACTCAGTGGCAGCTCCCTAGGTCATATATTTAATCTAGTTGACTTGCTGTTCTCCTACAAAGAAGCACATGACAACATTGAGTAACAGCTTGGCTCAGTAAAAAAATGTTAATGTTATATCCCATGTAGCTTGCCAGTACAGGGGAAAGCAAAACATAATATTATTTTTTAAATATAGAATGGATTTGCTTACTGTGTGTTCAGAACATGATGCCTTTTTAACTTTGAATTTATATTTTAATAAAATAATTGCACAAAAATTTAGGAATTTTTTAAAATTATAATTAACAGTTTAATCTGAGTTCTAGACTGAATTTCCTGTTTCTTTTATCACTTCAGTCCTAAAATGATATTGAGGTAGGTATTACTATCTTGATCTCTCAGATAAGGAAATGAACCTAGCAAGTAAAGGAGCAAAAGTTTAAAAAGACAAACAAAAAACGTGAGAATTGTGCCATGCACAAGGCCTGCATGCCTGTAATCCTAGCATTTTGGGAGGCTGAGGCAGTAGACTTAAAAGTTCAATGCCAGCCTTAGGTCCTTAATGAGGACCTAAGCAACTTAGCAAGACCCCACCTCAAACTAAAAAATAAAATGTGCTAGGGATATGGCTCAGCAGTTAAGTGCCTCTAGGTTCAATCCTAGAATTCCCTACCACCACCACTACCAAAGAGAGAGAGAGAGAGAGAGAGAGAGAGAGAGAGAGAGAGAGAGAGACTTAATAGAGAGAGAAATAGAGACTTGAGAGACTTGTGGAGGGGAGGGGAATATTATTTGAATTACACTTAAAGAGTCATAGCATACAATGTACATATGATGCTTGCTATGTCTGTGGAGATGTTCTAAACAGTCTAGATCTATTAACTCCTTTCATTCTCATTGAAACCTTCCTGAATTAGCATTCTGCAAGACCAACTGCTGTCTGTCAGCATGGAAAGGATTCTATCTCACACCTTAAAAATCAAACAAGCAAACAAAAACAGTCTCACATTATATATCCAGAGATGTGGATTGTGTAAACATTACTTATCAAAGAGTGTCCTGTCAAATATATTCTGGGAAATATACACTTTCCCACTTTTTAAGTAGCCTGCTTGATTATCGGAGTATCCAATGGATAAAAGATTAAACTGAGCCTGATTATGTACTCATGGTGAATGCCAAGGTGACTAAAGAATTTAAAACAATCATCCTGAAGTCATTTCTTTGTGAAAACAGGACACTGAGATTTAACTTTGTATCCTCTCTGAGCTGTAAAACTAGAGCTGACTTAACCCAGCCATGGTCATTTCATTTACATCTAAAAACTAGTGTTTTATTTCTTGCATCAATTTTGCTTGCTCCTCTAGTAAAATCACATCCATGACTGTAACAACTTATCCACTCATGGTGGTCTTTCCTGGTCTTGCTCACATCATTGCTTGAATGAGGCTATTAAGGTTCAGCATGAATTCAGGGCTTCCCTTTCTTCTGCAAATCACAGGTGAGTGCTTTATGCCCTAATATATGGAATTAAACTGGGGTGTATATTGCTTATCAATGCTCTTGTAATTTGTTAGCTTAAGAATTATGCACATGAGCATCGTTCTTTAAAGCTGCAACTAAAGATGAAACTATAGCCCATGTGATAAAATTTGCATTTACTTGAGTTAAAAAGAAGGTTTATGTCTGCAGATGAACTTGTGTGGTTCTCTTAGCAAAGGCTGGAAAAAGTTAATGTTATGTGTCTTACCAATTTGCTGAGCTGCCAGAAAATTAACTTCCAGTGACACTTGTAACTCTTGCTTTTGCCTTCTACTTTTAGTCTCTTTCTTCCTTTTCATATATGTTCTACTTCTGACTCTTTTATATATTTATAAATCAATTCAAGCCTTTTACAAGAAGAGTGCCTAAGGACCAAACACAGGAGTTTAGATTTGAGATTTCTAGCTCCCTTTGAGTTCACTACACTTGATTCTGTACTTAACTTTTTTTTTTTTCTTAGAGTGTCTTCATGTATTCTATATAGATAATTTGATGGGTGGTTCAAGTGTAATGGTGAATTTCTCTCTGAATATCCCAGAAGTTGAGGCATCAATGCCTCATGGAGAATTTATGTTTCTCATTGACTGATCATAGAAAATGTGGTTTCCAATGAATGGGGAGGATGGGTCTCAGCCACATATGAGAGAGCTAAGGTAAAATCAGTTTTTCTCTGAGTCACATATTCAAGCGAGAATGAATCCAAAGGGGTAAATTAGGATTCATTTGGAGCTATTGGTCTGCTTGAGAAACAGCTGGCACAACCACTCTGAGGATATGGAATGTAAAGTGGCATAAATCAGGGTGACGTTCTAGACTCTCAAGAGTTAGCTTGGCAGGGTCTGTGTGCCTCCACATCCTGGCACTCAGTCTCCCCATCCTCTCTCACCTTCAGAAAGCACTATTTCTACTGCTGAAGAGTTTTCCTATGGCTGCTATTTTAACATCTATGGATTTGGATCTTCCTATCAGACATACTTTCAGAATTTTCTGGAAAGGCTATAAAGTCCAAAAAACCAAAAATTATTAGGAAGAAACTAGACTGGGAAAAAAGATAATGTGTAATTGACTTGGACTTTGGGACTGTCCGTAGGATTTTTATCTGATGGGGTTTCTCAGCAGTGGACTATATGGAGCTGGTATTATGCCACCAGGTACTGAAGTACAATCAGTAGACCGTGGAGAAGGCAGTGGAGAGAGTTAGCTTATGTGTACAGACCTGGAAATCCTGAAACCAATCAATAAAATTCACAGGAGACCTTCTATCCCAGGTCTCCCCCATCCCTCAACATGTAGGAATTGGAGCAGAGCTAACAGAAGGGCAGAGACTGAAAACTGTTCAAGAATCTGTGCCCCAGAGCTTCACTGCAGTGTTATTGAAATATGGTGCATAATGAATGCAGTCTTCTATCATATAGTTAAGAGATAAGACAGAAGCATTTTTCTTTGTCATTAACTCCATGTGATGGATCTGCTTTCATGGAGTGAAACACAGGTCTTCGATTAAGCTTAAAGGGGAGGAACTACAAATCCCCAGTGTTCTGAACAGACCCTGTGAGGACACCATGAGAATGACAGTGGAGCACTAGGTAGCTTGGACCTGTTCAAAGAGGCATCACAGCCTCTGGAATGAAACAGTGTGGTTTTCTTTTTTCTTTATTTCTTTCTTTTTTGTTGTTGTTGTTAAAAAAAGAACACTTTATTGACACTTGACTTTCATTCCTTTCATCCTTGTTGTTTATTTATTCCCCCACTTCCCACCCCCTATAGCTGTTTTGCTTTTTTAACCTCTTTGGTTTATGGGAATTTCAGCAATACTTATATTTTCATAGGGCCTTATTTATTACAGATAAAATGGATTTTTTCTTATTTCTTTTTTAAATTTTTTATATAATTTTTTTATTTATATATGACAGCAGAATGCATCACAATTCTTTTTACACATATAGAGCACAATTTTTCATATTTCTGGTTGTATACATAGTATATTCACACTAATTTGTGTCTTCATACATGTACTTTGGATAGTAATGATCATCACATTTCACCATCATTAATTATCCCATGAGAAATATCAGGGACTGAGATTTTCAAGGCAGAAGCATCCTAAGGTTTTTAAAAAAGAACCCTACAGGATTATACCTGAGAGGTATAGGAATATTAGAAATAGACTGGCCATCACAATGACAATAGTTCTCTAAAATTTGTGTCATTCTCTAAATGTCAACTTTGTTAAAAATATTTATAAAAATTAATAATTTGCTAATTAATTACTATTTAATTCGTAAATTTTATTAAAACATTAATAAAAAGCAAAAATGAGTTTTTTATTGATATTTTATAAAAATCTGCTTTTAAATTTTGTAGAGAAAAAAATATTGTTAGTTGGTAACTAAAATTCTTGAGTCAGGCTTTTCTCTGCAGGCAGTGTCAGCAGTGGTCTCAGGGGGCACTGCAATTCACATGGCACTGTAACCACAACACAAATCACATTCCTTTCATACCTGTGTTTCTTGCTATTACCCTTAGCTTTTTAATTGCCCTCAAGATATCAGTAACTTCTTCATGTGTGAAGACAAAAAGGTGTAAAGAGAAAGAGAACGTCCATCAAGCTCCTGTCAAACTCATTTTTAACATGCCAGAATTCTCCTGTAGAAAACCACACTGTTACCCCATGTCCCCTCCCTTCCCCTCCAGCAGGGTTATTTTCAAAAACCTGAGGTTAGGATGCTTCTGCTTTGAAAGTCTCAGTCCCTGATGTTTCTCTCACTTCTGTGAAGCAGCTCAGGTTTCAGCCATCCATTTGTCACTTGCCACTTGCCTCAAAGTGTAGATGGACACCAAAGGCCAGGCTCATTGCACTGGGTCTCCCTCTCTTCCCAGTCTCTTTAGTTTTTCATTATATTTGGAGACATTTGATTTAATTGTCTCACTGTATTTGATATTTTCAAACAAATTATTAAATGTGTTGGTTATGGCTTCCCTATTTCTCAACTGGATTGGAATATCACATTTTAGCATCCCTGTGACCAGAAGTCACACAGGACAATTTATTTGAGTCATATTTGACTATTATAAAGTATAATGTATTAAGGAATTAAACATGTTATTTGTACTTTGTCTAGTTTCTATATGTTTGGGAAAATCTTCTAACCTCTGTAAGACTTAATGTTCTTTCCCTGAAAATGGTGATGCTAATAGTACTTATATGTTTATCATGAGAGTTAAATGAATAAAACTATGCAAAATGTCAGGAATTGTCTTTGCCACAAAATATGGTAGTATTTAAATTTTTCTGATATTCTGTTATTTTTATTATCATCCATTTGAAACACTTTAGTGAGTTATAGCAAGACAGCCATCAACAAAAACTCTTCAATTTTGATTTATATATAAAAAAAAAAACACTTAAAACTATAAACATTCTATAACCCAGACTTCAGTTCAAAGATTGTGTTGTTAATGTGAAAGTGACATGATCAAGATGCTAGCAAGCTTTAAACTTTCCTGAGAAGGACCCCAGTTATGCCTGGTCCTCACAAGTGAAGAGCATTGTTCCTAAGTGTAAGTTCACTCTATTTGGGGATAATTATTCATTAACCCCAAACAAAAGAAATTGATACCAAAGCCAAATTTAGAGCATATTAATTTATAGTGAAAAATATTTCTTTCACATGTTCTAAAAATGCAAGTATTGTATTCTCTGTTTATAGACAGTTCTGTATTGGAAACAAAATTGTGGACTAGGACAGGATGAGATAATTTTCTAGTAAGGGGAACAGGAGGCAAACTTTCATGTCCCAGGAATGGCCATGTCAGACAGATACAGTGCCTTAGGCTAGAAATGGTGATGGTTTCTATTTATTTCTTGATCTTCGTGGGAATCTTGTGGTCAGCCCAGAACTCCAGTGCCTTCTCTTCTATTTAATAGGGATGTGGTGTCTTGGACAGATTTAGTAAATAACTTGGGGTTCATTACCTTATCCATGAAAAGAAACAGCAGCTAGCCTATAAAAAATATAATGATTAAATTGTATCATTAATTTAAAGGATTTAATGTGGCCTCTAGATTATAGAATATTATACATTTGGTCAAAAAAGTAGTATGTTTTTGAGCATCTGTGTTAATTTTATAAGTCCACTCTTGAATGCCTGTGTCTAACCTCCATTCTTTTACAATTGCAGATGTTTCTCATTTGGCACTGGAGAAGGTGCCTCCACAGCTTAATACAAAACATTGCCCAGGTGACAGGGGGCACCTCAGAGTTCAAAACATGCAAGGACAGGATGCAGTTCAAGGTGAGGGGCAAGCCATGTGTCCAGAGGTGGGCAATTCAAACCAAGTATGCAAAAGGTTAGGGAACACTGCTAACAGGACAGGAGCATAGCTTGCCTCTAGTATACATTTTTCCAAATTCCCAAAGCTTGGGTTATGTCGTTAATGAGGCTGCTTTGTGCCTTTTGACAAATGTGATCACAATGATTCCAGGCCCTACTTGTTCCTAGTAACTGGAAGCCCAGAGATGAGATCATGATAGAGGGTGAAGCTTTTGTATTGACAGCAGACAGAGAAAATTAAGAGCTTTGGCTCTCATATTTGAGACTCCAGATCTGTGCTCCAGGACCTGTTTTAATACTATAGCCTACCTTCTATGCCAAGGATACAGAGCAAAGGAGAAGATGTCTAATATATAGGAACACTGGCAAATTGGTATTTCATTATCAGTATGCAAAAGGAGAAGATGTCTCTTGCTCTATTTCTAAGCTCCTCTTTTCCAGTTGGTATCATTACTATTCTAATTCCCTTCTTCAGGGGCCAGGACTCATTTCCCTAAAATTTTCTTCATTAACATTTATGTTGTGAAAGCACTTGCCCTTAGCTTCCTCATATGTAAGGAAAGAGAAATAATTTCTATATTCCAGGATAGAATTAAGATTTAGACATAGCATGTCCTAGGTCACATAGCACTTGATACATAATTAACACTCAGGTAATTGTAGCTTTCTTTCTTTCTTTTTTTTTTTTTTTTTTTTTTTTTTTTTTTTTGAGAGAGAGAGAGAGAGAGAGAGAGAGAGAGAGAATTTTAACATTCATTTTTTAGTTTTCGGTGGACACAACATCTTTGTTTGTATGTGGTGCTGAGGATCGAACCCGGGCCGCACGCATGCCAGGTGAGCGCACTACCGCTTAAGCCATATCCCCAGCCCAATTGTCGCTTTCTTATCCTTATTATATTCCCTTTCCTCCACTAGGCTTTTAATTCCCAGAAACACTCTCTACAGTCTATAGTAGATAATGCCTCACTGAACTGGAATTTGCATCCTGGTGTGGCTACTAACATGCTTATCCAAGAAATTACTGTCATCTCTGGGGGTCATAGGTTCAGCGTTTATGCCCAACTTTTGATATGGGTGAGTCCTAATGTTGTTTGTTCCCCTGGTCAAGTAACTATAGCCCTGACAGTTTCAATGAAGCTGGTTGGTATAGTAGGATTTCAGCAAGAGATTGTAGACTGTAGAGATTGTAGAACCAGCCCACATTTCCCCCATCATTTTAGGTTTCTGTTTTCCTCAGCTACCTGATTATTAATAAGAAATTATAATAAACTGAGCTGGGAAGTTTCTCCTGTCCTGACCCTTTTCCTGGTGATCTCTGCCTTCCATCATTTCTGGTCTTCTCCAATTATAGACAGTTGGGTGTACAGGACAAGTATGCCTCAAGTACATCCTCCAGGGCAAGAGGTTTAGGCATAATCTGACATTTTCTCTGCAACCCAAGCCAGATGTCAGGTGAGAGCACAGTGTTGTTTCCCTTTTCTTTCCTTTCTGTTCCATTCCATTCCATTCTTTGTTTTGCCATCCTTCTCTTGATTGTGGTCTCAATTGTCTCCCTACTTTTGCTTTTCCTTTCTAAAACATTCAAGTTTTGTTTTTGTGGTTCACTGACCTTTTCTTCCTTCTGCCATCCCTAACTTTTAAAAGACTCAAGTATGGGGAGTATGGGTGTTATAGAAGAGAATTCAAAGTATTTCATCCCTTTCTATTGTATGAAACAATTTGAGAAACATTGGCACAAGTTCTTCCTTAAAGTACAGGTAGAGTTCAGCTGAGAATCTATCTGGTTCTGGGTTTTTTCCTTTTTGGATAGGTTTTTAATGCTACTTCTATATAATTGGTAGTTATTGTTCTGTTTAGGTTTTTATGTCTTCTTGATTCATGTTTGACAGGTCTTATGTATCTATAAATGTATCTTTTTTAAAATGTTTATTTTTCGATTATAGTTGGACACAATACCTTTATTTTATTTATTTATTTTTATGTGGTGCTGAGGATTGAACCCAGGGATTTGCATGTGCTAGACAAGCACTCTACCACTGAGCCACAATCCTAGACGCTAAATGTATCTTTTTTTAGTTTACAAAATAGTCCTTAATGATCCTCAGGATTTCTATGACGTTTGTCATGATTTTTCTTTTTCATCTTCAATTTTTTTCAATTTGGGGCTTTATTTTTTTTCCAAAGAAATAACTCTTCATTTCATCAATCCTTTGGTTTTCTTTATTTTCTATTTCATTGATTTTGACTCTGATCTTTATTATTTTCTTCCTATTGCTGGTTTTGAAGTGTGTTTGTTTTTGTCTTTCAAGGCCTTTGGGGTATATATCATTATGTTGTTTTTTATTAGGAATGTTTCTGGTTTTCTTGTGGAGGCACTCATAATTTAAACTTTTCTCTTAGAACCAGTTTCATAGTGTCCCAGAGGTTCTGGTATCACTATACTAGTTTGATTCTAAGAATTTTTAAAATTTCTGCACTGTTTTCTTCTATTACCCATTTACCATACAAACATAAATTTTCAAATCTCCAAGTGTATATATATTGTTTCTGTAGGTTTTTGGGATATTGTTTTCTAATTTTATTTTATTATACGCTGGTTAGTGGCAAGGAATTATATCAGTTACTTTTTTTGTATTTGCTAAGAGTTGCTCTGTAGCTTAAAACATGGTCTATTTTGGAGAAGTGTGTATAAGGAGCTGAGATGAAAGTATGTTTGGCTAGGGTTAGATAAACTTTTCTATAGATATTTGTTAAGTCCATTTGAACTTTATTTTATATGCCTAAAGACTCTTTGCTGAGTTTATGTCTGAATGACCTATCTATTAGAGAGGTGTGTTGATATCACCCAGTATAATTGGCTTGAGTCTATCTGAGTCTTTATTTTGAGTAGTGTTTATTTAATTAGGTAGATCAACACTGGGGATATATATATATATATATATATATATATATATATATATATATTTACTATTATTAAATATTCTTGTTGGATTGTTCCCTTTATCAGTATAAAGTGACCTTATTTTCTCTTCTGAAAAATTTTGAATGTAAGTCAGCTTCATTGAGTATGAGAGTAGCTATTTCTGCTTTGTTTTCAGGTTCCAGTTGTATGCAATATCAATTTCAATCCCTTCACTTTCAGTCTGTGGCTGTCTTTTTCTGTAAGATGAATCGCATACAAGTAATATATCATTGGGTCTTATTTTTACATCTATTCTGCCAACCTATGTGTTTTAATTGGAGAGTTGAGATCTTTTACATTCAGTGTTGTTACAGAGAGCATTTTATTAATTTTTATCATTATGATTTACTTCTAATGTTTAATTTTGACTAGTTTCTAATTATTTTAGCTACTATTCAAATGAGATTCAAACATGAGCTCTGGGGTTTCAGGAGGTGTTATGTTATCTTGCTGTTCTTATTTCTTTATTCCTGTATTGGGTTTTATGCATAAGTTGGGATATATATCCCTTCCACTTTTATATGTGTGGTTCTGTAGAGAACAGCCTTCTCTTTGTATTTATCTTATTTATAGTATTTCTTTGAGTACTTTCTGTACTGTTGGCTTAGAAGTCGCAAATTCTTTGAATTTCTGCTTATCTTGGAAAGTTTTTATTTCTGCTTTGATTCTGAAGATGTGCTTTGCTGGTTAAAGAAATCATGGTTGACAGTTCTTTTATTTCAGACTTGGAACACATTATTTCAAGCCCTTTTGAATTTTAGAGTTTATGCTAAGAAATCAGAAGTAATTCTGATTGGCTTGCCTCTGAATGTGATCTAAGGTTTTCCCCCTGGGGCTTTTAAAATCCTATCCTTATTTTGTATGTTAAGCATTCTCATAATAGTTACTTATTTTCTATTTTTATTACTGTCTGAATGTTCAAGTTTGGCCACTTTGTCTTCCAGTTCTGAAATTCTGTCTTCAGCATGTTATATATTACTAGAAATATTTTCCCCTGAAAATTTTATTTAATTTTTTTGTCTTTTATTTCCAAGTTTTCAGTTTGGATCTTTTGAAAATCTCTGTCCTTATCTAATTTCTGATTCATATCTTGTACTGTCTTTCCTAATCCATTTAATTGTTTTTCTGTGTTCTCTTGAATTCATTGATCATTTTATAATTATTCCTTGAATTCTGTATTTGGTATTTCATCCACTTCATTATATTTTGAGTCAGTTTCTGGTGAATTATGAATTTCAGGAGGTGTTCTGTTACCTTGCTGTTCTTATTTCTTTATTCCTGCATTGGGTTTTATGCCTAAGTTGGGATATATGTCTCTTCCATTTTTATATGTGTGGTTCTTTAGAGAACAGCCTTCTATTTTCAAAATGTTCTAGAGTGAGCTATATGGAGACCCCTTGTAAGTGTGGTGTCCACAAACTTTGTCATTATGATTTAATTCTAATGTAGAATTTCAACTAGTTTCTAATTGTTTTAGCTACTATTTTCTGTTTTCTATAATAGTTGATGTTCATGATTGGAATCTGATCCCCCACTTCCCTAATCATTCTTACTTTGAGACTGAGCATTAGTTTGGAGATTTTGTCTCTTATAATACTTGTATTAAAATGTCACTGCAGTTTGAGCACAGTTAATTTGTGTATGGAGCAACATGTGCTATCTTTTGGCTGGGTTTAGCTCAGCAGCAGAGTCTCTACCCTGTGAAATTATAGTGTTCCAGTAACTTCCCAGAACCTCACAGAGAAGGGAGAAGCAACCAACAAAAATAAGAGAGGCAAACAACATCAGCATTAAAAGCAAAACCCAGTGACTGCTATGATGTGTATAACACTACCACAAAAACAGCAAATGTGGGGTTAGCAATTGCCCTCCCGCCAAAAAAAACCCCAATAAATAGCTGTGAAATAGGTCTAGAATTAAGAAGTGGCAACCCTAACCCTAACCCTAATCCTGATTCCAAAACAGGCAAAGACACATCAAAGAAAGAGAAACTTCAGACCAATATCTCCAATGAACATAGATGCAAAAATTCTCAATAAAATTCTGGCAAATCAAATATAAAATATTTCAAAAAGATAGTGCACCATGATCAAGTGGGGTTCATTCCAGGGATGCAAGGTTGGTTCAATATACAGAAATCAATAAATATAGTTCATCATATCAATATACTTAAATATAAGAACTATATGATTATCTCAATAGATATAGAAAAATGAGATGTTTATTAAACACACTTGGATATGTGGCACCATGTGTTCAGGAAATCTCAAGTCATTTCTACACATAGGCATGTGTCTAAAAAGTCCTCATACAATATACCCTATCTTTCTGTGACATTTGTACAACATACTTTGAAGTATGATAATTTGTTGTGCAAAATGCTGTGAAGCTCTGTTAGTGAGCAATGTATTGAAATGGTATTCTAAGAAGTTAATATGAATCAGTGTGGACAAAAATCTGGACAGACTAGAGCAGTTTCTGGGATTCACTTAAGAGGTATCATCTCACTCTGAAATCAGGTGGTGCATTTTGGGAGAGGGAGTAGATGATAGTGAGAAAACACATGTAATTAATAAGTAGAACAGTGGGTTCGGATATTTGTAGTTTGGAACACCAACCACGACTAGCCACATCACCATGGTAACCTGGCCACCCTCAGGTACACAGCATGTTCCTTATTCTTCTGCTTTTTGCCACCTTACCTTTTAGCGCATTGGTTACCATTCATAAGGGTGTTGCCAGCTCATTGGATTATTACAACCCTCAGCTAAATTTGCCCAGTAACAGACTATTCATAAAAGGTTTGCCTATACAATAATAAAGTGGATTGAGTTCTATGAAACTGGTCTTACATAGGCAAGATTGTGTGCAATCAACATAAGTAAGAGTAGAGCAAAGAAATAAAAGAGAAAATCCAATAGACTATTTATAATTTTTAATAATTTAGAATATACACATTATGTCTCCATCTCCATTATTTAAGGTATGTATAATTATTGTTCAATATTTTAATTGTTTTCATTTTTTTCAAATCTTTTAAGGAATATATAGGAAACATCTTTGTGCATAAACTTTTTGTAGAGATTGTTATCTCTTCCAAATTACCAAGAAGCTAGTAATACAAATTTTCCCTCCTATTCTGGATGCTCCAAATACACACAGTGCAATGATGCCTAAAGACAGTGAGAATTATGCATTTCATGTGTTAAGATTGGAGATGTTTCTCCATCCTCCTAGGAGCAGTGGAGCACAGCTTGCAAAATACAGACACTGAGAAGATTCCCAACTGAAGCAATCTATTGTTGAGGATTACTGAATTAAACAGCATTTCAGATCTATTATTTATATAAAATAATAAAATCAAAATGAATTTATAACAGTACTGCTGATGTTCAGTTTCAAGAAAATGCACTGAGGGTTTCTTACAGAGAAAAGAAGATTACAAAGGAGAAAGTCAACTCTCAGCTTGGAGCATCATGGAAGGCTTTTATAAAGAAATAGTGTTCAGATTATGTTCTGAAAGTAGGATTATTTGGATTTATAGATATGAATGAAATGAATATGCAGAGCAGTAGGAGTAAGAAGACCAACACTCAAAGTCACCATTGGCAGGACGTATGTGAGAGAGCCACCAAATTCAGGACCTGTGATTCAGCAGAACTTGTGCAATATGTCCAAACATGCCAGTATTGTAGTTTATGTTAAATATTCTATAGATATCTGTGAGGTCCATTTGATTTGTAGCATTGTTTAAGCCAAAAGTGTTATGTTCATTTTATTTCTGATTTTTGTCTCTTGTTGAGAAGGTTGTGTTGAAATCATCAATTTTTATTGTATTTGGGTCTGTCTGGGACTTAAAGTAGTGCTTGCTTTATGTAATTAGGGATACTGATATTTGTGGCATAAATATTTACTATCATTATATCTTCTTGTTGAACGTTTCCTATAACAATTTGTAGTGGTGTTCTTTGTCACTTCTGATTAATTTTTCTTGAATTATGCTTTGTTAGAAAAGAGAATAAGCCACATCTGTTTAATTTCCATATGTTTGGGATATCTTTTTCCATTCTTTTACTTTCACTCAGTGGATATCTTTGTCTTCAAGATGAGTATCTTGCAAACCACCCATGGTTAGAATATTGCTTTTTAATACAGTCTTCCAGTCTTTGAATTGGAGAGTTGAAACCATTTTTATTCACAGTTTTTAATGGAGAGATATTTATGACTTCCATTCATTTTGGTTTATTCCATAAATATAATTTCTTATTTTTCATTTGCTTAATTGCCTTTTGGGGAACTTCATCTATTAGAGAGCTCAGGAGTTTATTTTTGAGTTCTTGTTTGTGTAGTGTATCTTTACATATTATCTGTAATGTAGGTTTAGTTGTCATGAAATCTTTTAGTTTATTCTTATATGACAAATTTTTATGTCTTCTTTGATGTTGAATGAAAACTTTGCTGAATATAGTAACCTTGGCTAGCAATTGTTTTATTATGGAGCTTGGTTTATCTCATTTCAAGCCTTCCTGACTCTGAGTTTGAAATAACAAGTTTTAATTGAGTCTAAATGGATCTCAAAATGTGATCTTGTGTATTTCTCATACAGCTTTTAATACTCTAGTCATATTCTCCATGTTAGTAATTTTGGTTATGATATGTACTGGAAAGTTGTTTTGTTTCCATCTTGTCTATTTGGTGTTCTCCATACTATCTTGCATGTGGCTATGCAACTCATATCTAATATTTGGAAAATTATCTGCTATGGTTTCACTGAAAAGCTTCTTAATGTCATTAGGATGTATTTCTATGTCCTCTTTATCATGATGACTCTGAAGTTTGGTTTCTTAATGTTCTCTTGAGTTCTTGCATATTCTGATCATGGTCTTTTTTCTTTTTTCTCTTTACTGTCTGCTGAATATTCCAGCTAAAATATTCTGTTTTCTAGGCCTGGTTTTCTTTTCTACGTAATCTAGTCAATTGAATTCTTTATTTGATTTATGATATCTTTCATTTCCAGGTATTTTGATTGGTTTATTTTCAGAATTTCTGTCTTTATTGATTAGTTTCTTCATCTCCTTTATTTGCCCTCTAATTTCTCAATTCTTGTTTTTAGCTCTTAAATCATTTTAATGATCAATTTCTTAAAGTTTTTCTCTGAAATTTCTTTCCTTTCCACATCTTTTTTTCCCCTTTATTGAGGACTGTAACTTTGGGGAGAAGTCTTGCTGCCTGATATCTCTAATTTCAGTTTTTCACTGAAGAACTGCTGATTTAATTGACTCTTGTAGAGCTGCTATAACACTAGCTGTTCTTGAGCTATCATTATGGAATCTTTCTCTGTTATTGTTGTGGGAGTAGATGTCCAAGTATATGAGTGAATGTCCTCTAGGCATTTCTACTTGGGGCCTATTCATTGGTTTGAAATTTTTGCCTAACATATTCTATGTTCTAAAGAATTGTAGCTTGAGTGAGGTTAGCTTGTGTGTAGAAGAAGTTTCTCTGTTACTTTGTTGCATTTGTGAGTATAGATCAGTCTCATAGTTTCTACCCTGTGGATTTTTAGTGTACAAGTTGCTTCCCAGATAATTTCAGTGAAAAAAGGGAATAGACAACAGCAACAATAGTAGTGATCAACATACAGCCTTAGAATAAATGTCTGCTACAAACTATGGCATGTACAAAACTGGTTACCACAAAGAGAAAAATAGAGAAATCAGTGGACCCCAAAATTTGGGAATAATTTTCTGCTTTTTAGATATGCATATTTTTATTTATTTTATTTTATAGAAATTTGAGTTATTCATGAAATTCTGAAATTTATTTTCATTAAATTCTTGAAGAAATTACATAATGTAATTAAATATTTTAGAATATTTAGAGATTTTATAGTTTTAGTCTTGATGTTGTTTATTTGTGTCTTCTCTATTTCTTTCTTTAACCTAGAAATTTATCAATTTTAATCAATATTAAAAAATTCTCTTTTAAATTTTTCATCCTCTGTTGTATACTTTTTAAAAAAAAATTCCATTAACATCTCTCCTATCATATCATCTTCTTTATTAAAGTCCTTGGATTTATTAGCTATCTTTTTCTACCCAAATGAGATAGATGCTTAGGATGCTTATTTTTAGTCTAATTTTTATTCCTTACATGCATTTTTAGAGTCATAAATTTAAGCATATTTATATCTGAATTCTAAATTTGGACTTAGTTGGCATGCATCTATCTACCTAACAATATTTCTTAATTATGATGATTTTTTTCTTTAAGCTTATGCTATTCACAAGTACAAGTATTGCATAGTGTTTGAGTATTTGAGGGCTTTTTGTTAGTTTTTAGTTTTCAATGATTTTATATGAAACGTTACAGATGTTCTTGGGGCTTCTTCCTGATGTCTCCCCTCTGAGATGTTTTATTCTGCTTATGATGGGTAACTACACTTGGAGCAGACATTCTTGATCCAATTAAGTTCTAATAAACTTCAGTCATGGTCACTCTCTTCTTCTTCTCAGTGTAGTCCAACAGGGATTTATCTAAAACCTCAGATGCAGGACATTTCCCCTTCACAGCCCCATTTGCAGTTTTTCTTTTTACCTCCATGAAGGAGCTCAGGTTTAAGTCTTTCATTGTGTACCTTACAATTCCTTCAAAGGATAAATGGATACAAGATATCAAGCTCATTGTTCTTGGCTTCCCTTCTCTTTCTGGACTTGACTCACAACTTCTTACTATCTTTAAAGACAGTTGATTCAATTGCCTCATGGATTTAAAAAAAAATATCAAAAACATAGTGTATAGCTTCTATAGTTCTCTACTAGCTTGGAACAACTCATTCTGGCATTGCAGTGAGCAGAACTCACATAAAGTGTTTTTTGAAGGCTTATATTTAAGTGCTATAATACTAACAATATACTGAAGTCTTAATTTCAATGCTAGTTCTTCTGCTTGGACATCTTTGGAGCTAGGAATTAACCTGTCCAAGTAAAGTTTCTGTTCTTGAAAATGGTGACACTAATGGTTCTTAATGGTAGGTTTATTGAGTTAGTAGCATAAATCTAAGCAAAGCATCAGGAATTGTATTTGACTTAACATAAGTACTACATAAATTTTTGCTATTATTGTAATTATTATTGTATAATCATCCACATGAAACTCTTTATCGTGTGTTCTAGGCAGATACTTAGCCATTAATAAAAGCATTTCATTTAGGTTTATACATAAACCCTTAAAAACTATTCATATATACATTTTATTGCACAGGCTGCAGTTTAAAGATCATGTGAGAAATTTAAATGTGGTGGATCAAAATAGGACAGTCTGTGGTCTTTAGGGAGAATGACCACAATTAGGCTGTTTGTCTTTATTCTCCCAGGTTAGAAGTATGAATAATAATATTGATGTCATTAGTCTTGAAGATTATAACTTATACTAGCCCAAATCTAATGAGCTTGATATATAAGACTAAATTACAGTGTATTAATTTATAATGAAAACCATTTCTTTTCTGACTTCTAAAATTGCTTATGGTAGTATTACTAAGGTATTCTCTGTCTATAAGTAATTCTATTTTTGGAAAACAAGTTGTTGTTATGAATCTATTTGGTGCACATGGACTAGGTCAAGATGAGGTCTTCCTAGCTGAAGATCAAGAGGCATACTTCTATACCCTAGGAATGACCTTGCCAAAATTGTCAGGTGGGTGCTAGCAGTGGTTTCTATCCTCAATAATAAACCAAGTGAATCTTGTCATCCACCCACTGCCCCAATAACATCTCTACAATTTAGTAGGGATGTGATCTTGGACAGATTTCTTAAATTCCGTAGGTCCAACTTCCTTGTATGCAAAATTAAAAAGAATCCTTCCTCGGAGAAGAGTTATGATTATTAATTTATATCATTAATTTCAGTTGTTCACAATGGCTCTCAAAATAGGTAATCTGCAAAATAGTTGCTATTACACTTTTGGTTGAGAAAGTACACTATCTCATTATGTATGTTTGGCCATTCTGTGTAAATTTTATAATTCCACTTGTAAGGAACAGAAACTTTACTTGGACAGATTAATTCCTAAATTTCATCTTTATACAATTTCAGATGGTTCTCATTTAGTATTAGAGAACATGCCTCCAAAATCTTAGTAAAAACCATTGCACAGGTGGGGGCACTTTAGAATTTATCACAGGGAAAGACATGACATAGTTCAAGGTGAGGTACAGGCTGTACATACAGAGGTGTGCAATCCAGACAAATATGTGATGGGGTGTGTGACACTGCTGCAATGGCAGGAGATCAGCTTACCTCCAGCATGCATTTTCCCAATCCCTCAAGGTTTGTGTGTATCTGTAGTTAGATTGCTTTGGGCTTAATAGAAATCATGTCCACTGTAGTATCTGAAGAATTGCAGCTGGCACCTGGAACTGGAATCCCAGAGATGAGATCCTGAATAATCCTTGTTGTATTTGTAGTATTTAAGAGGATATAGTAAGAAACTAAGAAGTTTGGATGCCTTGTTTAATACTCTAGGAGTGTGTTGCAGGTTCTCTTTCAGTACTATTACCTGCTATCCACGAAAAAGACATTAGGCAACTGAGAAGAAATAAGCCATATGTCTAGTGGATAGGAGCAATGGCAAACTGATATTCTGTTATCAGTAGATGAAAGGAGAAGTCTCTAGTTCCATTTCTAAGCTCCCCTTTACAGTTGGTGTCATCTCTTTTTTAATTTCCTTCCTTAATGGTCTCTATTTCAGACAACTTTCTTTATTCACATTTATGTGGTTAAATATCTCAGCCTTAGCTTCCTTTTGTGTAAAGCAAGAGAAATGTTTTCCATATTCCAGGATAGGGCATAACATACATGTGTCACATAGCATCTGATGTATAACAAACATTCTATTAATTGTAGATATTCTTCTTGTCCTTATATATTTATAATCATTTTTTTCTATTTGGTTCATCAGGCTCTGAAGTCCCTGAAGCACTCTCTACAGTCTGCAGTAGAGAATATCTCTCTGAGCTAGAATTTGCCTCCTGGAGAATGCATCAATATGCTTTCTCCAGAGCCAACTGTCATTTTTAGGGGTCAGAAGTTAATCATCTTTTCCAGGGATCAATTTAACTAAATAGATGAAAGACCTATACAATGAAAATTACAGAACACTAAAGAAAGAAATTGAGATGGAAAGATATCCCATGTTCTTGAATAGGCAAAATTAATATTGTCAAAATGGTCATACTACCAAAAGACTTATATAGTTCAATGTGATTCCAATTAAAATTCTAATGTCATTCCTTGTAGAAATAGAAAAAAAACAATCATGAAATTCATTTGGAAAAATAGCAGACCCAGAATAGACAAAGCAATCCTTAGTAAGTAGTGTGAAGAGGAGGCATCACAATACCAGACCTTAAACTATATACTATAGAGCTATAGTAACAAAAAATGCCCTGGTATTGGCATCAAAATAGACATGTAGACCAATGGTACAGAATAGAAAACACAGATACAAACCCACATAAATACAGTTATCTCATACTTGACAAAGGTACCAAAAACATACAATGGTGAAAAGATAACCTCTTCAACAAATGGTGCTGGGAAAACTGGAAATCCATATGCTGCAAATTGAAATTAAACCACTTTCTCTCACCTTGCACAAAATTCAACTCAAAGTGGATCAAGGACTGACAAATTAGGCCAGAGACCTTACGCCTAATAGAAGAGAAAGTAGGACCAAATCATCATGTGGGATTGGGTCCTGACTTTCTTAGCAAGACTCCTAAAGTGCAAGAAATAAAATCAAGAATTAATAATTGGGATGAATTCAAACTAAAAACATTCTTCTTAGCAAAAGAAACAATCAGCAATGTGAAGAGAGAGCCCACAGAGTTGGAGAACATCTTTACTACACACACATCAGATAGAGCATTAATCTTCAGGATATATAAAGAACTAAAAAAATTCAACACCAAAAGAATAAATAACCCAATCAATAAATGGGCTAAGGAAATGAACAGGCACTTCACAGAAAAAGAGATACAATCTATCAACAAATATATTTTAAAAAGTTCAAATTCACTAGTAACTAGAGAAATGCAAATCAAAACAACTCTAAGATTTCATCACACTCCAGTCAGAATGGCAATTATCAAGAATACAAGCAACAATAAGTGTTGGCAAGGATGTGGGGGAAAGATTTGTTGCAATTTCATTATTGGTGGAATGCAAATTGGTACAACCAATCTGGAAAGCAGTATGGAGATTCCTTAAAAAACTTGGAATGGAACCATCATTTGACCCAGATATCCCTCTCCTCAGTATATATCCAAAGGACTTAATTAATATCACCATACTATAGTGACACAGCCATATCAATATTCATAGCAGCTCAATTCACAATAGCTAAACTGTGGAACCAACAAACCTAGATGCCCTTTAATAGATGAATAGATGAAGAAACTGGCATATATACATAATGGAATATTACTCAGCCTTAAAAGAGAATAAAATTATGACATTAGAAGGTAAATGAATGGAGTTGGAGAATATCATGCTAAATAAGCCAATCCTAAAAAAAAAAGCCAAATGTTCTCCCTGATAAGTGGATGCTGACCCATAATGAGGGGTCATGGGAAGAATGGAGGAACTTTCATTGGGCAAAGAGGAGGGAGGAGAGAAGAGGAGACATGAAGGTAGGAAAGATGGTGGAATGAGATGAACATCATTACTGTAGATACATGAATGACTGCACATATGATACAACTCTATATTGTATACTACGAGAGAAATGAAAATCTGTGCTTCATTTGTGTACAATGAACCAAAATGCATTATGCTGTCATTTATAATTAATTATAATGAAAAAGAGTATAAGCAATAAAACAATTAAGATTATTGTACTATTATAAAGTGATTCCACTATGTATTAAGTGGCATAGTGTGATTGGAAAATGGACTTGAATAGAATGTAAATGTATGTGTAAACTTAGACAAATACTGAAAGATGTAGGGGAGAAATTCTAATAATAATTATCACCTGGTCAGCATAAATAAGTGAATACTATTTTTAAAAAGCCTAAGCCTGAAAGTAATGCAGATATCAGTAAATCAGGATAATGGGTAACTGTAGGTCAGATAATTTTTATTCAGGGTAAAAAGTGTCATTTAGAAAACCAAAATTGGGGAAGTGAGCACAGTATATTTTTTGTAATAGTCTCTAAGTATGCTTTTTTTGCCCTATTAATTGGCAGTGTACATACCTCATCCCAACTTAATTTTTTAGGCTTCTTTAAATAAGACCAGAAAACAATACCCTTGAGAGAATGGTTAAAGAGTCATACACAGGCATTTTGGAGGACAAATCAGGCAAAGACAAGAACTTTTGAGCAAAGAAGTGAAGGACAACTTACAAAAGCTTCTATCATGGAGTCTGATCAAGAGTAAAACCCCTACCTATGCATCTGTATTTGCATCTTGGAAGATGGTTCAAAGAATGATCTACTAAGATTAGCATGAGGCAGGAAATAAGTTATTGCTACATAAATCTGGTAGTTCAAGTAAGTTCAGTGCTGATATTCATTTGTGTGTGATCAGAGGTCATTGATATTTTCAGGGTTTTACTTCTCATAAATCCTGGGGTCATGTGGTTTGCGTGCATGATCATCAGTCACATCCTGTTTAGTATGAGGTTTTCCTTTCAATAAGAACAATATCTCTTAATCTGTTCTTTCAGGATGGGATTATTTTATGTCTATACTTAACTTGGATTCAGAAACCTTTTATGAAAGATGCTCTCTGTTTCCAAAACTTATATATTTCCCCCATAACTTTCCTTTTTCTATGTAGATTAGCATGACTATGGTCCTGTACATCTATAGTATAACCTTAGAAAAGAAAATAACTTTGAGAATCATCAGTTAATGTGGCAACATAAAACAAAATAGAGCAAATTTCCAATTCGGAGAGAAAGAATAGTGATGTAGTAGAATGAATTAGAACAAATAAACCAGACATTGATTTTGTTCCAGCTTTATCTTATGTTTGCTGAATGAACCCAATAAATTGGAGAGAAATAATCCAGAAGGTAAATAGGTCAGGGGAAGCTCTTGAAGACAATCTGCCTAGGCTCAGATATGAAGCTCAGTAGATATAAAATGTGAAGGCAGTGCTAGCTCAATATTTTCAACAAATGCAAGTGTCATGCCTGGTCTGACATTATCACTGTGAACTAATTTCACCTGCTGTTTCTCTGTTTTAACACTTTGTGGTTAATCTTTCTTAGCTTTACATAGAGTCATTTACTTGTGAAATTCAACTTTTCTGTTTAGGGCTCCTTCCACCAATACCTCCTGTCTTCCAGTTACTGATGACCAGATGCAGGTGGTTTTGTATAAGTACTCCTTCTCACATCTTTGCCTGCATTTGTGCATCCTTTCATTTCTTCTGTTTCATTAAAAGTTTTGCTTGTTATTAAAGGCATGATTCTCATACACGACTTTTTCTGCAAAACCTTGCCAGTGCTCTCTAAGCAGAACAAATGACTCACTGCTCTGTGCTGTTATGGCATCTGTACTAATGTCACAGTTATGGATTTTATAGTGAAATGATTAAGGAAAATTCCTTGAAGTGGAACTCTCTCATCTGAGATCCTGATTTTGCATTTTCCTACTATGTAATATTTAAGAAGTTACGTAGCCTTTCCATATCTCAGTTTACTCATATATAAAATAAGGATAATATAAACACCTACCATCTACTAAGCTAGGAAAATTGCATGAGTTAATAGATAAAAGTGTTCCAACTTATGTCTGGCATAGAATCAGTATATAAGTGTCTGCTATTGTTATTACCAAATTTTGTTATGAATGAATTCATGTGTGTCTAATTATTCCTTTGATGGGTGAACTCCATGGTCAAAGACCCTGTCTAACTTGTCTTTGTAGAATTAATGATTTCAATGCCTTTGTAGAATTAGCATTAATGTACTAATTATGCCTGGACAAAAGTAGGTAACCAGTGGAATGAATGACTTCAGAAAGGTTAAATGTCTTTGAAATGGTTTAGTCATTTGGCCCAGTTGAAATACACAGTAAAATTTGTTTTCAGAATATTTTCCTCTGCCTTTTTGTTACCTCTACTTACTATAATATGTGCAGAAACCTCTTTTTCTTAGGGAAAGACCTCATTTCTTTTATTTCTAAGATAATTTATGAATGAAATAAGATGTTAGCAGTCGTAAACACATTAATTTAAAGGCAAAATTCAGACCTGTATTTGTAAGGAGGGTTCTAAAGTATTCAATTTTTTCTTTCCCATGGTTGATTAAGATCCAAGTTGAGCACCAGCAATAGAATTGCCATAAATGTAAGTTTCCAGAACACGCTTCATGTTTTGCATTACCTGTTGTCATCAGTTAAACCATGTGCACATATAATAATAAAATAAGATGAAATAGTAAACTATGTAGATAACCAGTTGATGTTGTTATTATTATTATTTCTATCATCATCATCATCCAGAGTTGGTGTTGCTTCCACCTCATTCATGCGTGGCAAGCACTTCTTCAATGATCTATATCCCCAGACCAGGACCTTATATTTAAAGAGAAGAAAAGAGAACCCTCACCAAATTGCCAAGGGATACTCAGTTTCCACTCATGGACATTGACTGCTACAGAAAAAAATAACGAATTAACACAAAGTCTATGAACACCACACCTATGAGAACTGTCAATCTTGATCACTCTAAAACACTTTGGCAAGAAAGGACTGTACCCTAAAAAGGCTCACACAAAAAGAGCAGGAAAAAATCTTTCCCAACAGATGCATAAAACACAACAAACAAGGATAATATAAAAATTAAAAAATAAGTTAACATAATGATGTCTCCTAAATTTTATAGTGTACCAGCAACTGACTCCAAAATCTAGAAGTAGATTAAATACCAGATAAAGAATAAAAAAGAACACACAAAAAGCAAACAAACATTTTTACATAATGCCCTATTAGTAACTGTTGTAGACGTGATTCTGCAATCTGTATTTGGGGTAAAATTGGGAGTTCAAAACCCACCTGAATCAAATGTATGAAATATGATATGTCAAGAGCTTTGTAATGTTTTGAACAACCAATAAAAAAAAGAAATAAAAGCAAACAAACAAAAACTGAATGAATAAGGATGAAAGTGCAAAGGAGAAATTCAATGAGTTAATAGAAACATTAAAAAAAGAAGAAAACAGAAATCTTAGAAATAGAAAAACATAAATAAAATGATCAGTTGAAAGTCTTGCTAACAGAGTATACCATACTGAATACAGAACCTCAGAGCTGAAAGAAAAAGTGGCTGGCCTTGAACATTCAGACAAAATTAAAAAATCAATAAGAAACAATGACTAGATTATACATAAACTCTGAAACAAAACTAAGACAAAATTTAAGAATCATTTATTTGGAGAGGGTTGTGAGATTCAGGGAAATAAAAAATTTTTCAAATCTTGAGAATAAGATAGAATGGTGCACTTGAACTCAATGTGGGATAGAGGAAACCACAGAGCACTAATTTGGGAAGCAAGTCATTCTTCCTCTCTCCCCTTGTATCAATTGCCCCCTGAAATGCCATGGACAACATAGGCAAGTCCCATGCTATAGATCTGGTATATCCTCTTCAGCCAACAAAGAAGTATCCTCACTTGGACTCAGTTTAAGCCACCTTTTCAGATCAACTCCCAAACAATCTTTTGATGGAGAATATGGATAAACTGTTAATCTTTTTATCTTACATTTATGGGTGCTTCCTGTTTTCATTCTTTGTGACTTATAACCTAGCAGGTGAGTAGAAGTCATAGTCCCCAATTCCATGTTTGTGGCCATCTCACTGGAGATAGGAGGAATCCACTAGAGAAAAGAGTAGAATTGTTGGCAAACACATGGATGAAGGCATATGAATTGACAGTATTGTTAAGATCTTGGGTTTGTTTTGTAGTAAGAGCCCTCCCAGAAAAAAAGTGCTCTCCCTGAACAAAGGCATAGTCAGTGTTGATGTGTGCATGTGCAACTCTGTCATAACTCTTTTGTAACTCTATAGTACAGAAAACCCAATCAGAATTATTGTTACCATTTAGGGGAGACAAGTAGGCTAATGTGTTAAAGGGGCACTAACAGAGGGTCTACAAGGCAGTGTCCTACTGCACTTGGGGTTCAGCCTTTGGATATGAATCTGCTGGGCCAGTGCCGGCGCAAATAAAGGCTGCTTCCTGCAGAAAGTTTTGTTGACCTGACTCTCTGTGTGAGAATCCTAAAAAATTTTATTTGTTTTCTCTGTAAAGGTTTCCAGGAAGGGTGTAGGAATGGGGCAGGCACATGAGCTCCCTGAAGAATGGCAGGAAGACAAAATGGGGGGAAGATTAAGTTATAACTAATTGTAATGGTGGTCAAGAAGGTGCCTGAAGCTAGACATGGTGGTGCACGCCTGTAATCCCAACTGCTCAGGAGGCTAAGACAGAAGGATTGCCCAACCACAGCAATGGCGAGGTGCTCATCAACTCAGTGAGACCCTGTCTCTAAATAAAATACAAAGTAGGTCGGGGGATGTGGCTAAATGGTTGAGTGCCCCTGAGTTCAATCCCTAGTACTGCCCCTGCTAAAAAATGTAGGTGCCTGAAGTAAAGTGGTTGAGAGCAAGAGAAAAAGTCATGTGAATTCATTAGAGGACCCAGGAATGTCACTTATTCACTTAAAAAAATAGATCAGCAGCAGCCCATGTGTGCCAAACTTCAATGTTCTGGAGAAGTGGAATTAACCATGGTGTCTCCCACAAAAGAGAATGTGGTGCAGTAGGAAGAGGAAGGCACTAATCAAATCATCACATATGAACACTCACTACTTAGTGTGGTCTGTGCTAGGAAGAAAAGTCAGTGGAAGGAGAAGTTGTAACAGGAGGGACTTGTATCCCAGCTCACTGGTCTCCTGTCAGCAGCTGTACATGCCCACAGTGTCTGCATGGCTAGGTTTTCTAAGAGAAAACTCTGTCCTAGCTGAGATATGAAAAGGGCATCAGCCTGCAGGGCAGGGGAGAACAGTCTAAGGAGTGCAGTGGCCTGCACAAAGACTGTGCTGGAAGAGGAAAGAGAGTAAAAGATCCCTAAGTGAGATTAAATTTGAGAGACAGAAAAGGAAAGATTTCTCAGGGCCCCCTTGGCCACTTTAAAGTCATGATCTCTGCAGGAAGAGTTTTAGCAAAATGTAGTACTTTTTAAAGCAGCATTGTGTTTTAGATTATTCAAGGAGAATATAAGGGGTTAATTTTAGCTACAGCGGGCAGAGTGATTTGGAGGAGCAAGTGTATACCATGACACAAGTAAGATCAATGGACTACAGAATTTTGGGATACTTGGTCAGGAAAATAGGAGAAAAGATTGTGAATAGGAAAAAAAATACTATTGGCATCACATGTGGATTGAGGCTTTGCTTTAGACTAATCAGAACAAACCTTCAAATTTGTGTTTCTATGTTTCTAAGTTTCTATGTCTGAAAGTACACTGTGAACCAGGCTTCAAATCTCATTACCTGTCTGGGCCCCACAATCCCATCTGGGAACACCTAGAGGGTAAGAACCAACAGAGGATAGCAACAAGTGACAATGAGAACAACAGAACCCCACTCTGTGGAATTAGAAGTTTTTATTGCAAAGGAGTTTCAATAAAATGTAGAAACAACAAAACAACTACTACACCATGAAGGTTATCAGTCCCTCTCTGTTTCTTTCCACTGAGTAATTACTCTGGAATTTTTTTCCACTTCAACTTTTTAGCTCAGTTAATCAGCCTCATTTAATCCCAGCCCAAAGTATCCATTCTTGTCTTTTAAAAATAGCTTTCGGGCTGGGGTTGTGGCTCTAGAGGAAGAATGCTCGCCTAGCATGAGTGATGCACTGGGTTTGATCCTCAGCACCACATAAAGTAAAATAAAGACTTTGTGTCCACCTATAACTAAAAAATAAATATTTTTTAAAAAATAACTTTCAAAAGAAAAAATCACAAACTCATTGCCAGATAATCAAAGTAACACAGAAAAAAGTTATGAAAATCACCACAAATAAGATTATATATTTTAATATTTAGGTAGACATTGTCTCCATCATCCATTTGTACATGGGCAATTTATATGGACATAAAAATGATTGTAAGTATTCAAAATACTTTTACAGCTTCTGTCTGCTATAAATATGTTGGCCTTTGTTTATTTTTCTATAAAATGTTTTTGTCATTGGTATTAGTGTTGGGGAGAATGTTAAGTAATGGTATGTGCATATGTGTCTGAGTGATTTTTTTTTAATTTTTAATATTTATTAGTGCATTATAGTTACACATATAGTGGGATTCATTTTGACATATTCATAAATGCATATAACACATTTTACTTTATTACAACCCCCTATGCTCCCTCTTCCCCTTCTACTCCCAGTCCTCTACTCTATTTGTCTTTCTTCTATTTATTTTTAAAATTGGTGCATTATAGTTATGTATAGAATTCTAATATATTGTGATATATTCATACATGCATATACATGACATAATTTGGTCAACTTCATTTCCCAATTCTTCCTCTTTTTCTCCTCCCTTTCTCTTTGTCCCCTGCTTCTACTCTAATGATCTCCCTTGACTGAGTGTTTTAATACAACCTTGTGTTAATTTTTTTTTTTTGTCACAGGAAAGCAGGGAGTTGAAACTCCAAATCTGAATTCTGTGTTCCTATGGAAGAACATTTTAGGTCAGACCAAAAGCCATGTAAGAGAACTTCATCATAAGTGAAAGTGAGACAAAAGTTAAAAAAAAAAAAAACACAGCAGAAAGATTAAGCAGAGGATTAATCAGAAAGCATTCTCAAGAAAGAGAGAGAGTGGGCCTTCTCACAGCAGAGAAGGGCAAGGGAGACAATGCTGTCTCCAAATTTATTACTGTTTGGTGTTTACCAGAACTGGGGTTCTCCTTCAGCAATCTTCATCATCAGGTGTTTAATTTCTCCTTCATGTTGGGTGGTGGAATTTTCAACCTTTGTTGATCCTCTCCAGAACTGTCATGGTGGCCATCATATTGGGGATGGGAGGGCTTCATCTACAAGTCAATCCCATGTTAAACCGGGCACTGAAGTTAGAAGTTACCTCAGTGCACCTTCACACTTCCTTCCAGACAAGTGGAGAGATCTATAGCTATAATTCCTAGCTTTACACCAACCTTAGCGGACTCTGTCAAGAGTTAGTCCCATTAATCACTTTTTGACGTATTTTCCAATTAACTCCTTAGATTCGGTTTCTTTTCTACAAATTAACTGCCACCTTTTTCTCTCTCATCTACTTTGAATGTAGTTTAAAGAAGACTAAAATAATTTAAAGAATGCTTGTGACCTTGCCATTCATTTCACTGCTCATTGCTAGCTACTACCTAACACTTTTAAATATAGGAAAAATTTAAGGTGTTCTAAACAAATTGCTTTTCTCAATGAATGTCAATGCAGCATTGATTCAGGAGGGACGAAAAGAGTGGCCCTTCAGTTTGACTTTCATTTTTCCTCAATCTTATGTAAAGGTGGATAGATGATAGGATTGGCCAATGCTGGTATTCTGTATCCTAATAATTTAACTGATATTTCTATTTCATTGAATATAAGTATTCTTTCCTATTATCATTTGAATGTTTAAGTGTTATCCATCCACACATTTTTTTCAATAAACCTACATTGGAAACTTATTAGGTCATCATTGGACTATGTACTTTGGATACAACACTGAAAAAAAACCCCCGAAACATTCTTATGGACATATTCATTGTCTAGAAAAGAAATCTCTTAAAGAAGCAAACATGCTTGTGGTCTGAACCTGTCCATCAACACTATCCAGACTTTGCCACGTGTCAAGGCAGGTGGATTCTTCCACCAATATTCACCATTAGAACAGCAAACTCATACTGGAATAGTTTGGATCCAGCACTTCCCCTAGAACAGACATCCCCAAAGTGTGGGGAAAAGCCTCACTGTGATCATGGATTTTTGCCAATCAAGTCAGGAGGGGTTCTGGAATCCTCTTACTGCTTTTCACATTATTTGTTTATAAATAAATAATGCTAATGCTTGAGTGCACTGTATTTTATCCTCTTTGCCTCATTCATATTTTTGACAAGAGAAGCTGTAGGTTTTATTTGAGATTTTCAATTTATTAACTTTTTTTGGTTTAATGGTTTAAATTAGGATGGGAACTTAGAGAGTAAATGGAATATAAAAAATAAAAATGTCTAAAATGTCATGAATAATGAAGAGCTGGAATATCAGTATAATCCTCAGAAAATAGTTTCCTCTCTTTATCCTTGAATTCTGATAAAATTGAGATTTAATTTTCAAATTCAGCCTTATTTGAAACCAGGTTAGAAAATGTAACTTTGTGGGAGAACAAATGAGCACTTCACCTGAACAAATACTTACTTAGGCCTCACACTGGCTGGGAAGGCCTTCCCATGGCTTTTCACTGCAAAAGTAATGCAAAATATTGGAAGCGTGGTACAGAAGTAAACCATGACACCATCGAGGGCTTGGGCTGAGGCCTGGATTTCCCATAATTGCATGTGTCAGAGAAGGCAAGACACTTACTGCTCTCTGACAATGGGTTGGACAGAATAAAAGGAGTAAAGACCTTATCCAGTATATAAAGGTGACCTATGTCAGTGCTTACTTTACCAATCAATCACTGAGTAACTTATTTTTAATGTGAGCACTTTCAACAGGTAATGAGGAGTTTAAACTGGTAAACAGCTCATTCAGGACAGCCATACAGAGGCTTGGGTGTCAACTGGGTATGAGTGTGAGGTCTGATTTTCTGATTAATGCCCTATATTGGGTATGTTTATCTTGAATCTTCAAGTCTTTTCAAGAAAATATAGTCTGCTTTATGTTGGTGATGTGAAAACTAAATAAAGTGATAGGAAAATTTTATCACAGTGCCTAGGACACAGGTCAGATTCTGTCAATGTTACGTAATATTTTTCTTTGCAAAATAGAGATAATGAAATGTTTGCTGATTGAAAAAGGAGACAAATTACATTGTAAGTATAGCAAGAGTAAAATAGTATGGTTCAATTAGCACAAAGAAAGGCTATGAGAGAATATTTCTGAGACTATCCCTACTTGAATATTCAATGAGGCAAAATTGAGTGCCCATTATAGGGATAAGAAATATGTCTGTACCTCTCTGCTTTGCCTCTCAGACTCCTTACACAATATTGAGGCATGAAGAATAATATTAGAGTTAATTATGAGATCCTACCAACTAAAAGAACACAGCAGGATAAAAAAAATTTCTTAGGTCAATAAAATACATGGTTTACAGAGAAATAGCTCTAATTATGTGCTTATTTTTTAGAAGACCATAGGAAGTTGTTTCTCAGAAACACTTAACTTTAAAAATCCATTATAAACTCTGTAATTCATTCTTGAACACAAAATATTGCAATTTGGAACACTATTTTCAGGGACCTTTTCACTTCTTTGTTCCTTAAGGAGTAGATCAAGGAGTTCAGCATGGGGGAGACAATGTTGTTTAGTATCTGCACCACGGCCCCAAGCAGAGGGTTGGGTGTGCGCTGCAGGTAGATGATGATGACAGGTCCGTAGGCACAGAGGATGGCAGTGAGGTGGGCACTGCAGGTGGAGATAGCCTTCTGCCTGCCCTCTGCTGAACGAATTCTCAGAATGGCAATCCCAATGTGAGTGTAGGAGACACAAACACTGAATAAGAGTGTTAAAGCCAGGAGGCCAACATTAATGGAGCCCACTCTCTGGGCCAGAGAGCTGTCAGTACAAGCCAAGGGTAAAACTGCAGGGATGTCACAGAAGAAGTGGTCCACCTGATTGGGGCCACAGTAGGTTAACTGAAAGGTAAAGGAGGTCAGTGTGGTGGCCTGGAGACACCCCACCAACAAGGCTACCGTGACCAAGCTGACACAGACTGCAGGTTTCATGATGACCATGTACCTTAGTGGGTGACAGATGGCAACATAGCGATCATAAGCCATCACAGAATAGAGGCATCCTTCCATAGAGCCCAGCAAGTGATAGAAGAAGAGCTGTGCAGCACAGCCCTTGTAAGAGATGGCTCGGCTCAGACCAGAGAGATAAAAGAGTATCTTGGGACAGGTTACAGAAGGGAACAACATGTCAAAAACAGACAGAAGTCCCAAGAAGAAATACATGGGGGTGTGAAGAGTGGAGGATGAAATGATTGCTGTAAAGATGAGTAAATTCCCAAGCAGGGTGAAGAGGTAGATGGAAGAGAAGATGACCAAGAGCACAGTCTCCAGTCCCTCCGACTGAGGGATTCCCAGGAGGATGAACTCATTCAGCAAGCTGTGATTTCCCATCTTGCTGGAAGGCTGTTCTGGGTTTTCACAAAGAACATGAAGACATGAATGTGCAGGCTGATTATGACAGACACAATACTACTGCACATATTGTCAACAAATTTTGTGTAAACATAAAGTTAATGATGAAAATGAGAATTTGGAGTTTTAGTCCAAAGAGATTTAGGTGCTAGCAAAGTCTACCTACCACTTCACAACTGAAGGCATTCTCCTTCACACCTATGAATACAAAGCAAAAATGAAACACTAACAAGGTGAAATAAAGGGTGGATTAAGAGACCAAAAATTTTAATACCAAACAGGAACACAATTTAATTAATATCCTTAGTACATTATATAATATGAATGTCCTATAATTACCTGACCTAAAAGGTTGATCTTACATTATTAAAAGATGTCCCCTGATAGCCTAAGTATTCATGGGTACCCACATGTCTGACTAGAACAACGGATTGCCATACAGGGCAAGGAGCACTAGGATTTGGGTTGTATGAATAACATTCTGATTAAATATGTTCCTAGTATGAACATTTTCTTATTGAAAATGGTCATTTACTTGAAGATAAACAAGTAGTAGAAAGTTAAAATATTTTATGGGGACTCAAATAACTTGGAGATTAGATTCAAATATGAGATATTTGAACATTGTTAAGAGTGCATTTTTGAAAACTTAGAGTCAAAAAGAAAAGCTTTCAGCACTACCATTTTTTGTGTAACTTTGCATTTAAAAAGAATAGTCATGGTAAGAATATTAAACATAATTAACCTTCTTTACAGATTTGAAAATACACTGTATAGTATTGTTAAATATAGTAGAACTTGTTCATCACAGTATCTGTAGCACACCATATCTACTATTGTTTATTATTGGAGTCAAATTTTCAAATGTTGTAAAGTGATTGTTTTTGTCCTAAGATAAATTTAAGCCTTTTCTAATAATCTCCAAAATCAATCATTAGGATGAATCTGCTTTGTGGTCCAGATTCCATGACTAATGAAAGCAATTCACTAAAATTCAGTGTTATAGAATTCCTCATCTAGGATTCATAGGATGAGAATTGAACATCCTCATAATTACTGGCAACTGCTCTATTGAAGGAGTCAAAAAATGTGATAGGTAGATGGGGAGTCAAGGGAAGATAATGAACTTCCCCAAGTAGAGGGAACACCAGAGTCATGAGTAAAGTTTTGTGACATGAAGGAGAGGATGTGAAAAGTAATTAATATAAAAGTACCCCAAATAGAACAAAGTTACTTGCACAGCCTAAGGCTGTTTAAGATGCATTTGATCATGCATCTTAGTTCATGTGATAATAAATTAAAGAATGTTATCACAATATGTTAACGCAATGGATTTACTTTACTGCTGTCATGGCATCAAGTTTATGGAGGTAATTTTACTTTATGGGGTTCTTTGAGTCTTGGTTTATTTATTTATTTTTTTTTGATGGGGGGAGAACGCTGGCATTCTTTACATTTTTTTTTCCTAGACTATTTCCTGTTGAGCACCATCTGGACTTGAAGCAAGTTTGTATTTGTGCAGAATTGAAGAGAGAGTGTGGCCACTAGGTGGCTCCTATTCTCTTGGGTAGCCATCTCTACACAGACATAATTGGAAGTCTCTGAACAATTTCATTCAGGCTCAATTAATAGAGAGGGGGAACCAATTAACTGCCATGTAGGTGTTCTAACACATTTCTATGAAAAGATGTTTAACAACAAGGTAGAGAAAATTTTTAATAATATGTGATGCTTAAACTGTGAAAATGCAGGGGATAAGTAGAAATGTAGGCAGGTGCTGGGAATCACCATACAGTAAATGGAAAAATGCCATTGAAAATTTGGGATGTCCCTTTAATGGTGCTTATCACATAGTGGGTGCTCAATAAATACGTGTTATTGATTAACTCAGATAACTTTCCTGCCAAGAATTGTAATAAAGTTTAAATTATGATGATATTCATGATACACCTTGGAAAGTATAGTGAACTTTACTGCTGTCTGGAGGATAGGAGATAAGGTTGAATGGTGATTAGAAAAGATGAGATTTTAAGGTGGGCAGATTTGATTGTAAATTTACGCTGAATCTTGCTTATTAATTTTGTGACTTTTATTTGTCTTCAGTTTTTTTATATCTAAAATAGGGGTTATATTACATTTTAAATGTTGTTCAGTAGATTAAACAAGGTAAGTTCCTATGAGGCTTCTAATAAAATGTTTAATGTTTTGCTGGTGTCCCAAAATTGTTATTTGCTCTTTCATTCTTTGCTCTTTCATTCTATGCAAGGGAAAGACACATTTGTGCTGTTTTGGTTTAATATGAACATAAGCATAGCAGAGTTTGGGGAAGTTTTAAAAAATACCCTTTAGGTACACTTATACATTATTGGTGGGAATGAAATACAATCACTCTGGAAAGCAATATGGAGCTTCCTCAAAAAACTAAGAATGGAACCGCATTTTGACCCAGTTATCCCACTCCTCAGTATATATCTAAAGGACTTTAAGTCAGCATACTACAGTGACACAGCCACATTAATGTTTATAGCAACACAATTCACAATAGCTAAGCTATGGAACCAATCTAGATGTGCTTCAACATATGAACAGATAAAGAAATTGTAGTATATATACAACTGCCATAAAGAAGAATGGCTTTATGACATTTACTGGTAAATGGTTGGATCTGGAGACCATTCGTGCTAAGTGAAATAAGTTAATCCCAAATATACAAAGGTCAAATATTTTCTTTGATATGTGAAAGCTAACCCAAAACTGGAGGAAGGATATGATTTAAGTGGATTAGACAATTGGGAATGAAGGAAAGGGAGTATGGATAGGGAAAGGAAGGACAGTGGAATAAATCCAACATAACTCTCATATGTAAATATATGGATACATCACAGTGAATCTCATTGTGTACATCCAAAAGACTGGGGTCCTAAATAGAAAAAGATATTCCATGTTAGTGTAATTATATCAAAATGGATCCTACCATTATGTACAACCAAAATGTACCAATAAAATATAAAAATACTCTTTAGTCCCTCATGGAGATTGCTGAATTTTTCTGGGGTTAAAAAATATTTATATGTAGCCAGGCGCAGTGGCACACGCCTATAATCCCAGTGGCTCAGGAGGTTGAGGCAGGAGGATTGTGTCAAAGCCAGCCTCAGCAAGAATGAGGCATTAAGCAACTCAATGAGACCCTGTTTCTAAATAAAAAATATAAAATAGGGCTGGGGATGTGGCTCAGTGTCCAAGTGCATGTGAGTTCAATCCCCAGTACCCACCCTCCTCTCCCCAAAATATATACATATGTGATGGAGAAGACTGGGAACCATTTATTAAGAGTCTACTACCTCCCTCACAGCCCACATGCGAATCTGTCTCCAATTCATTCAAAACAGTGAAATATGAATTATGCTGGAACATATGATGATGTACAAAAGGAGAGATGAGTAATATTGTTGAGTCTAAAGAAAAATCCATGATTTCCTTTAGATATAGACTCAAAATAAAGAAAGCCTACAAGAAATTTCTGATGAAAATTAGACTATTGCAAACTTAAATTTCAATGACCACAATTAAAAATGTTTGTCTTTATAACTTCAGATATTATAATTAAATCACTAAATAATCAATCTCACTATTTCTAGACTCACAATCAGATAATTTCATAGACATCAAAGACACATGGAACTGAATATGATAATTTAAATAGTAATTTATGGACCATCCATAATAAAAATGGAGGCAGCTTCCATAATAGGTTGAACTCAAACTGTAACATTTATCTAGAAATAAATGAGAGAGAGAGAGAGAGAGAGAGAGAGAGAGAGAGAGAGAGAAATTAGATGTTTAAAAGTCCACATTCAAAATCTTTTTTTTTTTTATGGTATGACTTTTGGGCTAGTAGTTTGTCAACTCCCAATTCAACTTTTCCCTGTAAAGAAGCAGAACTTTCCTGGCACAGGTAGCCTCACCCTTAACTACTCAGTTAAAATTAATCATTCCAACCAGGACACTTTTCAGAGTAAAATGAATTAATAACTTAAACAGAATGATAAGGGTAAAACAGGGAAGTTCAGGTCAAACCACTTTATGTACTTTTTTTATTGGATCCTTGTGTGTGCCTCACAAGTCAGTACTTTGACATCCACCACGATAACAGTGTTGTGTGAGCATGTGGGATGTTCTTACAACCATACTTTGTACACAGTGGGCACTCATTAAATGTTCATTTTTCCAAAACTAGTATAATATTTACCTCACCATAAAGATTGAATATCATCATGTTTTTAATATATTTTGATAACATAACATATGACATAAAATGGTTGAAATCATTACATTTATTATGGAAGTCCCATATTGATGGATTTGGGAAGGTGCCTGAATTGAGAGGAGTGTTGATGTCTTAAAGCCCAGTGACATCACTAAAGGAGACAGGATAAGACCAGTGCAAACTATGACTGGAGGCCAAACCTTGGGAAACATTATATTTTAGGAAAAGGAGATGAAAAAGGAAGCATTTAATAAGAAATATGTTCATTCCTCAGAGAATTAAGAAGTGGATCAGGAGAATATTTTTTCAAATTCTTTCTCTCATGAATTTTTTATTTTCTCTATGCCAGAGAGCATATCCAAATAATTTTTAGTCCTCATAATTTTTGTGATACTTGAAACATGATAGATGTTGCATTAGTTAGTAAAAAACAAAAAAAATACGTAAATAAAATAATGCATTTCTTCATGCTATGTGTGCAAAAGAAGGAATGTGGAATGGACCTTGGCCATCACATCAGAGAAAAACTATGCCTGAAATGAGGAATTCTGCATCTCAAGTCTTTAGAATGAGGTTAAAAAGCCAAATTGAGAAAGATGGTGGGAACTTTTGAGTACTTACATTGTCAAGAATATCATGCTGTCTCAAGACAGAAGGAAAACAATTTTTCCTTCTTTTTATCTTCCTTTTCTTCTTCAGGGTTATGGATAGCTTCATCCCAAATGTCTCTCTTCCCTAGATGCCATGGAATTGACTTTCTTCTCTAGCTACAGATGATCTTCTTCAAATTATCTTCTTCATTCAAAATCAACAAAGTGGATTCTCTACATGCTAGGTGACAGGGCAATTCCCTGCAAGCTACCAGAAGCAAAATTATCTCCTACATCTCTGGGATGTTAAATGACTTCCCCTCTGTGGCATGCCCCAAAACTGAGGAATAAGGAGCCCTGTGAGCATAGGAAGCAATTAAATGCTGAATGTTGAAATAGGTTTATAGTTACAAATTAGTACATGGTAATAAAGATAATCTTCAAGGAATTGGGAATTAAAAGAACTTGTAAATCCCACCTGACCACCCATTTCTCTGTTGTTGGCAGATATCTCATCAAATCTTTGTTCTCTATAGACCTTGGGAATCTGGCTGCCTATTCTATCATTTTTCTGATTTCTCCCTATTTTCTGTCTCTTGTGGTTTCTTGTGTTCCATGGGACCAAACTTAATTGCAAGGTGACACCAGTTTTAAGGGATTCTGGGAAATGAATTTGAATAGCCATGGACTTGGCTCCACTTGGCTTACTTACTAATATAAAAGAACATGATGACCAATATTGGGGTATACCCAAAGTACAAGCACAGACTTGTGAGGAGATACCTCAGTGAAGTAGCCTGTGTTTGTTCTGTGTTGTACTACACTCATGTTATTGCATGATGATGTTTACCTCCAAAAGTGGCCAAACCACATCTACGATGTTGTCCATTAAAGTATCATAGAGCTAATAATATTCCCATTTCCTAATGAAATGAATGTCCCAACCATCATAACTTCATAGCACAGTAAATCATATTTCGGGGGTGATTCTGTTTGAAACAAGCCTACTGCACTGCCATCAATATACCTGTACAGCACATACAATTATGGATGCTATGCAGTACTTGAGAGTGATTATAGATGAATAAGTACTGGCTATGTATTTACTATACAATAAACCCCAGTAAATATGTGTTGACTTAAAAATGAATTATGCATTTCTCTTTCCAAAGGTTGATCACTGGACTCAATTTATTTGGGGCTGGGGATGTAGCTCAAGCGGTAGCGCACTCGCCTGGCATGCGTGCGGCCTGGGTTCAATCCTCAGCACCACATACAAACAAAGATGTTGTGTCCGCCGAAAACTAAAAAAATAAATATTAAAATTCTCTCTCTCTCTCTCTCTCTTTTTAAAAAAAACAATTTATGTGAAAAAAGTGGAATTATCCACTGTGTTTAGAAAAATATGATTAAACAAAAATATAAATAAACACAAAATATAACATACCCATACTTCAATAAATATAAAGGCTTGTTTACTTGTTTATTGTGCTAGGTTTAGGGGCTTTTCATATATTTATCTTTTTGATGACCATCAACATAATGTGTTTCTTGATTCAGTTCCAGCTTCTCTCTGTTGCTTTCCAGAATCTTCTGCCAATAGAGTGAAATTACAGCTGAGAGAAAAAAATCACACACACACACACACACACACACACACACACACATATATATATATATATATATATATATATATCTTTCCCAGGTAAATGGATCATCCTTTCTCACAGTTAGCTTGGCATATGTAGTACTAATAAGAATTAGTACTAAAATTTAGTACTGATAAAATATAATTTGTTCTTATATAGTGCTTTTTACCTTTGTGCAGGGATACGTATGTGTATTTACTTTCACATCCATTAAGATCCATTAGATCTAAAAACAACCCAGGGAGTTAGCTATGTCACTATCTTCATCGTACAGATGCAAGAATGAATACTTAGGCAGAAATAAAAGTTCCACAACAAGTGCATCAGAGAGACCAAAATCAAAGCAAGCCATCCATACTCATGATATATACTAAACACAGATTCCTACATTGACATGACTTTCTTTATGTCCCAGATTAAGTAGGCATTTTTCAATACAGAGGATACAAGGAAATTTATCCCTTCTTGTGTACTTTAGCCAGGAAAATGAGTACAGATTCTCTCAGCTATTTGCATTGCTACACCATCCTGATGAAACACCCATGAGTCACCAGGCCCGGAAGAGGCAGTTCTTAGAAAATGGATGGCTCCCAAGAAAGAAAAAGTGTGTTTCTCCCCATTGCTCTGGGTAAAATGTAGAGACAGAGAATTCAAATTAGAGATGGGGAATAAATGACATATACCCACAATGTTCCTATTAGCAGGGTCAGAAGCAGGAAGCCCTTGGTAAGGTCTGTTAAAGAGATATTTACTGTAGTGGGCTGATCACTCAGAAAACACTCTCAGTCTGAATTTTGTCCAAATGAGAGTTTTTTATTCAGTCAGCTGGAGACTGGTCCCTGCAGGAACCAAATTGTCTCTGCCAGGAACAGTGTCAGGTTTGAGTTCTATGGGATTTATAAGATGAAAAACCACATACTCGAAAATGTAGGTACTGTCAAGCAAGCAGAATACAAGGGCTGAGAAAGCAGTTAGCAGAGCACAAACAAACAACTACATCCTGGGTTTGAGCAATTTGTCTGCATATGAAGTACAGAAAAATAATTTTTTAACATCTTAGAGACAGCTTTTATAACAGTTTCATATGGGAGTCATAAAAATGAAGTCATGATGGGTACTTATACTTACCTATTGCTATACATTGTACTTAACTATTGTTCCATTGACCTATACTTATCTGTAACTATGTTAACCTATGGGCTTATATTTATCAACTTACACTGTTCTATATCTTATTTCTAACAACTTAAATCTTATGTCTCACAGTTAGATGATTATGTTGTCCTATGATATTACTTATTCTAACTTATAACTACAGCAGCTTAACATTATCTATTCTATAACACTTATCACATAATCCTATTATCCTACTTATTAATATTTCATAACCTATAACCTACAATTTATAATCAATAATCTATATTGATTATGCTCAGATCATAAAATTTAGTGTATTTTATATCATTGCTAATGTTACTGTTGCAGCACTTTCACCTGAAAAACAAACCCCTTCCCTGTGTATCCCTCTAACAGTTCCTTTGTAGACACCAGGCAGATGAAAAAAGCAAATGTTCTCACGTTAGAGACTTTTACATGATCTCGAGAAAAGCAGAAGTGCAAATATTTGTTTAAGAATTATCAGTAGGTCCCTTAGTGATATAGTTGCTACTTTATAACTGGTCCCTAGAAGGGGGGCGGGACTTCTAGGGTAATTTAACTGCAGTTGCTTTCACTTTGCAGCAGCTCAGAGCTCTGGGGACTTCAGGAGGAGGTAGGCAACCCTGCTGCCTGCACTGGGACAGAATCCCACCCCTGCACCTGAAGCCTGAGAGCCTCCCATTCCGCCTCCCTTTCCCCTGTCTTTACATCTGTTGGTGCCTGTTCTAGCCACAAGCTCCCAGGGTGTGGAATTTAGTACCCATGTGTGCCCGGAAGGATTTATGCAAGTTTGGCTGTTTACAGGAATCTTGGGGAAAGGCCCTGGAGGGGGAATTTAGCCATTATCTGATAATCTCCACATTTCCCTTTCTACTATCATTTACTTTTCTCTCTCTCCATACCTCTACTTCTCCTTCCTCCTGTTTTTTTCTCTGGGAAAAAGGAGATGTTTTCTCAGTTTTGTTTAATTTTTGCTGTCAAAATGTGGCTTTAAATTCTCCACCCAACTCAATCATTGCAGTTGCTAAGCCCATTTATGTCGAAACTGAGATTGCTGTTGTTCCTTTTTGTAAATACCTGGGCAATGAGAATCTAGGACTAAAAATTTAAAGATTGAACCACTCTCTGTTTCTGGGAAAGCCCCACTCTGCAGCCCAAATCAATTCCTGGCTGGCCCAGGGTTTCCACTTCTCATAACAGGCTGTTAGGGTGTGGTTCACTGGACTCTCCTGTTCCTCCCCTCCCTGCCTGCCTGTGACTGCTTCTGTCAGACTCTTGCATCTCTGATGTCCTCTCCAGACAGAGGTCCCAGGCTGAGAGAGAAGCTCCCTCTCCTCCCAGCTGCTTCAGATCCAAGACTTTGACCTTGGTCATTTGCTGTGATCAAATCTTTGCCCTAGGAATTGCTAGGCACTTTTCTGAAGTGCCATCCTGAGAGTTAGAACAAAATTCTGAACCAAACTAAATTTGATTGTATTGGGAAGGGTGGGGAGAGTATGAGCATAGCACCTTTGCCTCAGTGAAGGCTGTTTCTTTGTAGGGAACCCCAGTCCACCTAACTTCTCCCATTCACTGGGGTGAAAACTGGGCATCTGAGAGCTTGGGTTTTCTCACACAGTCTTTGAGCTTATTGCTCCTGTGTGAATCTACTGCCTTAAGCTTTCTGAAGGTGTTGTTAGATGTTCTTTCCTGTCCCAACCCAGCCTCTTCTGTGTGTCCCACTCTGGGGGTCATCCTAGAAGCCCTTTTCCTCAGTGTGTTCTCCTGTGTTCTCACCTAAACTGTCCTCTGTGTTGCTGTCAAAATGTGAGCTGTTTTGCAATGTATAGTTTTTATCCAATTGTGTAAAATAACAGATATGGAATGATGAGCCTGGCTTATTGCTATGCATTTGTATGTGGGGGTGTGGGAGGTAGGTGCATAGGAAACACAAGAGATATAACATGGATGATCAGCATGGTTGTTGCATTGGTTTTGGAGATTCATATTCTCTCTCTCTCTCTCTCTCTCTCTCTCTCTCTCTCTGATTGATTTATTGTGCTTTGGATCTTACCCAGGGTCTTGCACAAGTTAGATAAGAGCTCTTCTGCTGAGAGATATCCTTAAGGTGTGTTTTAAATGGTGATTTGGATGGACATCATGGGCCTATAAATAGTATTTCCAAATGTTTCAGAATTATTAGTGTAGGATTGTTCCAGAAGGGAATCTGTCCTTCTCGAGAACATTTGTTTTCTGGATTTCAGGTCCCCCAGGGAAGGTTGGGGTTCTGTGCACTCATCTGCTTCTGAGGTTCTGGATGAGCACTTGTGTATCTTTGTTTTTCAGCATGGTCTGTGCTCCAGGTAGTGCCATTTTAACTCCTTAAAGCCTATTTTTGGGGAAAACCATTCCTGGTCTTAGAAATTTTAGCCCAGGGCACCCTGTTTCAGAACAGAGAAAGTTCATGATCCAATGCATAATGAACCAAGAGATTTCCAGTGGCCCAAGGGTCCAGAACTAGGATCAAACCCACCTCTGGATTCCCTGGATGAAAGAATCATCATGTTGGGCTGGGAATATGGCTCAGTGGTAGAGCAATTGTCTAGCACATATGGGGCACTGGGTTCAATCCTTAGGATCACATAATAAATAAAATTACTTTAAAAAATAAATCATAACCTGCATACATAAAATCTCTGTTTATTATAATATCACATTTAATATTTGATTATATATTATTAGTTTGAAAAATATGTATCAGACAGCCTAATTTAAAAAATAGAGAAAAATGTGTATATATGCATATATATGAAATTATTAATATATGTATGCATAATAATTTGAACATAGATAACAAACAGTAGTTTGGTTCAATTCTGAGCCTCATGAGGAAAATCAGAAGGCACATGGTATAAAAAGGTGCAGGACTCTGAATAGCATGATCCAAAGTGTATGAGTTTGCCAGGATGAACCCAACTACTATGTATAACAATAAAACTAAAATTTAAAATAGCAGAGACATTGAACAATAGAAATGATGACAACAAGAACAATGCTGGTATCTGTCTCCATTGCTTAAAAGTTATCTATGCCACCGACTTATTCTTGGTTTTATTTTTTGAGCTTTAGCAGTCTTAATAAAGGCATCAGAGCTTGCACCAATATATCAGAGTATAGACCCTATGGTCTCTTTTAGCAGTTGTAGTGTTTCTGTTTTCATTCCTGGGTCTTTGATCTACTTTGAATTGACTTTTATACAGGGTCAGAAATAGGTTCATAGTTTCATTCTTCTACATATAGATACGCCGTTTTCCCAGTACTTTTTACTTAAAAGTTTGTCTTTTCTTCATTGTGTGTTTTTGACAACTTTGTCAAGAATCAGATGACTGTATGATCTATGTGGATTTCTATTCTGTTGGCCTTCATGTCTGTTTTTTATGCCAATACTATGATGTTTTTTTGTTACTATATGTCTGTAGTATAATTTGAGATTGGATATTGTGATGCCTGCAGTCTTGCTCCTATGCATTGCTTTGGCTATTCTGTTTTTATTCTTCCACATGATTTTTGGACTGTTTTTTTTTTCTAGGTTTGTGAAATTTTTATTTTGATGGGGATTTTAGTCCAACTGTAGGTCACTTTTGTTAATATGGCCATTTTAATAATATCAATTCTGTTTTTACAGGAATAAATTCCTTTCTTCACTATTCTATAATTTTAACTGTGGAGATATTTTTACCTATTTGATTAGATTTACCTAGTTTATTAAGTAGTTTATCTTTTTTTTGAGACTGTCATAAATGGAATTATTCCTGATTTCTTTCTCAGCATATTAATTACTAGATTATAGGAAAATTATTGGTTTTTGTATGTTACTCTCTGTCCTGCTACTTTGCTGAATTTATCAGCTAAAAGTTATCTGGTGGAATTTTGGAAGTCTTTCAAGTACAGTATCATATAATAGTATGAAAGAGAGCCTTCAGAGCGGGACAAAATCTTTACCACATGCTCTTCTAACAGAGAACTAATGTCCAGAATATGTGAAGGATTCAAAAAAGCTTAACAACAAAACCAAACCAAATATCCTAATCAATAAATGGAAAACAGATCTAAACAGATATTTCTCAAAAGAAGAAAAATACATTCTCAACAAATATATGAAAAAAAGTGTTCAACATCCTTAGCTGTCAAGGAATGCAAATTAAAACTACCCTGATATTTCATCTCACTATAATTAGAATACAAATAATAATCTTTACTGGTTAGATGTGGATAAAAAGGTATACATGTTCATTGGGACTGCAAATTGGTACATTCATTTTGGAAAGCAGTTTAGACATTCCTCAAAACACTTGGAATAGAACCACCATATGACCCTGCTATCTCGATCCTTGGTATTTAGCCAAAAAGACTAAAATCAGCTTTTTATAGTGATATATGAATACCAATATTTTAACAGTGCAACTCACAAAGCAAAATTATGGAAACTGCCATCAACAAATGAAAGTTAAAGAAGATGGGGTATACATACACAATGGAGTTTCATTCAGCTATAAAGGAGAAGAACAAAATTATATCATTATATCATTGCTGGTAAATTGATGGAATGGGAGAGCATCATGTTAAGTGAAATAAGCCTGACTCAGAAAGTCAAGAGTTGAATGTTCTCTTTCAATGTGGAAGCTACTCACCTTGCATAAAACTTAACTAAATGTGGATCAAATACCCAGGAATTAGACTAGAAACCCTGCATATACTAGAATAAAATGTAGGGCCAACACTCCATCATGTTGGCTTATGAACCAGCTTCCTCAATAAGACTCCTGAAGTGTAATAAATAAAATCAAGAATCAATAAATGGGTTGGTACCAAATTAATAGGCTTCTTCATAGTAAAGGAAATAATTAAGAGTATAAAGAGAGAGCCTACAGAGTAAGAGAAAATCTTTGACACCTGTACCTCAGAGCATTAATCTCCAGTATATGTATGAACTTAAAATTAACACCCTTCAAAAAAACCACTCAAATAATCCAATTAATAAATTGGCAAAAGAACTAAAAAGAAGAAGAAATATAAATGGCCAACAAATATATGAAAAATGCCAGGTGCAATGGCACATGCCTATAATCCCAGCGGCTTGGGAAGCTGAGGCAGGAGAATCATGAGTTCAAAGCCAGCCTCAGCAAAAGCAAGGCAGTAAGTAACTCAGTGAGATCCTGTCTCTAAATAAAATACAAAATAGGGCTGGGGATGTGGCTCAGTGGTCGAGTGCCCCCTGAGTTTAATCCATGGTACCCACCCCACCTCCCGACCCCAGCAAATGTTCAACATCTCTAGCAATTAGAGGAATGCACATTAAAACTGCACTGATTTCATCTCATTCGAGTCAGAATGGCAACTATAAAGAATACAAGCAACAACAAATGTTGGTGAGGATGTGGGGAAAAATGGTATACTCATACATTGCTGGTGGGACTACAAATTGCAACCACTCTGGAAAGCAGTATGGAGATTCATCAAAAAACTAGGAAGGGAAATACTATTTGATCTGGTTACACCACTACTAGGTATACTTTTTCAAAGGACTTAAAATCAGCATGCTACAGTGACCCAGCCACATCAATGTTTATTGCAGCAAAATTCACAATAGCTAAGCTATGGAACCAACATAGGTGACCTTCAACAGATGAATAGATAAAGAAAATGTGGTATATATACACAATGGAGTATTCCTCAGCCATAAAAAAGAATGGCTTTATGACATTTTCTGGTAAATGGATGGATTAGGAAACTATTATGTTAAGTGAAATAAGCCAATCCCCAAATACTAAAGGTTGAATGTTCTCTCTGATATGTGCATGCTATCACACAACAAGGTGGAGGAGAGGGGTAGAAGAAAATTTCAGTACATTGGACAAAGGAGAATGAAGGGAAGGGAGAGGAAATAGGAATAGGAAAGACATAAGAATGAATCTAACATGACTTTCCTATGTACGTACATGAACATACTGCAGCAAATCTCCACACCGTGCACATATACAAGACTGGGAACCTAACTAGAATAAGATGTAATCCATGTTTGTATAAATACATCACAATAAACTCTGCTTCATGTATAACTCAAAGAACAAATAAAGTAAATTTAAAAATGTGGAAGCTAGAGAGAAGGAAAAATGAACTAAAAAATAACAAGCCATACAACAATACTAGAAAGACTAATAAAGTTGAGGAAGGGGGTCAAGAGGGAGGGAGGAGGGGACGCATGGGGAAGTCCTGAGGTATGAAATCTATCAAATTATATTATGGCCACATATCAACATACTACCATGAATCAAATATATGTGTGCATATATATAATACACAAAATAATATTATTATAACAAATTAGTAGAGAAAATGGATCAGGAGGAGGGAGGAGGGGAAAGAAGGAAAGGTAATAATAGGAAATGAGAGTTATCAAATTATATTTATATACAAATATACATAATGAATCCCACAATATGTATAATTATAAAGTACCAATGAAAATAGTATATGGCAATGTGAATAAAATAAAAAGCCATCTATGAGCCAATCCTAGTGTAGAAAATTCATATGTGATTTGAAGGTACAATTGTTCTCATTTTAGAAAGAGAATACCAAGGAGGATTAAGGTTACAACACCTATTCAGTATGTTTAAGAAAGGAGTATTAAACCCACTTTTGAATACTTAGTATTGGTATTTGAAGCACCCTCTAGCTTTTTTAGGAATTTCTTCTTAGATGGCACTTATTGCATCTTACAGTCTCCCCACCTGGGGATGGCATTTAAAAGGAGCCTAGCTATAGGATTTTTTGTCCCCTTATCTCCTCCATGTTTCTTCCTAGCACAAAATGTGACCTCCTGAATGTATTCTTATGCAAGAAGGAGGCTCATAATGTATTAATGTTTGGATGCATATCTCCCAACATGTCATTCTGCTCATGATGTATCTTTTCCTCAGGACACGGTGTCAGCATGGAGGGCTCCTGTGGCCTAATCACTCTCCAAAAGAAGCCAGGTAAGCCTGATTTCTAACTCTTGTGTACCAGTGTGTCTTTGATACCTAGCTCAATTCTTGGCTTACAGGAGGCCTTTTATTGTAGTGTGTTGAACCCTTGAATCCTGATCTATTCCCAGTGGCACTGAAAAGCATCTCTGTGACCTTGTCCATCCATGAGTTTGTGGCTTGTGTGTCTGCAACCTTAAACTATGAAAATGAGGAGAAAGTCCCTTTGGAGGCCTCCTTTGTGTTCCCCATGGATGAAGACTCTGCTGTCTATAGCTTCGAGGCCTTGGTAGATGGGAAGAAAATTGTGGCAGAATTACAGGACAAGATGGAGGTACAAGAGATGAGTCCTTTGTCTTCTCCCTTCCTTTTACCTTAATGATTAATGTGCACTCTTTAAGATCTCATTCAAATGCACCTTCACAAAAAATGCTGGAGTTGGATGCTTTTCTATCTATGCACTTCTAAATTCTGATTTCCTGAGATCATTTAGGGATAAATCAATTAGAGGCATTCAATCTACAGCTATGAAATTGACAAGACCCATTAATTTCTCTAACAGTCTTCATTTTCTTCAGTCCTGTCTTTTCATTTGTTGTTACCTTTCTTTCCCATCCCTTCTATTTTCCTTAGGCCCAACACAAATATGAGGATGCCTTATCCCAGGGTCAGGAGGCCTACTTATTGGAGGAGGACTCAGACTCCAGAGATGTCTTCTGTTGCAATGTGGGGAACCTCCAGCCTGGGTCAAAGGTGGAGCTTACCCTGAGGTATGTGCAGGAGCTGCCCTTGGACGCTGATGGGGCCCTGCGCTATGTGCTCCCAGCCATCCTAAATCCTAGATACCATCTTTCAGGTAAGTACCTCTCCCCTTTGAGTAATAGTGGTGGCATAATAGGAGAATTCCCTTTATATTTATGGGGGTGCTAAAAATTAAGGGAAACAGAATGAAGTTCACTTTTTATAGGACGGCTTGAGGACAGTTGCCTTGATATAAAAGCTCCTCTAGTCCCCTTGGAGGAACTGCCATACACACTCAGCATGGTTGCCACCATCAGCTCCCAGCATGGCATCCAGAGAGTCCACTCCAACTGCCCCTTGAGTGCTGTTGAGTTCCTTGCAGATGATAAGACTTCTGCTCAGGTAATCAGTAAGAGAGGACTGTTGTTGCCAGGATGCTGTTCCTTGGGTCCTGACTTTGTCTAGCCCTTCCCAGGTGGTCCTTACTTTTCCCTATTAACCCAGAGGGGGATGCATTGTACTCCCTCCTCTCCCAGGTTTAATGTACTGAGTCTTCTTCTGATTCTCCCCTTTGCCCCTGCTCATGCTCACTGGTGGAGAAAGCCTGTGTGGTCCTCAACTCTGACCTCAGCTCCAGGCAGCAAAGAGTGATGTTCTAACCTGACTCCCTTGCTGGTCCCTAACTCAGGTTTCCTTGGCTGAAGGACACAAGTTTGACAGGGACGTGGAACTCCTGATTTACTACAGGGAGGTACACAGCCCCCGAGTATCTGTGGAGAGAGGGATGCTTGAGAAGAAGCCAGGTATATTCTTTCTTCATTTGTCCTCACCTCCTAGGAGGTGTTTGTCTATCTTGGAATCACTGTCAAATATTCTCACTTCCATTTCCTCTTCCCAGTAGCAGGTGAACACGTCAATTTGAAATACTGAAAGAGTCTACAGCATGCACAGTGGTCAGGTTTGGGAGTATCCTGTGGTATTGTCTTGTAGGCAAGTTTAAGTAGATTAGTAGAGAATTGGGGAAAGGGCATAAACAGATAAATTCACAACAGAAAACAGCCAGTTATATACCTGTGACAATCATCAATTTTAAGAGATGCAAATACAAATATGTGACATTTTCCCCATTCAAACCTAAAAGATTTCCAAATCCAGTCATGCCTATTTTTTCAAAAGGAGTGATATAGATTGTTGAAAAATAATTGGTTTTTAATCTCTTTGAGATAAATTTGGCATATAGGTTTAGTATAGTCAGCTTGTTTGCTGTTGTGATTAAAAGACCTGACAAGAACAATTTTAGAAAAGGAAAAGTTCATTTGGGGGCTGGTGGTTTCAGAGGTCTCAGTCCACAAACTTCTCTGGGTTCAAGGTAAGGCTGAACATCATGACAGAAGAGTGTGGCAGAGAAAAGCAGCTCACATGATGATCAGAAAGCAGAGAGTGACTCCACTTGACAAATATAAAATTTATACTCCAAAAGCACAACCCCCAATGCACACCCAATTCACTATTTGGGTTAAGGCTCCCATGACCTAGTCCTTTCTCCTTTAAACGTCCTTGCTTTGGGGGAACATATCACATCCAAACCACATCACAGGTGAAAATATATGATCTTTGTGGTAATTCCTGTTTGGGGAATATTACCTAAGGAAGCAAATATAAATATAAGTAAAAATATGCACTAGGTATGTGTTAATATTATTAATAATGTTAATAATATCAAATATCAGTAAAAAAATCACAATGACTCACTTGGACTAAATATACCAAACTTTCAACAACTTGATAAGTTATTATGCAGCTACTAAAATAATGTATGTTGACACATTGAAATAATTTTGAAAAAAAACTTCTAAGGAATTGGAAGTATAATGAAAGTAAGCCCTACCAATAGATTGCCAGTATATTATACCATACGTATTAGGAAAAAACATTTTAAAAATCAAGAAATATACAAGTGGTGTTTGTGATTAGATTAACACAAAATTGAATTTTTAAATTTCTTTTTAAATTAAACAAATACTTTATTGGTTAATTGATCACAGCTACATATATTATCACTGCAATTATTTATTTTTTAATTTTGATAAATATAAATAAAATTTTAACATTTTAGCCATTTTAAGTGGATAGATCTATGGCTTTAATTTATTTACCTTTTACAATAATCAACACTGTTCCTCTTCAAATTACTTTTAATATGCCTTGGTTTCTTAATTTTTAAGACTCAGGTTTGTAAATTAGTAAGCAGAGTTTCTTACTGAGGTTTTTTTTTTGCTCCTTTTTTTCTAAGTCTTCCTAAATATATATGTCCTTTTTTTTTTTCATAACTAAAAGTGAAATAACCTGAGTCAGTCTCTTTCTTTGGCCTTCTATGCTGCTTCCATTTTCATGACAGAAGAGATACTGCCACTCAGCAACCTTTTCCACATGGATGGAATGGAGGCATTCTTGGGGACAGTCACATTCACAATGACATGGTTGGGGCTAGGCCTTTGTCTCTGTAACTACAACTTCTATGAGGACTGTTCCCTGGAATTGCTTCCATAAGCTTTCCCAGGCTTTCAGTGCTGATGTGTGGCCATGGTTGCTTCATGTTTGAGCTTACAAATTGGCACTCTTGGTGGGACCTCACTTGTCCAACTTTTCTTCTAGCTTTTCATGCTGAAGTCACTCAGGGCCTCCTAACCTCAAAAATATTTGCTATAACTAGTTTCCCTCCCACGAAGCTGCACATTCTATCAGTTAGTTACCTGGTGTTTCTTTTCCTATTGGTGAGCTCCTTCTTGAAATATCCTAGCATGAACCTGGCCTTTACTGAGTATTATTTAAACCTTATCTTAAAGATAAGGATTGAGATTTCTGTCTCTTTCCCCTCAAGGTTGTTGTTCCCATGCAGATTTTCTCAGCTGCTCCTCATGACTAACTCTGCAGGTCATAGAATAATATGAGGGGCAGTTTTTATCAGTCTTATGAATTCCTTGCAGCAGGTGCTGCTTCTTGATCATATATTGGTTTAGTTGATTGGATGTTATATATACACAATAATGAAAAGGAAAACCTTGAATGGCAGCCTGGCTCAGTAAAAACTTTTAGAACTTATGCCACATGAAGCATATCAGTATGAGAGGAAAACACACTACATTATTGTTTGTTTGTTTTTTTTTAAATTTAGAATGGGTTTGTTAACTATATTAAGAATGCAATTTTAAAATTAAAATTTATATTTAACAAATGACTGAAATATTTAAAACTAATTTTATATAAATATTACTAAGAGGTTAATGTGGCCATCAAGAAAGTTCCTTAAAAGTATTGTATCACTTAACCAATAAAACAATCATAAAATAGGTCTTATTACCATGATTTTCAGATGAGGAAATTGGAGATAACAAGTGATAGAACTAAGGTTTGAAATACCTTGTTTGAAATCAAGTAAGTAGCATTGGTGAAGCTAAAGATAATTTGTAGGAGGCTGAAAGAATTATAGTAGACAATATACACACGCAGTGCTCACCATGTATTTGGTGGTGTTCTGAACAGTTCATATGTACTAACTCCCAACATTCTCATTCAACCTTTCTGACTTCTCAGGGCAGTGACAACCCCATAAGACCCAGGTGTCTCTCATTTCAGAAAGGAATCTACCTTCACCTATCAAAACAGTGCTGCATTATATATCCAGATGTCCAGGTTATGTAAACATCATTTTTTCAACTCCTCTTCTATCAAAAGTTTTTTGGGTGACATCTACTATATTAAGTAGCCTGTTTGATTAGTAGACTATCCCATGGATAAAAGATTAAACTGAAATAGGTCTCATGGTCATACTGAATCTCAGGGCTACTAAGATTTTAATTCTACCATTCTGGAATCAGTTTACAAAAATAGGATAATGGTATATAATTCCATAGCCTCTTATACTCTCTGAACTTTAAAAATGGAGTCAATATAACCCAGCCATTCTCATTTCATTTCCATCTCGGTAACTGATGTTTCAACTCCAGTATCAATTTTCATTCACATCTCAAAATGAAATCTCAGCAATGGCTTTGACATTTTATCCATAAAGGGTGGTCTCCCCTTGTCTCCTCACACCATTATTTGTATGAAGCTATTTTAGTTTACCAAAGATTTTTCTAATCCCAGAGCTTCCTTTTCTTGTGGGGAGCATGAATGAGTACTTCACACTAATACACTATTATAATTATTGTTTGTGCCTACTAACCTCTACCCTCTCTCTTCTCTTTGATATGTGATCTATTTCTATATGTTTTATATGTTTATAACTCACCTCAAGCCCTTTGTAAGAAGATTGTGAATAAGGATCAAGCACAGTGTTGTTTATATTTCAGTTTTTCCTGTCCCCTATTGTGTACACTACAATTACTTCCTGGGAATTTTAAGATTCTTGGGCTCTTGTTTCCCCTAGCCCCCAGGATCTTTATCTTATTTTTTTATAGATAGTTTAATGGGAGATCCTTCTGTCATGGTGAGTTTCTATCCAGACATTCCTGAAGATGAGGCATCTGTGACCTGTGGAGAATTTGTCTTCCTTATGGACTGCTCAGGAAGTATGCAGTGTCCCATGAATAACCAGAACCAGTCTCAGTCACGCATAGAGGCAGCCCAGGTAAATCCAGTTTCTTCTTCTGAGTCAGGTAGACAAGTGAGGGTGAATCTGAGGCGTTAAAGTGGGGTGCATTTGGAAGTGTAGGTCTGTTCTCCACCTGAGCAGCAGCTGGTATGACCACTCGGAGGCCTTGGAAGGTAAAGTGGCATGGAACCAAGGTGACAGGCTACAGCCCCAAGAGTTGGCTCCACAAGGTCTAGAGAAGATCCTCTCACTCTCTCCTCATCCTCTCTCCCCTTCAGGAAACACTGATTCTGCTGCTGAAGAGTTTGCCTATAGGCTGTTATTTCAACATCTATCAATTTGGATCCTCCTATAAGGAATTTTTTCTGTAAGTCTCTGAAAAGGCCAGAAAATAAATACTTTAAAGGGAGGAACTCTATTGTAAAGGGATTACTGTTACCAAAAGCTCATTTCTTGTGTCTGATGCCAATTTGATAATGAGGACATTGTTTTGAGAAAAGGAAAAAGCTTATTCCTTTTCTGGCAAAGGGGAAGCTAAGGGACTCCTGTTCCACAAGGTGTGATTCTGCCCATCAGGGAGAACTGAAGGTTTTGTAAGAACAGTTCTAGGTGTTTTGTAAGAACAGTTTTGGTGTTGCCTGTGGGAGGTTGTGATTCACTTGTTAATTTGGGAGATAGCCATTTCTTAGATCTCTGGAGCCCCTCCTGAAGTCTGAGTTACTTGGTTCCTAAAGCAGGTGTGATAACTATCAGCCTAAGACTGGAAAAAGATAGCCCATCCCCCACCCCTAGGTTAGGGAATGGGAGAGGGAGGAGAGGAAAAGAAAACATGTCCATTTTAAAATAAGCTTCAGTGGCAGAGCAGCAAAGTCTATATTCAAAGCATGAGGTGTACCACTGTAGGATTACTGAAGGGTCGACCTGAGTTTGGGGGATTTGGGGTGGGATTGCTCTTTTTTTTTTTGGTAGGGGGGTTACCAGGGATTGAACTCAGCAGGGGCACTAGACCACTGAGTCACATCCCCAGCCCTATTTTTTGTATTTTATTTAGAGACGGGGTCTCACTGAGTTGTTCAGTGCCTCACTTTTTGCTGAGGCTGGCTTTGAACTCACAATCCTGTCTCAGCCTCCTGAGAGGCTGGGAAGGATTGCTGTTTGATGGGGTTTCTCAGCAGCAGGCAATATGAAGCTGCCACCATGCAACTGGATGCTTTTGTTTCTCTCAGGGAGAGTGTGAAGTACACTCAGCAAACAATGGAAGAGGCAGTGAACAGAGTTAAGCTCATGAGAGCAGATCTAGGGGGCACTGAAATCTTGGCACCACTTCAGAACATTTACAGGAAGCCCTCCATCCCTGGTCACCCCCTACAGGTAGGAAATGGAACAGACTTAACAGAAGGACACAGAGAAAATGAAAGAATTAATGTCCTTGAGCTTTACTGCAGGAATTTTAAAATATGGTGTGTATTTTGAAGACTCTATTTTATAATAAAGAGAAGTGGTATTTTTCTTATCCATTCACTCAATTGGATGGACAGTGGAACTGCCTCTGTGGAATGCCCCAAAGCCTCTGGCAAAGTCAGTGTGTGGAGGAGCCCCAAATCCCCAGTGTTTCCAGCAATCCTGCGAGGACAGGATCCCAGTGACAGTGGAACATGGAAGAGTGCACGCCTGTTTGAAGAGCCCTTGGAGTCTCTGGAATGAAACAATTGGGGTTTTCAAGGGCAAATCCTGATACCTTGCAATGAGATTGAGGATTGATGTGTATTTTCTTTCTTTGTACAGCTTTTTGTCTTCACAGATGGAGAAGTTACTGACACATTTAGTGTAATTAAAGAAGTTCAGTCTAACAGCAATAAACACAGGTACGAACTGAAAGTGATTTCTGCTGGGGTGACCATACTGCAGTAGGGCCACATAAAACCTACAGCCTCATGATACCACTGTTGACAATGCTTGCAGAAGAATGACCCATTCTAAAATTTTATTCTTACCAGTTGAAAATGTATTTTTCTTTACAGAAACAAATGGTAGTTTTCCAAATAACACCAACAACACAGAAAACTCTGTCCTTTATTTTTCTAAGCCACAATAGAAGAGAGGTTTGATTAGTGTGTTTTTCTTTATTACAAACGTCTTTGACAAAGTTAAACAGGAAACTACATGAATTACTGTGATTTAGCTTGATGAACTATCACAATGAGCACAGAGTGACCCCACACAGGTCTAGAGCTAGAATGTTATCAAACTTCTTCCTCTTTACCCTTCACTCATATCCTGTTCTCACTCCCAATCCACTTGTTCTCCTGACTTATAACTCAATGGGTTGTCTGTCCTTGTTTTCAGTTTAAAATAAGTGANATATATATATATATATATATATATATATATATATATATAGTTTTTCTTCTTGTTTTCTACAGTGTGTTGAGATGCAAACATATGTTGCATGTAGCCATGGTAAATTTTGATTAGTGAATATTATTCCATGGAATAACCATAATGTAGTTTCTCTTGATTCAAATGCTGATGGACTTTGGTTTGTTGTTAAAAATAATGCTGCTATGAACATTCTTTCATCCTTGTATTTACCTTTTGTTCACCCACATCTTTATAGTTAACCCTCCACATCTACAAGTTCCATATCTGTGGATTCAAATTTTTATGTAATATTTATATTGTATTAGGTATTATAAGTAATCTAAAGATGATTTAAATTATACAGGAAGATATGTGTAGGTCATATGAAAATATTATACCACTTTACACAAGGGACTTGAGTATCAGATCTGGAAGTTGTTTCCACATGGGATTTTGGAACCAATCCCCCATGGATGTGGAGGGAGGAGTGGGTATTGACATTTATATACATATATATTTCTTTCAGTAGACAGAGTTGCAGAATTTGAGGGAAATGCCAGACAGTTTTTCAAGTGGCTATAGTCATTTAATTCACAATGTCTTTACAGAAGGTTTTTAGTTGCTTCATTTTCTATCCAAAATTTATTGTATATCTAAAGTGATATCTCATTATAGTTTTAACTTATAGTTTCTCAGTGGCTCAACATCATACATAATTTCATCTGTATTGGCCATTCAGTTGTCTCCTTTTGTGACAGAGATTCAATTTGCTTTCCTATTTTTTTAAAATTTTATATTATATCATTTATCTATAGTTCACTTTATAATCTGAATGCAAGCACATTGCTGACTGTATGTTCCAAAAATATGTTTTCTCACTATATAGCTTGCCTTTTTACCCTCAAAATTTTATCTTTTGAGTAATGGTTATTCTTATTATAATTCAATTTTTGTTCTTTTTCTTTATGATTAGTGTTTTTTAGATGTATTTGTGTGTGTGTGTGTGTGTGTGTGTATGTTTTATTTGAAGTACTTTCTTATCCAACATAATGAAGGTATTTTCTTTTGTTGTTTTTATATTTTGTCATTTTGTCTTTTCTATTTAGATATAGAACATATTTGTAAATTATGTTTGTGTAACATGTGTAGTAGCAGATCATGTTTTATTTTTATCATGTAAACATCAATTTTTTTCTCATTTATGGAAAATTTTGCATTTCCCTCACTGATGGGCATGCCCTGTTTTCACAAGTATGTGCCTGTACCTGTGTGGCTTGATTCTAGATTTCCTGCACCCCTCGATTGGTCTGTTTATTTCATTTAGTTATATTTAGGACCCTGTATTTATATTGTAACTGTAGTATTACCTTGTCAGTTTTTAACCAAAAAATGTCTAGTAGGATATTGATTAGAATTATACTGACTTTTTAAAATCAAGTTTTTAATTAATTAGTTTATTTTAATTAGGCACATATGACATCATAATGCATTTTGATCCATTGTACATAATTGCAGCACAACTGTACATTTTTCTGGTTGTACACAATTCAACATCACATAATATGTGCACTCATACATGTACCTAGGGTAATCATGTCCATCTCATTCCACCTCTTGCCTGCCCCCTAAAATCAATTTTTGGAGGATTTAGTATTTACTATGCTGAGTTTTCCATCTATTTACAAGGTACATTTGTCCCTCAGTCTCTGTGCAGCATTGGTTCCATAACAACCCTAAACTACCAAAATCAGAAGATGTTCACCTCTGACATACTTGGCATAGTAGTTGTATATAACATACTTACAGTCTCCCATATACTTTTAACCATCTCTAGATTACTCATAATACCTACTACAATGCAAATGCTAGGTAAATTGTTGCTATACTTTACTATTTAGGAAATAACAGAAAAAGTGGTCTATACCTGTTCAGTATAGACAAAATTAAAATTTATTTTTAATCTTCTATTGATTAAATCTGTAGACAGAAAATCTATAGACACAGGAGGAAAACTGTATGTTTATGCACTTACCTTCCCCCCAAAAAGGACATTCTGCTAAATGGTCACTATCGAACTATTTAATTTAGAACATGTAGTATTGAGATAATATCATATTCCATATAGGCCATATTTGTCAGTTTTCTAATAATTTGATTTTTAGTTTTGTTCCTGTTGTAGAAACAAATCCAAGAAGAAATATTTTATTTAGTTTTTTTGACTGTTTTGTCTTTTTTACTGGAATAATTCAGTTTTTCATTACTTTTATAGGATTGATAGTTCAAAGAGAACTAGACAGATATTTAGTAGAATCTCGGTTTGTATTTGTTTGACTGTTTTAATTCATGTTTAAATTAATACTAAGCATTTGGGGTAGAAATATTGCAAAAGTGTAACATTGGGCCTGGTGATATTACCTTTGACAACTTAGTTACATACAGGGTGCTTTGTGACAGATAAATTTTAAATTTGGTAAACATGTTGCTTTCCACAACATTACTCAAATTTGTTACTTTAAAAATTATGTTATTACTATCCCTGGTAGTGCAATGCTATTCTTTTTTTGGTTTGATTTTTTTTTTTTCAAAGCAGTGATTAGATTGAATCCAGAGCCCTACACGTGCAAAGCACTTGCTCTGCCACACAGCTACATCCTCAGCCCACAATGGTGACTTTTAAAGTATCAAGTTTTCCACATTCACTAGCGGCCATCCTTCTGTAAAGAAGAGCCTTTTCTCTCTTTCCTCTCTTCCCTTCCTTCTTTTGTTCTATCAATATGTATTCTTTAATTCTTCCTCTATTTTTTAATGTATTAGGTGGCATAACTATCATCATCTCTTTAGATTCTCAATATTTCCAGATCTGATCAATGGGAGCCCCTTTTATGTGTCCCCATATCTTTTCCATGTGTCTCTTGGGTGTTTGAATATTTTCTTGTTTTCAACCCAGAATGTGCCCTTCCCCGGCCTGCACTCAAGCATTTCCCAAGAAGCCCTGTTCCATTTAGTTGGAATCATAGGTAGAAACTGGCATTGAGTGCTACCTATGCTTCTGACTATTGGCCGATACTGATTCTAGGTATTTCAGGGGACAGAACTAGCAAATATTTTTTAAAAAATCTTAAATTTTACTGATGTCCAAATTTCCAATGCAATAACATAGCATTCTTTCTCTTTATCTCAAATTCTATGTTGATATCTTCTTTCATTCAGGTGAGAAACTTAATTTTCCACAAAATCAGTGAATTTATTTATTTCCTTAATCTAACAACACATTCAAAATCTCTCTGTAATATTTTATAATTCTCTGAATAGAGACCTTCATGTATTTTTCATTAGTTCATTTTCTTTAGGTGTTTGATATTGTTTTAAGTAGTATTTTTTCATATTTTTATTGAATAGATATTTAATTTCACTAAAGAAATTAATTTTTCTTACATTAACTTTTGTATAATGACTGTGCCTCATTGAGATATTAATTCAAATGGTGTACTGTAGATTTGTAGTGCAAAAATTGCCTTTTTCCCTATTCTGTGGAAGATTTCTTCTTAAGTATTTGCTAGAAGTTATAGTGGACTCTCTGGAACTGGAAAAGTATGGGAAATTATTTTTTAAACAATTTATGTTTTTGTATGTTGTTATTTTTATAAAAAATTGAATATTTTTAAAAAAAATTTCTTTGCAGTAACATTCTACAGATATCACCTTAAAGTGTCACTTAATGTCATGATGTCTGTAGTGATACTACTACCTTTTCAATTCTGATATTAGTCACTTGTACCTTCTATTTTCTTCACATAGAAGTTTCTCAATTTTCATGATCTTCCAAAGACCACTATTTTTTGTTTTGTTCATCCTCTCTATTTGTACAAATTTTTGTTTTATTTTCATTTGTTCCTGTTTCCATCATTTTCTTTCATTTAAAATATTTGGTTTAATAGTTGTTCCTTTTCTAGTATCTTGAGATAGATGTTTAGATACTTAATTATGAGGTTTCTTGTTTGTTTCTAAGTCAAGTTTTTAAAACTATAAATGTAAGTATATCTGTAGTTAAATTCTGAATTTGGACTTGTCATTTTTCATTTGCAAGTTTTTGAGCATATTTCCTAATTAATATGATGATTTTCTTTTTAAGCTGTGTTATTCACAAGCACATTGCTTAATTTTCTCAGATTTTCTATATTCGTTTAGATATCAGATATTTTATATGAATGTTCATAGAAATTCTTTAGGCCTCTAAATTATATCCTGCCTCCTGCAGGTCTTACTCTGCTCTGATGGATGTGTACACTAGAATCAGACAATCTTGATATGATTAGGATCTAATTAACTTCAGCCATGGTGATGGCCTATTTCTAATTCTCCTCTATGTCTTGAGTGTAGTACCCTAGGGTTCTGTCCAAACAGCTGAGAGGTTTTCAGAGACACTAGCCTGTTGGAGATCTCAGTTGCTGCTTTTTCTTCTCACTTTGGCCATTCGTTTTGTACTTGACACTTTCCTCAAAGGGTAAATGGACATCTGGTACCAGGCTCGAAGCTCTTGGCTTCCTTCCTCTTTCAGGATTTGGCACTTAGCTTCTTAAAGACTTTGTATACAATTGATTCAATTGTCTTATTGTCTTTACTGCTTTCAAATAAATTATTAAAAATATTGTGCACAGCTTCTCCCTCGCCAGAAACAACTTAGTCCAGCATTGCTGAGATCAGGACAGGGGAAGTTTTGATTCACACATTCAATTGCTATGAAGTCATAAAAAGAAGTCATATGTTTAAGTTCTAGTTTTTCTTCTTGCTAGATGTTTGGAAAAATCAATTAATCTCTAAGCAATGGTTTCTTTACCTGAAATGGTGATACTTATAGTAGAACTTACCTTGTAGGTTTATTGTGAGGCTTAAAAGAATAAAACTATGTAAAACATCTAGGAATTGTCCTTGACACAAAATATGTACTATATACATTTTTGTTTTTATTGCCGTTATTATTTTTATTATCATTGACATGAATCATGTTAGTGAGTTCTAGGCATTTTTCAGTTTAGTTTTTATAAATAAAAAACATTTAAAATTATACATATATGCATTGTATAATATGGACTAGAGTTTAAAAATCATAATGGAAATTTAAAGATGAGATCATAAAGAGACTAGCAGGATGTGATCTTTTGGGAGAATGAACCCAGTTAAATCACTGCAATTACATATCTGGTCCTTATCCTCACAAGTTAAGAGCATTAATCCTAATACTGATGTCACTTGAGGGTGATGAGTCACACAAACACATGTCAAAATAGACACATAAGCCTGCATTCTAGTGTATGAATTTATGATGAAAACTTTCATTTCTGCCATTTTAAGGCTTATCATAGTATTACTAAGGCATTGTCTGTTTATGTACAATTTTATTTTGGAATCCAAATTGAGGTTAAAAATCTCCATCAGTGCACATGGGCCACAACAGGATGAGAACTTTTACCTTAAGAGTAGGAGACACATTTCCATGCCCTAAACCTTGCAGGAGCAACATCATGATGCAGCAGTATCAGTCAGGAACTGATGACAGTTTCTAGCTTTTCCTTGGTTTTCTAGGGGACTCTTGTAGTTAGTCATAGCAGTGTTCTAGTGTCATGTCTACCATTTAAAAAAGATGTGATCTTGCACAGATTTCTTAAATTCTTAGGGTCCTTGTTCTTTATGTATGAAATGAAACACAACCTTGCCTCTTAGGAAACTCAGGATGATTCAATCATACTATTAATTTCAGGAATTTATTAAGGTTCCAAAATATACAATATTCTCAATAAACGGCTATTACAACTTTTCTCAATGAAGTAGACTATCTCATCATGTAGTTTTCACCATTATGTATAAATTTTATAAGTTCCTGTGTCTAACCTCCATTCATTTACAATTACAGATGTTTCTCATTTGGCATTGGAGAAGGTGCCTCCACCAGCTTAATAAAAAGCATTGCCCGGGTGTCAGGGGGAACTTCTGAGTTTATCACAGGCAAGGACAGGATGCAGCCCAAGGTGAGGGGCAAGCCATGTGTCCAGAGGTGGTCAATCCAGACCAAGTATGCAGCAGGGTGGGGGACACTGCTGCAAGGGCAAGAGCCTAGCTTGCCTCTAACATGCATTTTTCCAAATACCCAAGGTATAAATTATATTTTCAGAGGGGCTGATTGGGTCTTACAGCAAATGTTTTTACTTTGGAGAATGGCATCTGACCCTAATAGCTGGAAGTCCAGAGATAAGATTCTGAAAGAGCTTGGGCTGGGGATATTGCTCAGTGGTAGAATGTTTGCCTGGCATGCATGAAGCCCTGGGTTTGATCCCAACACCACCAAAAAGAAAAGGAAAAAAAAAAAAAAAACCTCCATGAAAGAACTTTAGGTCTTGTATTTAAGTGCCCAAACAGAAACTAAGAGCTTTGGCTATCGTGTTTGAGACTCCAGGCCTGTGCTTCAGGACCTCTTTTAGTGGCAAATTGATATTCCATTATCAGTGTGCACAAGGAAAAGATATCTCTGGTTCTGTTTCTAAGTTCCTCTTTCCCAGTTACTGCCATGCCTTCTCTAGTTCCATTCTCCATGGATCAACTTGCCCTAGCATATCCTTAATTCACATTTATGCTATTAAATCTCTCAACCTTAGCTTCCTGTATGTAAAGCAAGATAAATAATACCCATATCCCCAAGATAGGGTTAAGGATCAGACATAACTTGTATTGTACCATATAGCAACTGATACATGATAAATATTGAGTTAATTATAATTATCTTCATCCTTTTTTATTTATGCTTATTGTATTTCCTTTCATCCATCAGGTTCTTAGGTCTCTGAAGCACTCTCTTCAGCCTGCAGTAGAAGACATCTCCTTGAGCTGGAATTTGCCTCCTGGTGTGTCTGCTAACTTGCTTTCTCCAGAGCCAACGGTCATCTTTAGGGGTCAGAGGTTGATCCTCTATGCCCGACTCACTGGAAAAATGCCGGTGAGTCCCAGTTCTTATTTGTTTCTCTGTTCAGAGTAGCTACTGCCCTGACAGTTTCATTGAAGCTGGTTGGTGTATTAGGATTTTAGTAAGAGGTTGTAAATGCCAGGTAGAATCAGCTCTCTATCTCCCCCATCATTTCAGGTCTCTGGTTTCCTGGGATACCTAATCACTACTAAGAAATGATAATGTGCTGAGCTGGGGAGTTGCCCCAGTTCTGATCACTTTCTCTGTGACCTTTTCTTTTAATCACTTTTGTTCTTCTCCAATTTGTAGGCAGCAGAGGCTACAGGAGAAGTAGGCCTCAAGTACACGCTCCAGGGCAAAAGATTTGAGGATAAACTGACATTTTCTCTCCAACCCAAGCCAGATGCTGAGTGAGAATTGTTTTCCCTTCTCTTTCTTGTTTTTCTGACCCTTTGCTCCACTTCACTTCCTTGCCTTTTCATCTTGTTCCTTTCATTCTTCTTTTTCCTTCTTCTTTTTTCTCCTTTCTTACTGCTTAGATTCCTTCTTTGGACTGTGGCTTAAAATGTGTCCTTGTATTCATTCTTCCTTTGTGTGCCACTCTGTTTCTATTCTTTCCTTCTCTAATTTTTCTTTCCTCTGCTATCTCTAAATTTTAAGAGCACCTATTAGCTAGAATGTGGGTGTTTTTCCCCACCTCTCTGGAAATTTCTTTTTTTTTCTTTCAGCCTCACTATTCACCGTCTTGCTGCCAAATCCTTCATCCAAACCAAAGACCTTGGCCTCACACAGACCCCAGCAATGGACAAAAAAGACGTGTTGAAGATCAGCATTGAATCTGGAGTCATCAGCTCCTTCACAGCATTCATTGCCATAAACAAGGAACTCAAGCAGCCAGTTCAGGGGCCCCAGGCTTACAGGCAGATTCCAAGGCCAGTTCTATACAAAGCCTTTGTGAACTCAAGGATTTTATGTGGTGAGTTCTATTCCATGCATAAGTCTCATGAATAGCTGCACACACTATTTTAAGGAAATTGCTGTGAAATATTTTTAAAAACATTGTTTTCTTTTTTTTCAAAAAAATTATATACACATTTAGTAGTAGATAGACACAATAACTTTATTTTATTTGTTTGTTCTTATGTGGTGCTGGGGACTGAACCCAGTGTCTCACACATGCCAGGCAAGCAATCTACCACTGAGCCACAAACCCAGCCTGCCCTCCACCTCTAGGATTTCTGCCTAGTGTTAAACTTTTTTGTCTTAGTGAAGTAGAATATGACCTATTGGCAGAGAGATTTAATATGAAAAGGATAGTAACATGTACAAGGTGCACATAATCATTTAACAAATAGTTTAAATATGAAGCTGATTTATGTTCTTGATAATGAGGTAGCTAATGATTATCCAAATGGCTGACATTTGGGATGATGTGGGACTGGAAGTGGTGGAAGTCAGGACTCAAAGAAAAGGCAAATATTTAAAGGAGTCACTGGGAATAGTTGGAAAATGGATTGTCCAGAGAGAAATAGAAACATCTGTGAAGGAGGGTTGAGGGTCCAGTTAAGTTTGGCACCTTGACTTATTTTGTGGGACCACACCGCCAAAAAAAAACCTTAGCTTATGTTTATCTTTTCAGCAACTTTGGTATAAAAATGAAGCAGCTGAACAGTTGGGCTCATTTCAGTTTTGGGGTTTTGCTAGATTGGGTGTAATGAAAGGAAATTACCAATGTGGATTTGTAGATGTTGATAAGCAGTTGGCAAAAATTAAAATTGAGATGTAGATTGAGTACACAATGAAGATGGAAGGAGGTTGATATATAGGAAAGCAATATACCAAAAGATATATTAAAGACTTAAGTGATTAAAGATTAAAGACTTAAGTGATCTAGAGGGAGTGAAAATTCAGATAAAACAGGAAAACTTGGATAGTATATTTAAAAGTAAGATTTTTTTTCAATTTATTTTTTATAAGTGAAACAATTCTTTGTGATAACAAAACCATCATGACTTTGGAGAGTGAGACTGAAGAAGAATAGAACCCAAGTAATTAAGTTGAGAAGGCTAAAAACCTGGCTGTCTCCATGGGAGCTGAAATCTCTCAAGAGGATGGCCGACCTAGGAATAGAGTGAAGTCTATGGTCTGGTTTTCAGTTTCCTTAGGGTATGATGGGAGATGACCAAGATTTTGGGAGCTGATAGTAATAAGGACATTTGGGAGGTACCGTGTGAGGGTGGAGGAATATTGATCTGGACTGGATAGGTTGCCAAACCTGGATGGTTGGACTGCAGTACATTGAACAACAGCCAAGTGAGAGAGATGGAGGGAAAAGAATGTTTTGCGAGGATTCATGAGTCTTCATTTAAGACTTAGTTGGAAGGAGCCTCTTGAAAAGAAAGTAAAGAGGTAGGTAAGATTGTTTAGCCTGTGTCAGGGGTTAGAGAGGGAATAATAGAAAATAGAGATCTGAGAGTGTAAGGGTGTGTTGTGTTCAGTGGTGAGCTCATGGGAGAAGCACAGTTAGGGTAGAAACTGAAGCTGACTGATATGGATGGGAAAGTGTGTGTCTCAAATAATCCTTAGACTTTATATTATTTTGGCCTGCTGCCGACAGCAAGGGCAACTCATTGTGTACATCGGTATTTTTCAGATTTTCAACAGAACTCAGGCTATAATGATTGTTTTTATCTGTGGTTACATGGGATTCAGCTTTCGTTGCTACCATGACATATCAGGAGAATGGTTAACATCCCCATAGGCCTATAAATCACCGTGGTCCACAGTGTAAGTGAGCATCTTTCCAGGGACATTTTCTCACCACTCTTTGTTACACATAGGATCAAGCGCACCTGTATTATATACTCAGAGCTTGGGGAATACATGCTCATATCTCAGCGGTTCTGTCTCTATGATGGGAAACCCATGTTCTTCCAACAACAGTAGGACCAAGTCAAAAAGTTATCATAAAGGTGAGGTGGCCTTATTTCACTTCTCTAATCTACCATGTAGACTTTCTAGTCTATAATGTCGACTAATGGGATGATTTCTAAATAAACACAGCCTTTCCCCCCCCTCTCTACCTGCATATGTTGTCTGCAGGCAACAGAGTTCTGTGTGGAAACAGCAGAACTCTGCTTTCACCCTGTTTGGGCCCCCATTTCCCTAGTCATCCTTTTACAATTTGGGTTTGAAGATAGACCTGGGTACTGTCTGACCATTCTCTCTGGAGCAGACTTGTGGCAGCCTGTCTCTGAATCCTGCAGCTTATCTCAGGTGTGCTCAGAGTTCAGGGGCTCAGTGGTTTCCTCTCGTTCCTTTTTTCTATTTTTCCCTCAAAGTGATTGGAGGCACTAAACTTATGCAGCTGATTGACCTCCAAAAAGCAAATGGTTCCTGGGATCTGAATGAAGATCTGACTAAGATCCTAGGTGTGAGTTTGGAAGACCTTCTTGCTGCACACCCTGCCCAGGTAAGATTCAAAGAAAACAATGGAGTAGGTATACTTTTAAGGAAGTAAAGTTTGTAATGAGGAGTGGGGGTGTGTATTGGTCATTGTTTCATCACTATAACCAAAATACCTGACAAAAGCAACTTAAAGGAGGAAAGATTTGGCTCAGAGTTTTTAGTCCATGGTCAGCTGGCTCCATTGCTTTAGGTGTGAGGTGAGGCAGAATAGCATGGAGGAAGTGCTTGGTGGAGTAAAGTTGCTCAGTTCATGGCAGCATGGAAACAGAGAAAGAGCAGAGGAAGTGGGGTGGCAAGGGACAAGATATAGCATTCAGAGCATGTCCTTAATGTCCCACTTCTTCCAAAAATGCCCTGCCTTCTCCTAATAATCCACTCAAATCATTAATCTACCAAATGAATTAATATACTGATGAGGTCAGAGCCCTCATTATCTAATCATGTCCTAAAAGCTCCATCAGTGCATTGTTGCATTGAAGAACAAGTTTTGACATCTTTGGGGTACATTACAGATCCAAACCATAAAAGGGTAGATCAGGATCCACCTGAGAAAGCAGAACACAGAGGGATCCACAGACATAGTTAACTTCTAATAAGTCAAGGTTGAAAGTTTTTCTGGTTATTTTGAATAGAAATAACAAGGAATTTATGGGCCAGCTAGTAGGAGTTCATGTGAAGGTTGATGGAATACAAGGAGAAAGTAACAATCCTTTGGATTTAAAATAATATTCCCTTCCAGACATCTTAAATGTAAAGTTAAAACTCAGTTTGTCTTCTGTACCAGGAATTGTGCTAACTTAACATTCATGACCACATTTACTCCTCACTTCAATTAAATAAGGTGGGTCCTATTCATGTTGTTGTTTGTAGATAAAGAAGCTGAAGCTTACAGAAGTATAAATATGTGTCTGAGCCAGTGAGTGGCAAAGCTGCATTTAATGATAGGACTATCTGTCCTCAGAACCACTAATGATAACCCCACTATTAATAGTAAAGAATGTGGTTCATACATAAAAATGTTCATCAAAGTCAGGATAAGTGAGTACAAATTGGAGCCACCTAGTTATTTTAATTATTGAAATATACTGACATAGATAAAATAAATTCAGAATGTACATTCAGTTAAGGTAACTTGCTAAAACTTCTACTCCTAGAGAAATTGATAAAATATGATGGCTGTCAAAAACATAAAAGACAAATCCCATTTCAAACTTTCAAACTTAATAAAACAATGAACTAACCTTCAGATATTCTATGATCTGAACATGCAACATCCATGAGTCACCTGTGGCTATCGAGCCTTGGAATTGTGGCTAAGGTTAAAATAAAAATTTTAATTGAATGGAGGTGTTCTATGTTCTGAAATATATACTGACTTCAGGTAAAAAATAAACAATGTACAATGTACTATCAAAATTATTTTATATTGATTTCAAGTTAAAATAATCATTTTTATAGTGTATTGGCTTACATAGATACTAGCTGAATTCAGAGCTCACCAGTAGAACACATGCTTAGCATATTGAGGTCCTGGATTCAATCCCTGGCACCAAAAACAAAATAAAGTAAAATAATAATAAAATTCTGCCTATTTGCATTTTACTTTTTAAGGTATAGCTACTGGACAATTTAAAATTCATTCTGTGTCTGGACTTTATTTCTAAAATACAAGAATGATTTTTAAATACTCAGAAGTTGGAGCAGGGATGATGAAGTTCAAGGAGCACAAGACATGTCAGGTTGACGTTTCCTTTTTGACATGGCAACAAAGCCAACAAATCAAGTGAGTCAGAGACCTGGTAGATATTTATTTCAGGAGGGAATTTGAATGTTTTGTAATGATGAATATCTGGACCAAGAGTGAAGGAGTTGAACATTCAGAACAGTTAATTATGAATTGATTTTAAAATGGAATATATTTTTAAACCATGAAACTGAATTTTTATATATCTTCTGTGAAGATTTTGATGAGGATATAGATCAGATTTTCCTATTCATGGATGACAGAAAAGAGAACTAAAGTCTTAGGATGACAGAAAAGAGAACTAAAGTGTTAGTCAAGAGTTTTGGGATTCCTAAAGTCTGCTAAACAAGGAATTGCAATTTTTTCATGAAACAATGCGACCACCACTACTGCAAACAGAAAATATAGTAATAATACAACTAAAGAATAGCTTTTGGTTTTAAATTCTCAATGCCACAGTTGAAAGGGGGAGCAATCTGCCTCAAAAGTCATTGCATATGAAAATCAGAGGTTTGGTTTGGTTACAAACAACATCAGCATATTGGAAACAGGAAGAGGGGAGGCAAGAAGATTTCCTGAACTGCCACAGTACTGTTGAACTGAGGTCAGAGAATTCATAAGAATGTTCTCCTCCAGTTGTTTTTCAAAAATAATTGTGACCTTTGTTTTTAAACCATGAAAACAGCATGGGAGTTCCTGCTGCTTTTACATGACCTTCCTTTTCAGGAAGAATTGAAGGAACTAAAATTTTGATAGAATTGAGACTATTCGAAGAGGACATGGTAGCTTTTTACAAATTTTAAAGCTCATGATATATATGGGAAATTTCCCTTTATCCACTGACTCTATAACCTGAAGTTTTCATGAACAGTTGGTGAAACTCATGGGTGGCAGTCTTCTGATCTATGGATGAGATTATCTTTTAAGGAGTATGATTACAATTAGACTATTCAGAATCAGTCACACCTCAATTATTTGCTGGAATACTAACTTTGGGCACTTCATTTCACTTCTGTATGAAGCATTTTTTTGTCTTTAAAAATGTGGGACTGGGTATGGTGGTGCATGCCTGTAATCCCAGCGGCTCTGGAGGCAGAGGCTGGAGGATTGTGAGTTCAAAGCCAGCCTCAGCAATTTAGCTAGGCGCTAAGCAACTTAGTGAGACCCTGTCTCTAATAAAATACAAAATAGGGTTAGGGATGTGGTTCAGTGGCTGAGTGCCCCTGAGTTCAATCCCTGGTACCCCCCCCAAAAAAATTTGGTTATTGATAATTCCTCATGCCTTTGTTTAGTGGAGAGTTAAGAATGAGGATTAAAATTTTAAAACATGGGGAATGATGTTGGCCAACTTATATCGTTATATTATGTGCATGTACAAATATGTAACAAGAAATCCCACCATTATGTACAACTATAATACACCAATAAAAATGTGGGAATGACAAAAAAAACATGAAGACACTTTATAAGATTGCCAAGCATGTGTTTCTCTTACACAACTGGGTAATCCTTGCATGGGTGTTAGGGGTCTCTACACAGCTCTGGATTTAAAGCTTATGACCTTTCTACTCTAAGACTCAGTAGACTGTTGCCTTGGGGTACATGGCCTATCATTGTGCCTTGCAAGTTACAGAGTTAGAGGGAGACCAAATAATACCATCTAGCAGCAATTTGGGACTTGCCAGTAAGGAGGGCATGGCACTCTTTGCATGTCCTTAAGGGGCTTCCTGCCCCAGCCTAGAGTCTTCAGAGAAGTCTCTGTCTATTATACAGGATGTGGACCTCTCAGTCTGGGCCACTGTCCTGGCTGTGGTCTGGCTGCACACCCATGGTAAAGACCAGAAGATGGAGTGGGAGCTTCTAGAAAGGAAAGCTGTGGCCTGCATTCACACCCAAGCAGGTAAGAACCCACTCCCAGGGCCTTTCCTTCCCTCCCAGGAAGACAGTTCCCAGCTGTGCACCTCCAGCCCTGGCAGAGGGTGACCCCAAGAGTCTTCATAGTCACTTACCTCACTGTCTTGGTCCAGACTATTTCTGGTCTCTCAAGAGTCCTTTCCTTGGCAGGAGGAGGGTAAAATCTTTGATTTGAGGTAGGAGGGGGAGAGTTGAGTAAAGATGTAAGGGAACATGGATGGGGAGTGTGAATTTCTACAAGGACATAAAGTATGCTTACTCTCCTCTCTCTCTCTCAGTACTGAGCTGAATAAGTACCCAGCTGGACTTGGAAAACCTCCTCCTTGGAGGTTTATTATCTCACAGCTGCTGAGTGATTCTGAGATCCAGAGAAAAGTAAAGGAGAATGTAGGCATGAAGTAAAGAAAAATAAAGAGTATTGAGGAAAGATAAAGCAGAACTCAGGGTTTGGGGGGTCACTGGGAGAACAGCTATCTCATCTGCTGTCCCCCATCCCTGATGATTCTTAACCTTCTTCACAGGCTCCACTGTGCCCATGCTTGTGAAGGCTGCAAATACTCTCCTGAAGTCATCTGTAGACCTTGCTGTCTTTGCTCCCTAAGGATGTCTTCCAGAAAAAAGAAAAAGGTGGGGTGGGGGGAGAGGTTTCTCCTTGGCTATCAGCACACCTTCACCATTTCTTCTACTGTAATGTTTTGTGTTTTAAATCTCACCTATATCTCTCTTGAAATAAAAGTAAAGGATGTTCACACCACCTTGCCTCTCTAAGCACATCCCTTTGAATGTAATCTTCTTTCCCCAGCATGACCCTCAGACAAGTAATGGTGGTCCCAGAACCTATACCTTTCCCAGAGAAGTTCAAAGCATCCATATGCAATACTTAATATTCCTTCCAGGCTTTCCAGAGTGATAACAAGAAAAACAGGTGACATGGGCACCAGACTAACAATTTCAATATTCGATGCCAGAGATTGCCTAAATTATAGAATTCTCTGTACAATTTTTGTCACCCATTTTTGCTCTTATATATTTACCAGAACTATACAAGAAGTCTTCTATCTTTGAAGGAAGAGTTGGAGGGCAATTAAAAGCCAACATCAGTGTTGATGTGACCTCAAGATTACAAAGAGAAGTACATGAAGGGTACACTGTGAGCACTAGCCCTGTTGGAATCCTTCTCAGTGAATTCTTCTTGCGTTTGTGAGCCTATACCACATGCTTTTGCTTTCAATCTATGCCTAAATGACATGGGTTGGTCTAATTGTTGGAGACAGATGTTCTCTTAAATCCTGAACACCTTGTAATAGGATTATAACCTTAGCGCTAGCCTGATCCCATGAGGACTGCATATTAGGTTCTGATCTAGTGCAATAGAGAAAGAATAGGATTGATGGTAGACCTGAACCTGGGTTGCTCACCACATAAAGAACAGTGGAAGTCCAGATGATGGCTTCTGACTCTTATGTCTCTCATACCTTATCAGAATGAAGTGGTCCTATTTGCTGTATTGTCAGTATTAGAATGCCTATTTGTATACATACTTTGTTTTCTGGTCTTTCATAGATTCACTCATTGAATCTTCATTGGTTTTATTACCTTTATTTTCTGTGTCAAATTTGCTGACATTTCCACTGTTCACAATGAATTCTGTCCCCACATCTTCTCCTGTAGACTGATTTACTGTCTTGCATGAAGCAAGCAAAGGGCAGTTTTCAGAAAACCATCACTAAAATCTTGAACACATATGTAGCTAGGTACGTGAAGACTAAGGCAAATGGCTTACCCCCTCAGGGGTAATTTTTCCATTTGCAGAACTGAGGCGCTAACCTACAGTCTATTAATACTTTCATGTTGAATTTTCTAGAATTTGGAGCAGGACCTCAGTAGTTTTCTCTGTTATTGGATCATCTATGTGAAAACTGACTTTAGGAAAACTCGTGTGACTGCAGTATGGATTCCAATCTGAATGTTCCTCTGAGTTTGCTATGGCTGTGATCAGTGGAACAGGACTGCAGGATCACCTGGATGCTTGTTAGAAATGCAGAATTTTGGGACAACACCAAAGATTACTTTACTGAAGTCAGCATTTTAGCAAAGTTCCTTGGTTAACTTGTATGCACATTGGAGTTTGAGACCTGGGGGCCCAGTATTGTCAGGTGGCTGAATCCCACTCTGCAATCTAGATCATCTTTATCTATCACATGCGTATTATTGTAAAAGAAAGTTTTCCTAGGACCATGAAACTTCTGGAACTACCCTCTGCACATAAAAATATGTCACTGATGTGTTTTATGCATAGAACTGGTCACTACACTTAACGTTCAGCCTCCTTTTCTCACTTTTCAGCTTTCAGACCAGACTAGGATTTGAGGCCGCCTGTGCTTAGGAACCCAAGAGAAATGCTGTTCTCATATCCTTGTGGTTTCCTGCACTCTGCACTTGTTTCCTGCCTGCCAAGAACTTGGCCACAGATAGATGATGGATAACCTTGCCCCAAGATGTTCTTACTCAAACAGAGGAGCTCCAATAGAGTGAGGAGACTTACTGAAATGCCCTGCCGATTCACCCCAATCCAGCACAGTCATCCTGGGGATTGATTATCTGATATTCCTCTCCCAGTTCAGTCCTTGTTTCTTTAAAATCAGTCCATCTTCTTTCAGATGAAAACCCCCATGCAATGAACCATCACATGGATTCTGTTTCTCCTCTCAGTTCTGAAGTTTTGCCTTATATATTTTGAAGTTCTTTTGTTAAGTGTGTCACCATTTAGGATTATTATAACCTTCTTGGAGAATTGACTCTTCTATCATTAGGTAACGCATACCTTTATTGCTGATGATTTTTCTTTTTCTGAATTTGGCTTTATCTAAAATTAGCATTTCTACTCCAGATTTCTAGTGATTAGTGTTAGCCTAATACATTTTTCTCCATAACTTCAACCTATAAAATTGTTTTAATTTAAAGAAAGTTTCTTACAGAAAACATGGTGTTATTTATTTTTTTGCTTGTTTAAATAATCTACTCTGGCAATCTCTGTGTTTTAAACAGTGTATTTAGATCATTTATATTTAAAGTAATTATTGATATTATTTGGATGATATCTACTGTTTTTGTTACTATTCTTTTTTTATTAGTTGCTCAAGACAATACAATGATCTTGACATATCATGCATTTGATTCAAATAGGGTATGAATTCTCATTTTTACACGTGTACAGATTGCAGGATCACATTGGTTATACATCCATGTGTATATATACAGCAATCCTAGTGTCGGTTGTATTCTGCTGCCCTCCCGATCCCCCCTCCCCTTCCCTCCCCTCCCATCACTATTCTCTAGCCATTCTACTGTGACAATTATCTCTTTCTCTCTCTCTTTTTTATTCCCTTCCCCCTCACACCATCGTATATGTATTTTGTGAATCCATGAGGGTCTCCTTCTGTCTTCTTTGCAATTCCCCTTCTCCCTCCCTTTCCCTCCCTCCTCTTTTCCTTGTTTCGTGGTAATCTTCTTCTCATGCTCTTCCTTCCTACACTGTTTTGAGTCACCTCCCTTATATCAGAGAAGACATTTGGCATTTGTTTTTTAGGGATTGGCTAACTTTGGTTAGCATAATTTGCTCTAGTCCCATCCATTTCCCTGCAAATGCCATGATTTTGTTATTTTTTAATGCTGAGTAATATTCCATTGTATATAAATGCCACATTTTTAAAATCCATTCATCTGTTGAAGGGCATCTGTGTTGGTTCCACAGTCTAGCTATTGTGAATTGTGCTGCTATGAACATTGATGTAGCTGTGTCCCTGTAGTATGCTCTTTTTAGGTCTTTTGGGTATAGTCCAAGAAGGGGAATAGCTGGGTCAAATGGTGGTTCCATTCCCAGCTTTCCAAGGAATCTCCATACTGCCCTCCAAATTGACTGCACCAGTTTGCAGTCCCACCAGCAATGTACAAGTGTACCTTGTCCCCCACATCCTCGCCAGCACTTGTTATTTTTTGACTTCATAATGGCTGCCTTTCTTACTGGAGTGAGATGGTATCTTAGAGTGGTTTTACTTTGCATTTCTCTGATTGCTAGAGATGGTGAGCATTTTTTTTGTGTACTTGTTTATTGATTGTATATCCTCCTCTGTAATGTGTCTGTTTTAGATCTTTGGCCCATTTGTTGATTGGATTATTTGTTTTTTTGTTACTATTTTCTATGTTTCATTTGTTCTTTGATCTTTCCATCTTGTTTTTGCCTGTTCTAATTTTAATTAATCACTTTTATGTGATTTTATTTTGTCTCTACCCTAAACATATTAGTTATATTTTTTAAAAAATGTTTTAGCTGTTGCCTTATAATTTGTAATATACATTTAAAATTAATCTAGGACCACATTCAAGTAACATTGTACCATTTTATGCATTGTAACAGTGTTCCTAAATTCTTTTTTCCCATCCATTATGGAATTGCTCCTATGCATGCGTTTCACTTATTCACCTACCTCCTCAAAGAATTATTACTATTACCTTAAAAATTAGCTTATAGATCAATTATGAATAAAAAGTATAGATTTATTTTATCTTGATTTATTCCTTCTCTTTACTCTTCCTTTCTTAATGTGGATCTGAATTTCTGACCTGTATTATTTTCCTTTATACTGTAAATTTCTTTGTTTAGGTATGTTTAAGTACACAGATACTTACTGTTGTTATAATTGCCTATAGTATTTAGTACAGTAACATTTTACAGGTTTGGAGTCTAGGAGAAATAGGCTACAATATATATCCTGGTGTGTAGTAGGCATACATCTAGGTTTGTGTGAGTATACCATATCATACCTTTTATCAAATTCTATTAAGTGTTTTGTGTTTTCTTTATATACTTGTAGCCAAGATCTGAATTCTACTTTCACTAAAAACAAAACTGCTCTCTCCCCAAGTCCTACAAGCTGCATATTTATGACTTTATTACACATCAGAAATTTCACAACAACACTATATGGACAACCTTCATGTCTGCGGCTATGTGTGGATCACTCAAGAGGTGTAACTACAATACCCAGTGATATGACAATGGCATTCAATGTTCAAAGCAGAAAAATCAATCATATTGGAAATACCATCCTGATTTCACCTTTTTAAGATCCTCAGTTTCAAAACTAGAGATATTTTGACTAGCTGTTTTCCAAACTCAAGAACTAAGATCATACTCTGCTAATTTTGTTTCCATAGAAGATACTTTAAATACTTTTAAAAAATACAATATCAAGTGATTGATTTAGTTTCAGTATTGTACCAAAATAGGGAAGTTCTTAACATCCTAATTGTTCATGTAGGAGATTATGTTCTTACTGTTAAGAACTCTTAAAGATAAGATGCAAGTCACTTATCAGATACATGATACTGCTTCTATGGACTTATTTAATTGGTTTAATCTTGACTCCAGCTAATATCTGTTTTAAGATATTTTTCGTACTCAATATTTTAAAAAGGAGTAAATTAGCCTTGGAAAAAAGGAAAATCTTCCTACATTATACCAGTTGCATAACAAAATTTAAAATAATCACAAAAAACTTACAGTCACAACAATGCCATAAACTCACAGAAGCAGAGAATGGAATGGTGGTGGCCAGGGTGTTGAAGAAGAGGAAGACAGGGAGATATTAGTCAAAGGGCACAAATTTTCAGTTATACTGACGAAGAAGTCTTAGAGATTTACTGTACTGCATAGGGCTTATAGATGATAAACTGCATTTCATACCTAAACATTTGTTTAAAGGTGAAAGAAATTTTTGGAGGCAGTGTGTAGGTTCATTGTATGCACAGGTTTGTGATGATGGCTTCATGGTATATACTTATCTTTGAACTCATTTGCACACATTAAATACATAAATGTTTTCATATGTTGATTATACCCCAACAATATGTTTTTTTAAAATTAAAAAAAGAAGAAGAAATTATTGTCACTGAAATGAAAGAGAAAGAAGAATAGACACTGTGGTAGGTAGATCAGCACATTAACTCCTAGTGGGCAGAGTTTAGAAAATATAAAACATTGTTTCCCAGACCTTCTTGCATTTGAGGTTTTGATGTGATTGAGGTTCTGTCAGTCAGATGCACTTGAGAATTGGATGTTGAAACCAAGTCATATGTGGCAAAAAGCAGGACAATGGGTATCTGTATTTGCTAGTATAAACTGTATGTTAGTACCAGAGCTGCCAACCATAACAATAGCTTCACATTTCAGCAGCTTTCTTAGTATCTCCTAATTCAGCAACTGAGTTAGTGACTCAGGTCTACAGCATGAATTTGGATGGAGGTACAATAATAAAATAAATAAAATAATTTTAAAATCAGAAAGAACATGCACTATCTTCAGTTATTCATTCACAATGAGAATATCCTCAATAGTACACTTAAGACTGTTCTCCTTATATCTTCTTAAATACTTACAGTGATAGAGAAAAGGTGGTATTATAAGGTTGCTTATTTTATTAATGTATATATTATAATAATTACTTCTTACTTTTAAAATAAATCTTCCTATTATGTCTGTGCATGATTCATGAGTCAGTTTATCAAACAACTCATATCACGACTATCCACAAGTTCTGCAAACATCTGAAGACCACATTTTTCTCTCTTTTTATTCTTTGAGTACAAAACTCAAATCTCTGGAATTCATTATCAGTACTTTGAAATTAGAGTCTCAGCTTAGTTTCCTCCTAATTATTTAATATTTAAGTTACTTACTCTTTGTTTTGTAAAAAATTATGTCAAACAATACCACCTACTTTATGAAATTTCTTTTAGAGATTAAATGTAATAATAAATGAAAATTTTTATCACAGCTTTTATTATGTTGTAAGTGCTTAGAATTAATTATTAACTAAATAATAACTGTTTTGATAATTTGTTTTTGAGACGGTTTATATATTTATTTTGGTCATTCTGTTATGAATGGCTCCCCCATATTTCTCTTTTGAAATACGTACCTGAGGATACATACTGTTAGTAGATGCATAAGAGTTACTATCTAATTATAGTCCTGTCTTAAACAGTGATATTTACTAGAAACAAATACATAGTTACATTGATACACAGATATTTTTAAAAGTGATGAGACAAATAGTATCACAAGCAAAGGCTTGAAGGTGTGAAGGGTTACCAAATGTGGGCATAGCATAGCAGGTGATCTAATATTTAGTAGGCAGCCTATCTTCCCATGCCATCAATCTCAGAGCACCTCTTTATGATGATATCATTACCATTATCTCATGATTAGATGATGAATGAGGTTGACAAACTAATTGCTTCCTCAGAGCTATCACTGAGTTCCAATCAGGGCTTAAAAGGATGTAAAAAGCACTTCTAAGAAAGCAACCCAGGGAGAAAGAGTGTATGCTGGTCTCAATTGCACAAACCCCATGAGATTCTATTTTTTTTTTAAGTAAGGAATGGCGGCTCCTATGGCTGGAGCACACTGTGCTCTGCTCAGCAACGGTAAATGCAAGGTTAAACTTCTGTCAGGGTCTCACCATCAATCTCTGCCTCCTACTTATTAACGAGATCACACATGGGGACCTTTCTGGTCCTTCGGGCTTCTTTTTTTCCTGAAATGGACTTAAAAATCAAATAGCATCATATAATCAGGGATTATCATGGTGTCTGATTATAGGCAAGGAATAGGGACTTCTGTGAGCCTTAGATAACCAAGGGGAGGGAGTGAAGAGCTCACAGGAATTTGAGTTGTTCAGAGAGACTATTCAGGTGTGGCTAGAATTAGTAACAAGTGGTAGAATCTAACTCCCACCCTCTAAAATGTTGGTGTTTTTATCTTAGTGTTTATATTTTTGCCCAATTCTAGAGTGATATAGCTGACTTATTCTGGCATGGTCTTTATTTTCAGAAATGTTTTTCAGAGGCACTTTTCACAGCATATGATTGGAATTTCTATCTTGAATGTGGCTCTATAATGAGAAAGCTCCTGTATTAGACACTATACTACTATACTACAGCTGGTACTATGCTGTAGCATCAAAGGCATGGGAAAACCCAATTTTATGATCTCTAAAAGCTAAAGAAAATTTAACCAAGTGTGGTCTAAAATGCAGACTGCAAACTACCAGGAATAATTTAGATGCAAAGATTTTTCTCACCTTCATGTAAAGCAATTGTGAGGACACATCTGGAAGGGTATAATTGCCCATAAGTGGAGCAGACTGTCTCAGAAAGCAGAGACAAAGAGATGGCAGATTTGACTAATGATTAAGGGTGCAGACAATGAAATAAAACAGCTCTGCCATATACTAGCTTTGCATTCTTGGGCAACTTACTTAATATTTCTGAGCTTCTATCTCTTATCTGCAAATAGTAATAGTAATAGTAAATTCTTCTTATAGGTACATTTAAAAGATAAGTCACAGTTTCACAGCATGGATCCAGTCCTTGGAACATAGTAAGTACTAATTAAGTGGTATGTGTGTATGTGTATAATATGTGCAATTATTATTATCATTGTTAAGTGAATAATGAGAAGGAGAACCTGTATCTTCCAGTCAGTAGATCCTACTCTTCACTTGTATAACCTTCCTAATTAGTGCTTCTGTTTCTTTTAGTTCAACATGAGACACTGTACTTTCCACTTTGTCACAGTAACATGAACTTGATGCTTTCTTGCTGCTACTGTTTGTTTTGGTTAATATTTCTAAGTAGCCATAGTCCATGTAGAAAAAATAATTAAAGTACTGGCAGAACAAGAGCAGTGTCATGTGATAAAACTGTGGAACTTAGCACTCTAAAATCCAGAGGAATGTATTCTGAAGAGAATGTTATCTAAGTCTACTCAACAGTGTTATTTAGTAAAACATTTATTGGAAAATAATTACATAATACCAGCATTAGTAGAAAATACTTAAATAATTATCTTTAAGATGCATAAAACAAAGGGAAATTTTTACTTAGGATATAGAGATTTGCCAGATATTTTCATTGACATTTCATAAACTTTACTGTGATACCAGGATGTTTTGTGCAGACATTGTTGTAAAAATTTTGGCTTCCATGTAGCAGATGATGAAACCAGGCCTATGGAAGACACTGTGCCAGTTATTTTTATTATTTCAGCTAATAAAAGGCTAAGCCAGGATTCATATAGAGTGACCTGCATCTTAATACAATCATTTTCTGTTATTTGCAGAGTGTAATAAATAGTTGGAGTTTGTTCCTTAAAGATATCACAAGCCTTCAAAATATAAATGTGCTCAAAGAGAATAAATCCATGGAAAAAAGTTTTCTCACTTGAAGATGTTTTGAGTATAACTCTAAATTTCTGCTCTTGTCATGGTGGGCAATTATCAGCCTTTACAAAATATCCCTTCCAAAATTGGATGGACTGACTCTGAAATATCCATCTCTTATTACCTGAAATTGTTGCATAGATTTTTTTCTTGCCTTTCGTATGACGGCAGATTGCTTCTGTTTAAAAACATAGTCAAAGCTTCATAATGTGACTCTGTTGCTCAAATTTTGGTGCTTCATACCCCTACTCAGGGTCAGACTTTCTTACAACTATGAGGAATCGCTCAGTGGTGACTGAGTTTGTCCTGCTGGGCATCCCAAACACAGAGGGCCTGGAGACCATGCTCTTTGTCCTGTTTTTGTCCTTTTACATTTTCACCCTCATGGGGAACCTGCTAATCTTGCTCGCAATTATTTCCTCTACTCGGCTTCATACCCCCATGTACTTCTTCCTGTGCAAGCTATCTATTTTTGACATATTTTTCCCTTCTGTGAGTTCTCCCAAGATGCTGTTCTACCTTTCAGGGAACAGCAGAGCCATCTCCTATGTGGGCTGCGTGTCCCAGCTCTTCTTCTACCATTTTCTGGGCTGCACTGAGTGTTTTCTGTACACAGTGATGGCCTATGACCGCTTTGTTGCCATATGTTTCCCTCTACGCTACACCATAATCATGAGCCACAGAGTGTGCGCCATCTTGGCTGCAGGGACCTCATTTTTTGGCTGCATTCAGGCCACCTTTCTGACTACTCTCACCTTCCAGCTTCCCTACTGTGGTCCCAATGAGGTGGACTACTACTTCTGTGACATCCCAGTGATGCTGAAGCTGGCTTGTGCGGACACCTCAGCCCTGGAGATGGTGGGGTTCATCAGTGTTGGTCTCATGCCCCTCAGCTGCTTCCTCCTCATCCTCACCTCCTACAGCTGCATTGTCTGCTCCATCTTGCAGATCCGCTCTGCAGAGGGCCGCCGCCGTGCCTTCTCCACCTGCAGTGCCCACCTCACGGCCATCCTGCTTTTCTACATGCCAGTGGTCCTCATCTATCTAAGGCCAACCCCAAGCCCCTGGCTGGATGCAACTGTACAAGTCCTGAATAACTTGGTCACTCCCATGCTAAACCCTTTGATCTATAGTCTGAGAAACAAGGAGGTGAAATCATCCCTGAGGAAGGCCCTCCACCTGTTTGGCTTCCTTCCTGAATAATTGTAAAGAGAGATCAGTAGCTAACACTTCAGCCACACATCAGAGCTGATGAAATACTTTTATTTGGTTTGCATAAGGTATTATTATTATCTCTATTTTATAGCATGGGGGACTGAGATGCTGAGAGTTAAATTGACTTGTCTCAGGATGTGTAAGGAACAAGTAGCAGAATGAAGACTCCAGGTTGGTCTTCAGACACTGGGATCCATGTTTTCTTGTGGACATCAGAGGGCTCATAAAGAGGAAGAGAAGTTTTCCCAGTAGGCTGAAAAAAAAAATGGAACTTGTGCTTCTCAATATTAATTGTCTTCATGCTTTTTCATTTCTATACCTTGTTTTCTTCTCATTCTGATGCTGTTTTATCTTGGCTAAAGTGATTGTCTTCTCAAAAATCTATATTGGAAAAGCTATCATTGTATTAGTCTAAAGGTTGTTGTTGAAGTGAGAGAGAAGCATCTCTATGGTTTCAAATAACATCCTGTTACTTAAGAGCCTTGAAGAAATTGTATGAAGAGAAAGACTTCTGGCTAGGACTTGAGACAGGTCTCTGAGGTGAAGCAGAGGCACCAATATTCTGTATCACTTACAAATCCTGACTTTAGGGATTGGACCTGAAAACAGGCCTTGAGTGTGCAAATGCAGCATGTGAGTAGAAAGCTTTTTTGTTTACTGAAAAGGTTTGACTTTGGTTTAATTTCCTGTGTTTCTTGATTTTGTTTTCTGGTTCAAATATCCTGCAAATAAAAAATGTGCCATTTCAATCAGGACAGCTATCATTTTCATGTCCAAATTTGTTAAGTCTTATGTTTGGGGACTATTTTTGTTGTGAAATTTGTTGGAGTCTAAATTTGCAAATTATGCTGTATGCCTATATGAATATGTCACAATAAAACCAACTGTTTGTACAATTAATATGTAGTTACATCTGTAAATAAAATTGAAATTATTTTAAAAAATAATGATATACAGAGGAAAAGACACCAGGACACTGGAAAGAAGATGATGGAAGAGGAGGAGGAAGAGGAAGAGGCAAGTGTATTTCTTTTGTCTGTCCTTCTCAGAATCAGAGCATAGCAGAAGTACCTGCCACACCCAATGAGCAGTGAAGGGTCTTTGCTGCCACCAAGGTGAGCTGACAGAACCAGAAGGTAAGCAAACTTCTGGCTGTAACTACTCTTGGATGCCTAAAAACCTTCTATCAGTACTGTTTTTCTCTTGTTTTTCAGTAAGCAAGAGTCTAAAGGGGAAGCTGGAAATATATCTCAAATTATTTTTCCTGTATTGCAAACACTTATTATTCTCAGGGTCTATTCTGACATCCATGAAGCAGATGTACAACTCAGTAGAACATCTCAGGGTTCATACTAAGACCAGGGTAGAATACGAAGCAGGAAGAAAGGAGTACATTTTCTGGGATAGAGAAGGACCTCACAGAAGTATTGAAGATCAAGATGTGTGTGATACCTTACTTTATCCAGAGGAAGGAGAGCTGAGGAGTATTATCCAGGAAGAAACAGCCTACTTCTCAATCTTTCTTTTAGGGATCTGGGGAGGAGGGTGAGAGAGAATTACTTAGGCTGATATCTCTTAAACGTGCCATTATGAAGGAATGTCTTTGCAGTAAGCTCAAATTCAGTATAGCTTCTGATTTCAGGGTTCTTCCCCAGCTCAATATGTTGTTCTTGGATTTGGAGGAGAGGCCTGGAGAAAAGAACTCCATCCATATTGCCTAAAGCAAACTAACCTGTCTGCTTGTCATAGCAGTTCTGAGACATGCTTATAGGTCTTGTGGTTCCAGGTACAGCCTAAATTCTCTCCATCTCAATAGAAGCCCAGAATATCAGGCCTAGCCTGGTATATGGAGAACTAGGTTGACTTTTATGGTAGGATAAAACTTTTATGGGTTCTATCATTTAAGAGGCACCATAAGAAGAATTTGAGAAAAAGTATCAGTGGAGGAAACCTCAAATTAGGTAGCGCACCCTGCAGACTATTTTATCTATGGGGCAGATAAAGACAGAGGATCAAAGTTTAAGGGCAGGGAGACTGGAGAAGAACAGGAGTATTGGAGCAGAGATTCAGAGAATAGTTTTGAGCAGGGTGGGGTGCAGGAAAGCATTTCCTGAGGTACTGGCTTTAAGCATGGCCCAGGGGCCAATCAACACCCAGCACCCTCCCCATATTCTAGATTCTTTAAAGGATTCTCCATTTACCCAAACAATTTCTGCAACATACTACAGCACTCTCCACTCATGTTTACTTTTTGTTCCTTGCTAAATTCTTTAAAAAAGCAAAGCTTGTTCTGACTTTGACTTGTGTAATTTTTCTTTTCTGTAGCCCCTAGAGAACAAATGTGTGTTATGAGCCTCCATGGAAAGCTATGACATAGACACGAAAAGTGATGTCCAGATCATGGTACTGACAAGGCAGAGAGAGGCTGTGGAGAGAGGCTTCCAAGGGAGTATCCACAGGGGTCTGCAGCTGTTCATTGCCTGCTCTCCCTGATGATTGGTTCCCAATGAAAATGACTGAAATTAATGAGTTAAAAAATCAGAAATTAATGTTTTCAGTCAATTGATCTGCATAATGTTCTTGGTGAAAAAAATGCTAATTTTTCCTTTAGCAAAATAATCATTCAAGATAAAAAAAAAAAAGCATTGCTATGTGGTATACTGGTTGACTGCGGTTGAAGAGCAACAGTACCTGTCATTATTGGAAAGCTAGATTGGTGAGGATCTAGCCTATTCTCTATCATTCCTTTGTTTTATGTTTCAGCATACAGACAATTATTTTAATTCTTATCTCAGTGATATCCTATAATGACAATATCACAAAGTTATCTGTTATTGTCCTATTGATATTTTTTAAAAATGTTTTATCCAATATTAAAGAATTAGAAAATCATATTAATGGAAAATAGGCTAAGTGTAAAAAACTATGATACAATCAGTGCACATATTCCTCTACCTACTTTAAAGAAAAGAATGATGCTAGTGGAAATCCCCAGAGGTTCTGGCCTGATCCCATACTCTTTCCTCCTCCTGGATAACATCATTCTCCTGAATGTGGTGTTTTCTTTGAGTTTTGTCTCATATGTTTGTGTCCCTGAACACAATATTGCAAGGTTTTGAACCTTATATTAATAAAATTCTATTGAAATTTGCTTTTTTTAAGTTGAAATATTAACTTTTAATATTTATGTATTTGTATGCCTGAAATTAATTAATTCACTATTTACAGAGTGTAGCAGCCCATTAAATAAATACATCTACTTTGCCATTGTGTAGTATCACGTTACGTGAATATATTAACATTTATATTTATTACTAATTAAATAAACATGAAACTCTTCCTTTTGCATAGCCATAATATTTTATTGAGTTCTTATGTCTCTCATGTATACAAATGACACAAAGATACCATCACCAAACTCTCTTCAAGATTTCTTTCCATAAGGGAAAAGAGAAAACAGGAAAAACTATTTAGTTTGGATTTGCTCAACAACATACACTAGTACACAGGTTGGATATAAGCAATTTATTTTGAAATATGCTCCCAAGAAGCACAGTAAGGGAGTAAGTGATATAAGAAAGGACAGCCAATTAAGTATGTGTTTATAGCTCACAGCTATGGAGAACTAGAGCTCATTCCCATTAGGAATCCTCTGAAAGACAGTAGGAAACCTCCTCCATTATTCCAAAGGAAGCTGGGGTATTTTTGTATCAACCATTGCCCCAAATTTGTTAGTGGATGTTCTTTGGAACATTAATGATCAAGCCCTTCTTGCCCGCTCCATATACACAGACTAAAAAAAAATCTTCCTTGGCCAGAGACTGCCCTCAGGCAGAGGACATGGGATCCCTCAGCATGCAGTATGGTGGCGCACACCTGTAATCCCAGCAGCTTGAGGGGCTGAGGTAGGAGAATCATAAGTTCAAAGCCAGCCTCAACAAAAGCAAGGCACTAAGCAATTCAGTGAGACCCTGTCTCTAAATGAAATAAAAAAATAGGGCTGGGGATATGGCTCAGTTATCAATTGTCCCTGAGTTCAATTTCTGGTACAACCCCCCCCCCCAAAAAAAAAAAGAGTAAGAATTAACTAGGTGTAGGAAGGTGAAGAAAAAGGACAGATGAGTTGTCACAGTTCACAACTCTCTTTTCCTTTATTATTGGTGGAATAAACGGAAGCATGACTTTTGGGTAACATTACATTGATGGTCAAGACCTCAGTTTATGCATTTGCCACATGTTATTAAGTGTCTGGCGGTAACGGACCAGGGCTCTGATTTGAGAAGGACAGTGATGGTCTATGTTGACAGTGGTGACAGAATCAGATGGTCATGATTAATTTTGATCTGAACATGTACGAATATTACAACTGTTAACAAGTCACCCAGCTGACTTAAATTGTTACATTTTGATAAAATAGAAATATATGAATGTACTTTGTTGAACTGTAAAGACTGACCTAGTTCTTTAATTTTCCTAAAATTACATTTTGAAGGTAAAAAGGATTTGATAAATTCATTATCTTCCCTCTTTTCTATTTTTCAAAAATATTCTTTAAGTAAAGAAAAAATTTTAAAAAGGAAGACAAAAGCAGTGTTCAAGTGACAAAAATTTTCTTTGGAAACAACTCTTCAGACATATTGGTGACAAAGAACAGTGTTTATAAACAGTATGTGCTGGGCTTTAAAGTCAGACAGACATGCGTTTAAATTCCCAATCAGCCACTTCCCATTGGTGTACCATTCGATAAGTTCTGAGTACAGTCTAATCAAATTTATTATCAGGATGAAAGCACCTTACTCACAGGATTGATGTGAAAATTAAGTGATGTTATCCACAACAGGATCTCAGCTGAGGCTTAGTGTATAGTAAGAAATTAACAAATGATAGCTGTATGTATGAGTCATACTAGTCTGGTATTCCAGAAAACCACAGCCTATAGGAAGAAGGGTCATAACCCTGAACTTATAATAGGGTCATATCCTAATAAACCTATTATAAATTGAAATATTGTCAACTTAATGTGCATTTAACATACCTAGACTCCTGAACATCAGCTTAGAAACACAGCACACTGTAGAATGTTGGCAGTTCACCCCTGTGATCCCATGGCTGATTGGGAGCTGAAGATACTGTCACCACACAGCATCGTGAGAGACTATTGTATCACATATTGATAGTCCAGGAAAAGATCAAAACTCAAGATTGAAAGTACAGTTTTTACGACTATGTATTGTTTTTGCACAATTATAAACTAAAACAACCATAAGTCAAATCAAAAATCAAGGATTGTGTTTGTGTATGTGTGTATTTGTGTGTGTGTGTGTGTTTTAAGGAATTGGCTCCAACTATAAAGGCTGAGAAATCCCAAGTCTGCAGTAGGCAACTGGATACCCAGGAGAGCCTGTGGTATAACTCAATGTAACTCTGAAGACTTGAGAACCAGGAGAGACAGTGGTGTAAATTTCGGGAGAAGGGCAGGAGAAGAACCAAGTGCTCAATCAATAGGGCCTCCAAATTTCTATTTTCTTACCATCCTCATTCTATTGAAGACTTCAAATTAATTGAATAAGGACCACCCACATTAAGGAGGCAATGCCTTTTATTTAGTCTATTGATTGAAATGCTAGTCTCATTGAAAACATTTTCACAGATGCACTCAGAAAAATATCTGGCCAAGTGTCTGGAAACTGTGGTTCAATCAAGCTGATTCTTAATGTTAACTATTACATCTATTATTGTGTATAATAAAGTATTTTGTGTATAATAAAGTATTTTAACTTAGTTTTTTATAAAATACTTTACAAAATTAATTTATACTTAACAATATGTTGAATTAAAGCAAAAAAAAAATGGGCTGTTTCCCATTTTAATTCACACAGTTTTTCTTTATTTAAGGTTACTTAAATGCTGAATCCTTTATTATATTGCCCTACTGTTTACGATTACAAAAATAGTAGACATTGAAAGTAATATTGGAATTACACAGTGTATGTCATTTCAATCTGTATTGTTTATTTTAATCTGTTAGCAGCAACTAACAATTTATATGCTGATATAACAAAGACTTGGTAAGGGGAATAAAGTAGAGAAGAAGACCCTTTGCCCAAATTGCTCCAAACTCTCAGGAAACATTATAAATGTCAGTGCACCTGTTTGTAACCACTATGAATTAGGATTTTCTCAAAGTAATTTAACCGAAGCAAAAACATGAGATGAAAAGTTATATTAGATTGAATAGTATTTGGATTACATGAGCAAGCTGAGAAACTTATTAAAAATATAACTATAGGTGGAAAAGAACAAAATAAAGCTATTACCAGGAAATGGTTGTGATTAGCCAAGATTTATAAGGCATTTAATAGATTAGCCAGGATTTGGAGAACGTTTAATGTGAGTACTCTGCCTGGTCTTTTACATTCTTGTCTCATTTAATTCTCATGGTTTTTCCATGAGGTAAGTACTGATTATCTCTATTATCTCTCATTTAGGAAAATGAGACTGACAACTTGGGCAACTTGCTCAAAGTATATCAAAGCATTCAGCTCTGAGTTTGTCTCACTCTTACACATGCTTCTGCCCTCATGACTCTCATGTACAATCCATGATGTGAACCATTGCTACCAGCATGTGCTTTCCCTGGTCATTCCCATTAACATCATTTGTTGAAACTCAGAAAATAGTCCTTATTCCTTAAATTAAATAATGGAAAACTACCAATAAGAAACATATTTTCAAAATATTCTCTTACTCTCACATCAAGCTGTACGATCTCTCAAAGGAAATCATCAAAAAGAGAACTTTTAAAATTAATTAACCTCAAAGGAATCATTCCTATGAGATGCTTCTCATGCTCATTAAGACTTTTATTCTTTCCCCGTAGCTTTTGGTCCCCATCTGTGAGCTATGTCATGAGGAAAAGTGGATTAATAGGACTGGGATATATTTAGGCAGGGGAAGGGAGCTTGTTAAAAGGTTTATGTCTTGGATTCTCTCGGTAATTCTTGTTCTCAGGAAAAGCCAGTCATGAATGAGACACACACATGTGTATACACAGCTTCCTCCCCACCACACACATACTCATGGACAGTGTCATCCACCTCAGTTTCTTCAGTGTGCCCATGATGAGGCTGTGTTTCCTAACCCACTGCATTAAGCACATTCTTTTAACATTGCCCCTCTAAAGGAAGTTAATGATAAAAGTGACACTTGCCACTCACACTGTAATTAAATCTTTGACTAGAATTTTAACAATGGAAATATGGAGTTATTCATGCGTAGGCTCCAAATGAATACTTATTTTGAGTACACCCTTCTCTCACCTCCAAGAAGCAAGTGTAGAATTTGTCAGTCATATTTCAGTGGTCAGATTTAGGTTCACCCAGCATGTGGTGAAAAGAAGAATGAATTTCATGAAGGAATACAAGGGCTTGTGACAGTTCTCATGATTTTATTTTCATGTGTGTGTGTGTGTGTGCGTGTGTGCATGTGTGTGTGTGTGTGTGTGTGTCTTTTCTTATTTTTATTTTTTTGTTACTAGGGATTGAAACCACTTTCCTTTAATACTGAGCAATACCCAAAATCCTGTTGATTTTTTTTATATTTTTGAGACACGATCTCACTAAATTTCTGAAGGTCTTGCTAAGTTGCAGAAGCTACCCTGGTACTTTTGATCCTCCTGACTCAGCCTCCTGAGTTGCTGGGATCACAGACATGCAACACCTCACCTGACTTCATGGTTTCATTTAACCAGATAGTTGCTGATTCTTCTCATCAGTACATGATAAGATATATCATACCTCATATCAGCCCTTCCCCACATTCAGAAACCCCAAAGATAGATGTATTTTACATTCATAGTTATTTTCATGGCACTAGGGAATATTTATTTTAAATACATAAAAAAGCATGCACATATGCACTTTTATGCACACACAGTATAATTAATAGGAGTAACAATAATTTGCAACAAATAAAGTTTATAAAAAATGGAATAGAATCTATTGTTTTAAATAAAATATCATTAAAATCCTTCAGGATCCACAATAATTATCCATGTCAAAAAAGATCAATAAATGCTTATATCTCCTTAGATGTAAGTGGGTACAAATTGATGGAACCTTAAATGTCATGTAAAGCAATTATTTTGTATACAATGAAACAACAGGACAGAGAGGTCAAACAACATAAAGAAAATAACAGAACAAATGTCAACAAAGTTAGGTACTAAAATCTAATTTAGTATTTAAATCTCCAATTAATCTTGTCTGTTTTCAAATAAATTTTGTAATTGCCTTTATACCTGTCTTCTGCACAAATTGAAATTTCTCCAAGAATAGGCACTCTGTGTCTCCATGTATATCTTTTTGCTTCTAATTCCATCTGCATTTCACCTACAGTGGTCAGCACAAGAGCTGGAGCATAACTGAGATTCTAACTACTAGTGCTGTTGAGTTGAATATGTCCTTGTAAATGACATCCCCATGTAGATGGCCCTTGGTCCTCTCCAGTTTCATTATGTACAAAGCAAAACCTAACCACTTGGAAGTCAATGGTGAGCAGAATTGAAGAGAAACCTCTAGAGTAGGCCCCATAACTATGTCTTATTTTTAATTCTTGATTATTAAAGAGAAACTTTGAACTAGAAGGAAACTTAGAGATTATCAGTGTAAGGACAATTTTTTTTATAAATGAGGAAAAAGTCCTACATTGTGAAATGAGTGTGGAGGAATGAGTGCACCAAATTGAGAGCTCTGCATTCCATCAAGGAACCTGGACCATTTTAATTAACTGAGAACTAATTTAGAAACATTCATTGAGGATTTACTAGGCCACTTAGCAAGGAGCCATGGAGAATAAAAGATAAAACAGACATAAATCTTTATGAAACTGACTATTAGAAATGTGTATATTACCAATCAGCAGAAAAATACAGTTAAGCCTGGAAGTCTAGCCCTGACTGACAGACTGATTGCCTAGAATATGCAAGGCTCTGGGTTCATTCTTCTTTAAAAAAAGGAAGGGTGCAGTTAAAATACTGGTATAAAAAAGTTAGTTTGATCTGGAAATATCTGCGTAGGTCTGAAGAAAGAAGTAACATATAAATTGGATTTTATTGGCTGATAGAATTTGAAATTTGGAAAAATTTAGAAGTAGGAAAAAATTGTACATTGAAAAATTCAGAGGTTAGGACTAGAAATGGCAAGGAAATGAGAAAAAGTGATATTTTTTTCTTTTCTTCAGTGTAAAAAAATCAGTGATGTAAAATACTATTGTATTACATATGGTTAAACATTTTGTGATTAAATATTATACCATATATGGTCATGCACAACATAATGTTTCAATCACAGGACACTCATAAGATTTTAGTGGAGCTGAAAAATTCCTATAGCCTGGTGACTTTGTAGCTATCTTAACATCAAATACAACATGTTATTCAAGTGTTTGTTTTGGTGCTGGCAGAAAGAAACCTAGTGTAATACCAGCCCTGTAAAATTACAGCACATATAATAACATGCTGTACATAATATTTGGTAACTAAAAGGACCAACTATGCTACTGGTTTATGCATTTACTACATTGTGTGTTTTATCCTTATTTTAGATAATACTTCTTTTGCTTATTAAAAAAATGTTTAGTGTAAAGCTGAATGCCATGTTAGGTTGTTGCCTGATTCATCCCATGTTCACGTGTATTTTTGACTACATTAAGCAGCCACATTTGGTTATTGACTTACACAATCTAGATTCGTCTAAATGCACTCCAGGATCCTAGCACAATAATAAAACTGTTTAGTGATGCATTTCTTATGACATCTCGACATGGTTAAGTGATGCATGACTGTGCATTATTTTGATTTCAGACTATTTTTATAGGATAGTATTTTATAGCATTTACATTATCTACAATAGGGTATTAAGGAATAGATTTATACGCACTTAGTATAGTCCATGCTAAAAACTTTGGTTCTATTGTCAGAAACTAAAGAAAAAAAGCAGCAGGCTTAAAATTAATTGTTAGATTATCTCTCTTTTAGCTCCCTTTATCTCTGCATTTGTTTTTTACGGAGACCTTTCTATAGAGGACTTATGAGTCAACAACAGTCCAAAGCTAATACATGGAGCCCTGTGAGACAAAGTGTAAATTTTAATTTAAAGGTCAGTGGGATAGATACTATTAAATAACACACTGCTCAAATAAATTTCAAGTTCTATTAAATGTAATGAGGTTTATTATCTTCCGCACATAGCCCTACATCTAGAATCCCACTATCAGATCCTCCATTCACACCCTGGTGTATATGATGGTAAAACTAATGTCACTGCTGTACCTCTTGGAGACTCACAGTACACTGTATATTTTGTGATGGCAAAAGGTCACCCAATTCCATCTCCACATCTGCAGGAGAACCAATTTCCTTAATACCATTTTCCCTCGGAGAATCCCCTCATCAAAACCTCATATGTGTTCATGGTTTCCCTTCAAAATTTAATGTATTTCCTTTTAAATTTAATTATTCAGCTAGTAAAATGATACAATTAGTTTCAAAAGTCATGCTTTTAAAAGTGAGATTACAACAAAGATAAGAATGGCTTCAGTGATGGTACCCTGAACTATAAAATCAAGCTCACTAGTAACAAATGGAAATTTCTTTTTATTAAATTCAGTATCAATTAGTTGGTTCTAAAAAGCAAATATAAGTAGATCAAATTAATGGTAAATACTAGAGTTTTATTGGTTCTATACTTGCTTTTTATTAGTTCATTTTTTTATTATTGTAGAAAGGTTAAAAGCAAGGGTTTATATCAAACTTTGTGCTTGAGATAACATTTAAGAAAATCTACATTTCAATTTGAAATGTCAATAGTTTAAATCTAGCATTTTACCTCTGGGTATATACCCAAGAAAACTGAAGACACATGTACACACATACAAAGACATGTACACAAATTTTTATAATGACATTATTAATAGCCAAAAATGGAATAACCTATACATTCATAACCTAATAAGTGATAAACAAAATGTAGTATATCTATTCATGGAATATCACTCAATCATAAAAAGGAACAAAGAATTGAGAGATACTACAAAGTGGATGAATCTTGAGAACATTAAGCAAATAGAAAGAAACCAGACACAAAAAGCCACATTTTATCTGTTTATATAAACTATCATAAAAATACAAATCCATACATAGTGCATAAAAGTGCATTGCAAAGGCTATGGGAATGAGGGATTCTTATTTAATTTTTGGTACTGGAGATTAAATTCAAGGATACTCAAACACTGACCCACATCCCCAGTCCTTTTTTTCCTACGTTTTATTTAGAGACAAGATCTCACTGAGTTGTTTAGTATCTCACTATTGCTGAAGCTGGCTTTGAACTCACGATCCTCCTGTCTCAGCCTCTGAGCCTCTGGGATTACAGGTGTGCCCCACCATACTGGCAGAAATTCTTTTGAAGTGATAAAAACATTCTAAAATTGTGTTACAATATTATTCCAAAACTCTGCAAATTCAATAAAAATCATTCAACTCTATGCTTTAAAAAGATGAATTTACAGTATGTGAATTATATCTTAATAAAATTGTTATTAAATTACCAATAATGTCTCTTCATGACATTATATCAACCTATTTATAGTGCTTATAAAAATAAGTATCAGTTCTTCATATTTGCAGAGATTTATGTTTCAGAAAAGCACACAGTATCTCATTTGAAATTCAAATAAACACCTGTAAGAGATATTATCATTTAGTTTTATAAAAACTTGATGATCCTCAGACAATTTTACAACTTGCACACGAAGAACACGAAGAACTTGAACACGATGAAAAATAATATTGAGATATTTTTCTAGTTTTGAAATTTGTTTAAATGAACAGAGCCATGATTGTTTTTGTTCCCTTTAAATTTGTTTTTAAGATTTATTAATATTAAAACATATACCTGTAATTTTACAACATGTTTTTGTATTTGTTTATTCATACTTCCTGTCAGACATATGGGTGATTTCTTCTTATTGTTATGAACATTCTTCTGCATATCTCTGGGCTCAAGTTCAAGAGTTCCTCCAAAAGATACTTTTAGGAGTGGAAAGACAAACAGTTTTTGAGAATGAAGTGATTATTAAAAATGCATTTGTGGTCTGGGGATGTGGCTCAAGCGGTAGCACGCTTGCCTGGCATGCGCAGGGCTCTGGGTTTGATCCTCAGCACCACATACAAATAAAATTGGCGCAGTCTGGCTGGGCACCAAATAACCGAGCCACCACACACCTTGTAGATTCAAACAGCAACTCTTTATTCTCGAACTGTCACCGGCACTCTACACGCACGTTCTGGGAAAATCCACACACTCCACCAGGCTCCGCATACCAAATACTCTCAGAACCCCGGGAGAACTCAACAGGAACTCAAGGAGCGGGCGCCTGAGGCAGCAGGATATGCCCTATTCCCAGCAGGATCCACCTTAAACCTGGAACTGCCCTATTCCCAGCAGGATCCACCCTAAACCCGGATCCACCCTGGTCCTTGAGCAGGGTCACCTTTCTCAAACATTCATGCAATGTCACTGCAAATGACCTGGGTCCAAGGCAAGCCCATTTCCACAATGGAGAGTCCTCCCTCTAAGCAACATTGGGTAGGCTGACAAAGAAATTGCCATGCGTCATTCCTACTTGGCTATGGCTCTCAGCATAAAATAAAGATGTTGTGTCCACTGAAAACTAAAAAAAAATAAATATTAAAAAATAATTCTCTCTCTCTTTAAAAAAAATGCATTTGTACCCTGAATGATGAAAATCCTAAAACATTCCTGTAAGCACTTTATATTGACACCTTTCTTAATATTTTTCAAATTGTTAGTGTTAGAATTTTCCATTCCATTTTAAAATTCAATCCCTGATAACAACTAAAGTTGAACATCTTCTAATATGTCTAATGACAATTTAGATTTCATCCTCCCTCCCGTGTCTCACATGGGCAGTGTCTCATGCTGATTGGTGGTTGCTAGGGGGTTGCTATGGGTCCTCACCTAGCCTGACTGAGTCAGGGACACCTGGCGCAGCAGATCTCTCCTGTTATTTGTAGATAAACAACTCAGAAGGGTGGGTATGTGCCTAGGAGTGCTCTGTGAGTCTTTCAAAGGACAAGGGTCACGCCCTTTTCCTTGGACAGGCTTTGCTCTGAGGTAGAGGCTGGTTTCTCAAATACACATAGTTCTTTGATAATGATGAACCTTGTTATATGGAAGATGAACAAATCTTAGATTACTAACATCTGCAAAATCAAGGAGAACCTCCACAGAAGAGAAACTCCAGACTAGGCAACTTTTCTTGCTCATGGTTGTATAGATCCTTAATTAATAATTTTGAATAATATCTTAATATATATATATATGAAACTCATATGAAGAAAAATTCCCAGTTTATGGTAGTCAATTTACCAAATGACAACCCTGTTTGTTGAGAAATCTGGCAATAGAAACTACATATACAAATAAAAATAATAGAAAACATAGTCTGAAAAGTAGAACTATTCTACTCTGCTAAGGTTGTCATAGATTCATACAGTCTAATAAATACAGTAGGACTGTTTTGAGGCCCTAGCTCCAATATATTCAAATGCAGAGGAGGTTATGGTTTTGACATATGAAATTGTGGGCAAGGTGAGCACAGTTCAGTCCATAGTAAGAACAGTTGAGAAACTGAGATTGAAGTGTTTGAAATTATGTGAGTTTTTAAAAGCCTGAGAGAGATAGGTGTTATTTCTTCTAATAATAATATATTTTCCAATTGGTGGAATGGTTTCTACATAGGTCCTAAAATTGAACCATATCCCTCACCTTTTCTCTAAGCCAGCAAGTGTTGATATAAGCCAGGCACAGTGGCACATGCCTGTGATCTGAGTGACTCAGGAGGTTGAGGCAGGAGTTATACAAGTTTCAGCCACCCTTGGAAACTTAGCAAGACCCTGTCTCAAAACAACAACAAAAAAAAAAAATTGCAGAAAAAGACTGGGGATATAGCTTGGTGATAAAGTCCTGAGTTTCACTTCAGTACCAAAAAAGAAAATAAAAAGCGTAGATATGGCTCCATCCTGTTTATATCACAATAACACCTCAAGGGGAAGTATTATCATATTGTATTTTGGCCTATTTACCATTTTTAATTAATTAGTCCCTTTGCTACACAACCTGCTTGAATAGTATTCATTCAGGCATGGAATCCCAAGGCTCCAAAGACATTTAAGTTTCCACCTATGTGGAAAGAATGTAGCTATTAGTGTCTTAGAAAACATCTTTCCAGAAGAGAAACACAAGGCCAACTTTGTCATTTATCTGGATTCATCTGCCTAAAAAGAAAGAGCTTTACAGATTATGGGAGGAAATGCCTGACCTTGGTTTATATTGTAATATCAAAAGAAATTTTGGACTTTAGATCCTAGATGGGCAGATGGTAAAAGGACTAAACTTCCTTCTTGTAAGTCCCCTAAGAGCCATCTTTATCACTTTTCTTTTCTCTTTTGTTGACCCCTCTTTCATGCCTCATATACTCAGAAAAGAGGAGACATTGGAAACTTTGGTTTACAAATATTCTCAGATTTTTTGATGAAGAAGAATATATAACTAGTGGGCATAAGAATATGTTATGATTTTCTTGGTTTGAAGGAGTTTTCATTAAAAAAAAATCATTTGAATCTGATCCATCAGTTCACAAACCCCATTCTGATTGTTCCCCCTGATAACCAAGAATTTGTACTGGATTAAAAATGATTTTTTAAAGTGAAAATTCTTAATGATCCTATGCCCAGATAACTTCAGCTCTTTTTTTTCTGTGGTGTGTAATGGCCAAAACATTTTTGGAGATGGTACAGATTTTGTGTAGTATGTGATTTGTATCTTGTCACCTGGAGGTAGATAGAAAACTTTTAAGTACTCAGTGGAATGGAGTAAATTGGGAAAAGATAGATGATCAAGCTGTTTTACATGGTTGTTTGGGGAGACTGGGGAATATTATTAATTGATTGTATGACACAAGTTATTGTACAACACAAATGAGTTAAATCCAAGTCATGCCAGACATTGTGTGAGTTATTTCATTCTTTAATTCACTGTTTATGAAGGACCTACTCGCCTATTTTATGCCAACCACTGTTGTTTGCACTGATGACATAATTTAAACATGAAAAATTATTTACTCTCCTAGACGTGTGTGTGTGTGTGTGTGTGTGTGTGTGTGTGTTAGCTGTAAACACAGGTTCATTTTCATTGCTTAATAAAGAAGAGAGACAGATGAATGATATCCAGGCAAAGTTCAGCAAGGTCAATAATGCCTACAATATATCACAGATGCAGTGCAATGGAAAGACTGATCTCTTTCAATAAATAAAAATAAAAAGCATTTGAATTTAGTTTCTAGTTTTTCCATTCACTAACTGCCTTAATTTAGGAGAACTATTTAGCCTTTCTCTTGTGCAAATGTTTTCTTTTCTACAGATCCACAGTAGAGGGTCACCATGAGTAAACAGAGATCATGCATGTGTTTTGAACTATAAAGTAGTAATTGTTCAATCTTTCTTTATGACTCACTTTAAAAAGGAACAAACATAATGCTGTCAGTAATAGTGATTGACAAATATATTAATTTCCCTCGTCCATGAGGGAGAAGCAACATTTATTGTGTGGATCCTGATGTTCCCTTTAAACACTTTTGCTGTTAGAGTTTTCTTTCCTTCTTTTTATTTATTTATTTATTTGTTTATTTGTTTATTTATATATTTATTTTTGGCACTGGGGATTAAACCCGGAGCACTTAACCACTGAGCCACATCTCAGCACTTCTTTTATAAATATTATTTTTTTATTTTGAGACAGGATCTTGCTAAGTTGCTTACAGCCTCATGAAGTTACTGAGGCTGACTTCTAACTTGTGATCCCCAACCTCCCCTCAACCTCCCAAGTTGCTGGGATTACGGGCACCCACTTCTGTGCCCAACTTGCTTTTACATTTAAAAAAAAAAGTTGTTGTAATAAAAGACATCTCTATTGTGAATCAGTACAACAAAACTACTTGCTTCAGAAACTCTTAAGTTGGCTGTGGCAGCTCCAGTCTAATATATAATGCCCTGAATCTTGGGGCACAAGCAGTCTCTCCATAACTTACAACCTGAACACTCATTTAAATTTCATTTCCCTAGTAAGGTCACTCCTAGAGAGTGAGCAAGGTCATACTTCCATGTCCTCTGTTTCTTCTTCCTTCCCAGGCCTGACTCTCATGGATATGAAGAACAGCTCTGTGGTGACAGAATTCATCCTGTTGGGAATCCCACACACGGAAGGGCTGGAGACTATACTTTTTGTCCTCTTCTTGCCCTTCTATGTATGCACCCTGCTGGGAAATATGTCTATCCTGGTGGTTGTCATCTCTTCCACTCGCCTTCACACACCCATGTACTTCTTCTTGGGGAACTTGTCTGTGTTTGACATGGGTTTCTCTTCTGTGACCTGCCCCAAAATGCTGTTCTACCTTATGGGACTGAGCCGGGTCATCTCCTACCAAGACTGTGTCTCCCAGCTCTTCTTCTTCCACTTCCTTGGAAGCATTGAGTGTTTTTTGTATACTGTGATGGCCTATGACCGTTTCGCTGCCATATGTTATCCTCTTCAGTACACAGTAATCATGAGCTCCAGAATCTGTGTGGTCCTGGCTGTGGGCACATGGCTTTTAGGGTGCATTCATTCCAGCATCTTGACTTCCCTCACCTTCACCTTGCCATACTGTGGTCCCAATGAAGTGGATCACTTCTTCTGTGATATCCCAGCACTCTTGCCCTTGGCCTGTGCTGATACTTCCTTAGCACAGAGGGTAAGCTTCACCAACGTTGGCCTAGTGTCTCTCATCTGCTTTCTCTTAATCCTTGTATCCTACACTAGAATCACGGTCTCCATCTTGAGTATTCATACAACTGAGGGTCGCCGCCGTGCCTTCTCCACCTGCAGTGCTCACCTCATTGCTATCCTCTGTGCCTATGGACCCATTATCACTGTCTACCTACAGCCCACACCCAACCCCATGCTGGGAACTGTGGTTCAAATTCTGATGAATGTGGTAGGACCAATGCTGAACCCTTTGATCTATACTTTAAGGAATAAGGAAGTAAAGACGGCCCTGAAAAAAATATTGCACAGGACAGGACACATTCCTGAGAGTTAGTAAGAGTATTAACAAAGTAAATGTTAGAGTCAAGATGAAGTATTTTCTTGTTCTTTCTCAACTACCTGGAAAAAGAACAATTCAGCAAGGTTGTTCTTTCATCTATCTTATGCTTGACCTTGTGCTTAATTACTCTGCTTGAAGGTACCTGGGCAAATTGGGTTAGCTCCTAACCTTAGGATAATGAAAAGTATTGTGAGTATTATACAAATGCACACATACACACCCTTGAGTCCGTTTCCATCTCACCACAAACTAATAATGTGACTATTAGTGTGATAAAACCATGGTTCATCAAGTCAGATTACCAGATTTTTCAAGTGGTTTTCCAAGTATTCAAAAATCCCAGAACAACTGAATTGATTCCAAGGTTTCCATATTAATGATAGTTAATGAGACTGCTCTTTTATCTATCGTATATATTAGAATACTGGATAAGAGTCCATTGAAAAACTTTGAAAGCCTCTGGACCATGCCATCCCTATGGTACTTTGTAGGACTAAAACCATAACATATATTCTTCTTTCTACATATAGATTTCAGGTTCTTCAACACCTAAATTTCAAACTTACTTCTCTGAGATTCTCTTAGGCTTTTTTACATTGTGAAGCCTCCAACATTCACTTTATTTTCCTACCAAAAATATCTGTTATTTATAATTAAAAAAAAAAACCCTAGGTCTGAGGATATAGATCAGTGGGAGAGCATGTACTTTGCAAGATCCTGGGTTTGATTCCTGGACCCATAAAAACAAAACAAGGTGGCAACAACACAAAAACTGTGAAGGAAATATTTATGATTATACTTACCCCTATATAACCTCCTTTTTTGGTATGCATCAAAGCTAGCTATATTGTTTCACAAATGGTCACACAGAAGCCCTATGGCGCTAATGACTGACTCTGCAGTACCACATTGTTAATTTGTTTTAGCATAATTCTAATAACCAGATGAGGAAAAAGCCACAAGAAAAACCGGGTGTCCCTCTTAAAACATGTTCCCATAGGAAAATGGTTCCACCACAGAGGATCAGATAAAGAGATGTTCTGTTTTATTGAATGGAAAGTCTCATGGTCAACAGGATGTGGTTGACCCTTAAGCTCATAAGACATGACCAGGAAAGGCTCAAATTCTGAAGTCTTCTGCAAACAGGCCCAATGATCATTATCACAGAGTTTTAAAAAATGCTATCAAGCCTCTCTAGTTAGTTGCCTGAATATTAAGATCTACTTATTCATTTTCCCTGTCCACTCTACTAAACTCTTTAACCTCCTCCATATTAATAAATATGATGCCTCTTTTCCCTCCTAGATTTTATAGAATTATCCTGTGCTCTCATCAGATCTTTTCTGTATCTTGAATATTTCTATAGGAAATTTGCTCTGTACTTCATTATCTCTCAAAACTTCATCTCATGAGATGACTTTGAAGAAAGGTAAATTATTAGATTTGGGTTCAAAGATGTCTATATCTTAATTCCAGGAACCTATGATTATATTAGGCTAAATGGCAATAGGAAATTAAAAATGCTAATGGAATTAAGTGGCTAACCAGCAAACCCCCTGAAGAGATTATTCTAGATGATTTGGGCTAGCACATGATTATAACAAAGATTCTTGTAAGTGAAGTAGGAAGGCAGAAGAAAGATTTAGGGTAATTGTTTGAGAAAAAAACCAAAGCCCTACCAACACTAATTTTTAGTACAATGGGACCTATTTTGGATTTCTAAACTTGAGAATTGTTAAGATAATAAATTTGCATTGTTTAAGCCAGTGCACCTATGGTAATTTGTTACACCAGAAATAAGAAACTAGTACAGTTTGCATACCCCTAAGCTTCACCACTGATTCAAAGCTGTCCTATGACTCTTCCTTCCTCAGCAGGGGTCTGAGAGCTGGAGGTCTGAGAGCATGGGCTCTGAGGGTTGGATTGGGTCCCTGTGAACCTCTAAGCCTCACTGAGCATATTGGCATGTCTAACTGTGGTACACGGGTCAAATATCCATAGACTTTCACTGAAACATGTCCTAGAAAAATATTGGTGTAAATACTCTGTTCCGAACTGCTCTAGGAGCACAACAGTATGTTGGCCCTGAGCAGATGTTCCCTGGCCTCACAAAACAATATACTTTTAGTGCCAAAGTTCCAGTCTGTTTGAGAATAAGAAGATAAAACTGTAAAAGAATTATTACACCTTCAGTGTGCTCCAGAAAATTTCATGTGTTAATTATAAAAATAGGGATAATAATGTATAGATTGAAAGCTAGCACACCAATAACTGAAAAAGGATTCAAAGTCATAATTTTAAAAATGCATTTATAACTGAGTATTTTAAGAATTAAGCACAATAAACCAATATAAAAAGGCTTAGTCAAATGCCTGGAAAATTGATTTTGGGATGAAACATCGAAGTTGACAATATGTATTAAAATAAATATTAGATAAATGAAGAATTAAATAATAAGAACAAAAAAAAGGAAAGACAAACAAACCAAAATAATCCAGTTGAGAAAATTATTCTGTGTATTTTTTCTTACTTAGTAAAGAAAAACAGAAGGACTAGAGATGAAGCTTAGTGGTAGAGTGCTTGCCTAGGATGTATAAGGCCCTGGGTTCAGTATTTAGTACTGCAAAACAGAGGAGAGGATGGAGGGAGGAGAGGGAAAGGAAGTAAGGATGAAATGAAGGAAGGAAATAGAGTAAGGGAGAAAAAAAGAAAGGGAAGAAGGGAGTGAGTGGAAAGAAAGGAAGAAAGGGAGAGAGGAAAAGAGGTAGAATGGGATAGCAGAAGGGAGAAGAAAGAAGGGAAACCTCCCAAAGGGCCTCACTAGTGAAAGGCTGTCAATCACCATGTATTGCCAATTTCACCCAAATTGTTACAGTTCTCTACAAATAAGTACCTTACATTTAATTGTGGAAACATCTCTGACTTGTGCTATTGGACTAACATTTAATAGTTCCATAACACAAAAACTACCTTCATTTTTGGAAAATAGAAAAATTTCTGGGTAAGGAAGGTTTGTAGTATTTCATGTTTATTTCAAAAATTCTGTCCTAACTTAAACTGGAGGGAGGGGTAGCTGAGAACTAGTACCACCAGCTTTGGTTCCACACCACTCGACCTGACAACTTAGTGAGCAACCCCAAGCCCCATCCCTTGCTCTCCCAAAGGGATACACAACCCCAGAAGAAAGGCAACAAAGGTGGTATGCCATAGGCAGCGAGCGGCCATTTTTAATATTTGTCAACAGTTTTGACCTCCTCAGCAGAGACAGTCCTTTAATTTTTCATTAAACATTTATTTTTTCTTTCTTCTTTTGAGAGAGAGAGAGAGAGAGAGAGAGAGAGTTAGTTCTCTCTGTGCTGATTGACTTATAGATATATACATTTTTTCTTTTTGTTTTCTCTTAATTTTTATCCCTGTTTTTCTTTCCTCAATTCTTATTCTCCATGTTTTGACTTAGAAGGGTAGGATTTTTCTACTGTGTGTATGTTTTGGTTTTACTTTTTGTTTGTTTTGCTCTTGTTTATATTTCCTTTCTTATTCCTTTTTCCTCTCTTCCTTTTTCATAGTCAAATTCATTGTTTTCTTCCTCTTTCATTATTTATTTTATTTCTTTTACTTAATTTAATTCATCGTTTTATAGATATCTTTTGCAACTTCTAACCTACTTTATCCATTAAACGTCTGAATAATTTAAACTTTCTTTTACCTTCCTATCCCATTTTCTTTTCTCTTATTGAACTGCAATTTTACTATCCTTAAGATAAATTTAGTTTTCATATCTACTTTATATTTCTGCAGTTATAATTACTGCAGAGGGTAAAGTTGACACCTATTGTATATTTTAATTATGGATTCGTTTGTAGCTGTTTATTGCTGTTGCTGTTGTTAAAAAACACCTTGCTGTTACTCTTCTTGAAGTAATTAATATTGTGTTTGCCATAGTACGCACAAGACATTTATTCTGATGTTGTGTTTTGATTACTACTATTGTTGCTGTTGCTTATTTCCCTTTTTCTGAAATAGGCTGGGAAGAGACTGGTACACTACAAGTTCATAGAATAGAGACTAGGCAGCTGATCACCCACACCTCCACAACATGTGAGCTCACCATCTTACACACACAAACTAACCCCACTCAAACTTCAAACATACTTTAACACGTAGAATCAGAGAGAGAACAACACCAGCCAATGACTGTGTCCTAAGTATGAATGACTATAGAGGAACATCAGGTCCCACTCTTGAACATTTACTCCTACAACACAATCAGAGAAATATTTCAAAATGATGGCTCAGAAAACCCCACAGAGTTATAGCAGCTCTACAAGAGTGAATTAAATTGGTAGTTCTGCAGTGACAAACTCAGAGGAACTAGAGGTGGAAACTAACACTTCAACTAAACTGAGCCTAATTGTTGAAGCTTAGAACTACAAACAACACAGATTTGCTACAAAAGACATAACTACACACCAAAGAACATCCTCACAAAGGAGGAAAAATAATCCATTTCAATAAATGCACAAGTCCAAAGCCTTTAAAAATTGATATAACAGGAAATAAATCTCATGGAAAAGTTACAATTCCCCAATAAAGAAAATATGCATGGAACAGGATAAGATTTCAGAGAAGGATGTTATAAAATTAATTATTAAAATAATTAATGAGCTAAAAAAGAATTAATAGATGAATTAAGGAATTAATTGAGAGAGTAAATAGAGGAAGTGAAAGACCAAATAATAAAGACAGCGAGAATCTGAAAATAAGCCAATTAGAACTCCTGAGAATAAATAACACAATAAATCAAATAAAAATTTTAATTGATGGGGCTGGGGATGTGGCTCAAGCGGTAGCACGCTCGCCTGGCATGTGTGCGGCCCGGGTTCGATCCTCAGCACCACATACAAACAAAGATGTTGTGTCCGCCGAAAACTAAAAAATAAATATTAAAAATTCTCTCTCTCTCTCTCTCTCTCTCTCTCTCTCTCTCTAAAAAAAAAAATTAATTGAAAGTATCACCAACAGATTAGATTATGTAGAAAACAGAGCCCAAGGCCAGGAAGGCAGGGTATTTGAATTGGAACACCCAGTAAACTGTTAAAAAAAAAAAAAAAAAAAACATGATTGGAATGTATAAGAACCCAGGGACAGCATTAAGAGACCACATGTAAGTCATTGTGATACACAGGAACATAGAAATATGGGCTAATGGCATTAGGTTTATATTATCTTGGCCTGTTGAACATTGTGAAAGAATATATGGAGAATGAACCAAAAGATTTCTGAAACTGTGTATTTTTGTGTCTGGAAAATGTCAAAAGTGACATCATTGTTATTAATGGGAAAGACTGGCTAAAAACAGCAATGTTTTTTAAGCTGTAAATAAGTGAAAAAATTCTTTGTTCAGCAAAAATGCCCTGTGCAACCAGGGATGGCTGAAATACATTATACTGAGATTCTGGAAACCTGGGTTCTAATTTTTATCTCTAACTAGTAAAGTAACTTTCACCAGCTCAATAAATCTCTCTATGTTTATTTCCTTACTTTTAAAACCAGAGAAGCAATACTTGTTTTTTTTTAACTTTCTAGATTGATTCCTGATTTGACTGAAATAAAACATGCAGAAATCTTTTGAACTATATTACACAGCATACAAATGGAAGTTAATAATAATTGCTAACTTTGTGACTCTTTATTTTAAATGATGTCCTTGCTCAAAGTGGGTCACTCCTCTTACTTCAATTACCTCAAACTGATCATAAGTCCATTTTTCCCCTGGAATTATGCAGCCAAACTTCATCTACTATTGGTCTCTTAAGTCTTTACAAGTTTTGTTTTCTATGCCGTTTTATGTTGACCAAATCGATCTTGTTGTCATTCAGTAGTTTTTTGGAAACATGAATATCATCTATGAAACACATTTTCTTATGTTTCATGTAGAATTAAATTGATATAAAATATATGTCTATATTGGAGAATGCACAATGTTCCCAGACCTTGTTCTTAGCCATATGTTTTTGTAAACTCAGTTATTCATGAATTATAGGTAATATTAATAAAATTGTGAATGATATTAAAAAAGAAATTTTTCAGAGATGTAATATGAGAAATAATTAAAAACATTAGGAATGAGATGGACATCCACATACAGAAGGCATTTAAAATCCAAGACAGCCAAGATCAAAAACTTCTCCAAGACATCATAATCAAAATGGTAAACATATATATTAAGGATAGAATATTAAAAGCTGAAAGAGAAATATATCATACTACATTTAGAGATAGACAAATTAAAACTCACTTAAGACTTCTTAACTCAGACTCTTGAAGCCATAAGGACTTGAAATGAGATAATTTAAGCTCTGAAAGAAAATAGTTGTCAGCAAAGATTGTTAAAGCTATTATTCTGAATCAAAGAAGAAATAAAAAACTTTTCATGATAGGAATAAACTAAAGGAATTCATGACAACTAAACTGGCACTACAGAAAATATGTAAAGATATACTACACAAAGAAGAACTGAAAGATAAATTCCAGAGCTCTCAAATATATAAAGTTATTCACAAGGGTAATTAAACAAATAAAAACTAAGAAATTATATCTCTGAAGTAAGCCAAAATGAAAATCAGGGAAAAAATTTATAGCAAAACCATAAAAGACCAAAAATCATTAAAATCAGAGAAAAAATTAAAAATAAAAGAATACAAAGGATCACTGCAACAGAGTTGGTTACTTGAAAATATAACAAATATTGATAAACACTTAACCAAACTAATCAAAGAATGAGCGATAAGACACAAATCAACAAAAATAAACATGAAAATGAAGACATCACCCAAGACATTTTTGAAAGCCATAGGTTCATTGGAACTATTTTGAAAATTTATATTTCAATTAATTGGAAAATCTAGAAAGTATTGAAAAAAATTTCTATATATACATGACAAACTAAAATTTAACCAAGAGGAGATAGAAAACCTAAACAAATCAGTATCAATGAGTAAGACTGAAGCAGTAATAATAAGCTTCCTAACAAAGCATAGCCTAGGATCAGATGGGTTCTCAGCTGAGTTTTGCCAAACCTTTAGAGAAGAACTAATGGCAGTTCTCTTCAAATTATTGTGTGAAATAAAAAGAAAGGGAACGCTCTCAAAATTATTCTATAAAGCCAGTAGCACCTTGATACTGAAATGAGATGAAGACACATCATGGAAGGAAGTTAAAGACCAATAGCCCTGCCTGATGAATGTTGATGCAAAAATACATAGAAAATATTAGCAAACCATATTTAAAAACTCATTAGGATGATTGTATACCAGGATGAAGTTGGATTCACCTAAAATGCAAGGGTGGATCGATCGATCTATATATATATATATATATATATATATATATATATATATATATATATATATATA
>NW_026000242.1:154327-197570 GCF_001458135.2 Marmota marmota marmota | reverse complement strand
TATATATATATATATATATGCAATTGATCACATAAATAAAATCAAAGACAAAATTACAAAATGCCCTTAATAAGTACAGAAAAAAAAATCTCTTGAAAAAGTTCAGCACCTATTCATGCTAAAAATGCTGAAAAAACTAGGGGTAGACAGAACTTACCTCAGCATCACAGAGGCTATATATGACAAACTCAAAGCCAATAGTGAATGGAGAAAAACTGCATGTATTTCCTTGAAAATCAGGAGAAAGGCAAGGATATCTACTGTCACCACTTCCATTCAAGGTAATTCTTGAAACTCTAGCTAAAGAAACCAGGCAAGAGAATAAACTTCAAGGGAAGCAAATTTTAAAACAAGATTATTATATTTCTGCTTGCTTATGACATGATAGAAGACACAAAAACTCCTCCAGAAGACTTCTAAAGATGATAAACAAAATAACAGGATATAAGATCAACATGCAAAAATTAATTGCTTTCTTGTACTCTAACAATGAATCTGCTATGAAAGAAATCAACTACTCCATTCATAATTGTGTCCAAAAATGACTTATAAATAAATCTAACCAAGGAAGCAAAGGATGTATACAGTGAAAATTATAAAACATGGAAGACAGAAGTACTAAAAGACCCTAGAATATGGAAAGACCTACCATGTTCATGGATAAATATAATTAATATAATCAAAGTGACTATACTATCAAAAGCAATCTACAGATTCAATGCAATTTACATTGCATTCCAATGCAAGTATCAATGACATTAATACAGAGAAATAAGAGATCTAGAATAGGTAAACTAATCATGAGTAATAAGAGCAATGTCAGAGGTGTCACAATATCTGATACAAATTACACTATAGTTCTACAGTAACAAAAACAACTCAACTAGTATTGACATCAAAACAGACATGAAGGCCAATAGGATAGAAGACAGATACAAACTCACATAGTCATATGATAGTTAACAAAGGGGCTAAAAACATATACTGGAGCAAAGGTAGACTTTTAAACAAATGGTATTATAAAAACTGGATATCCATATTTCAATGAAACTAGATTCTGACCTCTCACCCTGCACAAAAATTAACTCAAATACTTAGTAATTAGACCATAAATAGCTAAACTGCTAAAAGAAAATATAGGGGAACACTGTAACACATTGACACAAGCACCATCTTCCTTAATAAGACTTCTAAAGCTCAAGAAATAATATCAAGAATTGATCAATGGAATGTCACTAAATTCAATTTTTTTTTCTCTACATCATGGAAACAATTAAGAACATGAAGAGACAGTCTAGAGAATGTGAGAATTCTTTGTTAGCTGTTTGTCTGACAAAGGATTAATACTCAGAATATATAATGAACTCAAAAACCTATACCCCCAGTATACTAATAACCCACAGTAGATCTAACTTGACAATAGACCTAAATACTAATAACCCACAATAGATCTAAGTTGACAATTGATCTAAAAAGATATTCCTCCAAAGAAGAAATAAAAATGGCTAACAAATATATGAAAAACTGTTCAATATCCTTAACAATAAGAAATATGTAAATCACAACAACATTGAGAGTCCATCTCACCACAGAATGTCAGTCATCAAGAATTCAAATAACAAAAATTGCTGGTGAGGATGTGGGGGAAATGGTACACTTACACATTGTTGGTGGAGCTGAAAAATAGTATAAAAACTTTGAAAAGCACATGGAGATTATTCAAAAGACTAGGAATTAACCACTATATGGCACAGCTATTTCACTACTTGGTATTTATCCAATGAACTAAAATCAGCCTACTATAGTGATTCATGCATATCAATGTTTATAGCAACACAATCTATAATAGCCAGTTATGGAAACAGTCTAAGTGTTCATCAATGGAAAATGGATACAGAAAATGTGATACACACACACACTCTCTCTCACACACACACACACACAATGGATTTCTACTTAACGATAAAGAAGAATAAACTTTTGTCATTTGTAGGTAAATGGATGGAACTGGGAGCATTATGCTAAGTGAAATAAGCTAGAGTCAGAGAGTGAAGGGTTGGAAATTTTTCATTTTTTTTTTCTTATATTCAGACACTAGAGAGAAAAAAAAGAATGGAGAATAGAAGTGGGGAAGTAGAAAGATGAAAAATTTGGAAATGTAATTCACCAAATTGTACTGTGTGAATATATGACTATATTACAATTCATTTCAATTTCATGTACAATTATTATGCACCAATTAAAAAGTAAACACACAGAAGGAAAACCAATAGATGGGAAGAAGAAGATCAGGGGAAGGTGTCAGGGAGGGAAAGTGCTCCAAACAAATCAAGATACCACATTATTAGAATCCATGGCCAGCACAGCAGGTGAAAGGACAGAGAAGGAGGTCAGGATATACATACTTAAAATGTTCTGTGAATTAAAGAATGATATAAGAGGGCAAATACAGGCAGCAATGGATTATTTTGACAAAGAGCCACATAAGCAAATGCAGGAAGCAAAAAATTACTTCAATAGGGAGACAGAGGTTCTAAAGAAAAAAAAAAACAAACAGAAATCCTTAAAATGAAAGGAACAATAAACCAAATTAAAAGTTCAATTGAAAGCATCACCAACAGATTAAACCACTTATAAGACAGAACCTCAGACAATGAAGACAAATTATATAATCTTGAAAAGAATGTAGACCACATAGTGAAAATGGTAAGAAACCATGAGCATAACATTCAAGAAATATGGGATAGCATAAAAAGACCAAATTTAATAGTTATTGGAATATAGGAAGGCATAGAGTTTCAACCCAAAGGAATGAACAATCTCTTCAATGAAATAATATCAGAAAATTTTCCAAACATGAAGAACAAATTGGAAAACCAAATTCAAGAGGCTTACAGGACACCAAATGTACAAAATCACAACAGATCCACACCAAGGCACATTATGATGAAAATGCCTAACATACAGAATAAGGAGAGAATATTAAAAGCCACAAGAGAAAGAAATCACATTACATACAGGGGGAAAACAATTAGGTTATGTGACGATTTTTGAACCCAGAGCTTGAAAGCTAGAAGATCCTGGAACAACATATATCAAGCTCTGAAAGAAAATGGATGCCAGCCAAGAATTTTGTATCCAGCCAAATTAAGCTTTAGATTTGATGAAGAAATAAAAACCTTCCATGATAACAAAAAAAAAATAGTAAAAGAATTTACAACTAGAAATCCTGTACTACAGAATATCCTTGGTAAAATATTCTATCAAGAGGAAATAATAAACAACAATGAAAAGCAGAAGAGGGAGCTATTACACTAAAGGAAAAGCTAATCAAAGAAGAAACCAAGTCAAGTTAAATAATAAAAATAAGCAAAAATAGCTGGGAATACAAATCCTGTCTCAATAATAACTCTGAATGTTAACAGCCTAATCTCACCAATCAAAAGACATAGGCTAGCTGATTGAATTAAAATAAAAGACCCAACAATATGTTGCCCCCAGGAGACTCATCTTATAGGAAAAGACAGCCACAGACTGAAGGTGAAAGATTGGGAATAACCTTACCACTCATGGGGACTGTGGATGCAAGCAAGGTTTCCATCCTCATATCAAATAAAATAGACTTTAAGCTAAAGTTAATCAAAAGGGATAGAGAAGAACATTTCATACCGCTCAAGGTAAACATACACCAATAAGACATAACAATTATAAATATAATTGCTCCCAAATAATGGAGCATCTATGTTCATCAAACAAACTCTTTTCAAGTTCAAGAGTCAAATTGAGCACAACACAATAATTCTAAGTGACTTTAACACACCTCTTTCACCTCTAGATATGTCTGTCAAATAAAAGCTGAACAAAGAAACTATAAACCTCAGTAACACAATCAATAACTTAGGCTTAACTGACATTTATAGAATATTTCATTCTTCAATGAGCATATACAATTTCTTCTCAGCAGCACATGGATCCTTCTCTAAAATAGATCATATATTATGCCAAAAGCAATTTTTAATAAATACAAAAAAGTAGAGATACTACCCTGCTCTCCATTAAATCACAATGGAATAAAATTGGAAATCAATGATAAATTAATAAATAAAAACTACTCCAGCACCCGGAGACTAAATAATATGCTACTGAATGAACAATGGGTTGCAAAAGACATCAAGAAGGTGAGTAAAAAAATCCTAGAAGTAAATGAGAACACTGATACAACATTATCAAAATCTCTGAGATACTATGAAGGCAGTACTTACAGGAAAGTACATTGCATGGAATTCATCCCGTAAAAGAAGAAAAAGTCAACAAATAAATGACCTAACATAAATGTCCTCGAAGAAGAAGTCAACACCAAAAGCAGTAGAAGATAGGAATAATTAAAATCAGACCTGAATTTAATGAAATTGAAACAAAAGAAACAATTAGAAAAATTGATAAAACAAAAGGAACAATTAGAAAAATTGATAAAACAAAAAGTTGGTTTTATGAAAAACATAAATAAAATTGACAAATCCTTAGATACCCTAACAAAGAGAAGGAGAAAGAAAACTCAAATCACTAACATATGTAATGAAAAAGGAAATATCACAGGCATTACAGAATTACAGAAGAGAATTAGAAATTATTTTGAAAACTTGTACTCTAATAAAATAGAGAATATTGAAGGCATTGACAAATTTCTAAAGTCATATGAGTTGCCAATATTGAATCAGGATTATATACACATTTTAAACAGATCATTTTCAAACAAGATAATAGAAGATGCCATCAGAAGCCTAACAACCAAGAAAAGCCCAAGAGAAGATGGATACTCAGATGAGTTCCACAAGACCTCTAAAGAAGAACTAATACCTATATTCTACAAATTATTTTATGAAATAGAAAAAGAAGGAACACTTCCAAACTCAATTTATGAGGCCAATAGAATCCTGATTCTAAAACAGGCAAAGACATATCAAAGAAAGAAAATTTAAGATCAATATCTATAATGAATATATGTGCAAAAATTCTCAATAAAATTCTGGCAAACAGAATACAAAAACATATAAAAAATAGTGCACCATGATCAACTGGGGTTCATTCAGGGAGGCAAGATTGGTTCAAAATACGGAAATCAATAAACATAATTCATCACATCAATAGACTTAAAGAATCATATGATCATCTCAATTGATGCAGGGAAAAAAAAAAACATTTGACAAAATGCAGCACCCAATCATGTTCAAAACACAAGAAGAACTAGGGAATAGGAACATATCTCAACATCATAAAAGGTATCTATGCTAAGCCCCAGGCCAACAGCATTCTAAATGGAGAAAAATTGAAAGCATTCCCTCTAAAAATTGGAACAAGACAGGAATCCCCTCTTTCGCCACTTCTATTTAACATAGTACTTGAAACACTGGCAAGAGCAATTAGACAGAGGATAGAAATTAAAGGGATACAGATAATAGGATAAAAAGAACTCAAATTAGCACTATTTGTCAATGGTATGATTCTATACCTAGAAGACCCAAAAAATTCCACAAGAAAATTTCTAGAACTAGTAAATTCAGCAATGTAGCAGGATACAAAATCAACACCCATAAATCAAAGGCATTTCTGTATATCAATGACAAATACTCTAAAAGGAAACAAGGAAAACTACCCCATTTACGATAACATCAAAAATAAATAAATAAACAAAATCCTTGGGATTCAACCTAATGAAAGAGGTGAAGACCTCTACAACAAAAACTATAGAGTACTAAACAAAGAAATTTAAAAAAGATCTTAGAAGATGGAAAGATCTCCTTTGTTCTTAAATAGGCAGAATTAATATTATTAAAATGATCATACTACAAAAATCACTATACATATTTAATGCAATTCCTATCAAAATCCCAATGACAATCCTTAGCTAGAAGAGTGAAGCAGGTGGTATCACTATACTATACCTTAAACTGTACTACAGAGCAATAGTAACAAAACTGCATAGTATTGGCACCAAAATAGACTGGTAGACCAATGGTACATAAATGTGGATACAGAGACTATCCCACAAAATTACAGTTATCTTATATTAGACAAAGGTGGCAAAAAATACAATGGAGAAAAGATAGCCTCTTCAACAAATGGTGCTGGGAAAACTGGAAATCCATATGCAACAAAATGAAATTAAACCCCTATCTCTCACCATGCACAAAACTCAAAGTGGATCAAAGACATACAAATCAAATCAGACACTTCACTTATTAGAAGAAAAAGTAGCCCCAAATCTCTATCATGTCAGATTAGGCCCATACTTCCTTAATAAGACTCCTATAGCACAAGAATTAAAATCAAGAATCAATAAATAGGATGGGTTCAAACCAAAAAGCTTCTTGGCAAGAGAAACAATCAGTGAGGTGAATAGAGAACCTACATCTTGTGAGCAAATTTTTACTACTAGCATATCAGATAAAGAACTAATCTCTAGGGTATATAAAGAACTCAAAGAGCTAAACACCAAAAAACAACAACAACAACAACAAACAAACAAACAAACAACTACCAAATAGCCAATCAATAAATGGCTCAAGGAACTGAACTAACACTTCTCAGAAGGTGATATACAATTGATCAACTCAAATATATGAAAAAAATGTTCAACATCTCTAGCAATTAAAGAAATGCAAATCAAACCTACTCTAAGATTTCATCTCACTCCAGTCAGAATGGAAACTATTATGAAGATGAACATCAATAAGTGTTGGTGAGGATGTGGGGAAAAAGGCACACTCATACATTGCTGGTGAGACTGCAAATTGATGAAGCCAATATGGAAAGCAGTATGGAGATTCCTTGGAAAGTTGGATATGGAACCACCATTTGACCCAGCTATCCCACTCCTCAGTCTATATCCAAAGGACTTAAAGGGTTTTTTTTTTATCTTATTATTTTTTTTGGTGGGGTTCTTTTTTTTGTCTTTTTTGGAACTGGGGGTCGAACCCAGGGCTTTGCGAATGCAAGGCAGACGCTTTGCCACTGAGCTACATCCCAGCCCCCAAAGGACTTAAAAATAGCATACTACAGGGACAAAGTCACATCAATGTTTATAGAAGCAATTCAAAATAGCTAAACTGTGGAACTACTCTAGATGCCATTCAGTAGATGAATGGATAAAGAAAATGAGGTATATATTCATAATGAAATATTACTCAGCAATAAAAGAGAATAAAATCATGGCATTTGCAGGTAAATGGATTTGGTTGAAGAACATAGTGCTAAGTGAAGTTAGTCAATCTCAAAAAAATGCTGAATATTTTCTTTGATATAAAGAGGCTGATTCATAGTGGGGTTGGGAGGGGGAGCATGGGAGGATTATATGAACTCTAGATAGGGCAAAGGGATTGGAGGGGGAAGGAAGGAAAGATGGGGGTTAAAAAGATGGTGGAATGAGATGAATATAATTACCCTAAGTACATGTATGAAGACATGAAATATGTGAATATACTTTATATACAACCAGATATGAAAATTGTGTTGTATATATGTAATGTGAATTGTAATGCATTCTGCTGTCATATATAATAAATTAGAATAAATAAATAAATAGAATTGAGGGTCCTATTTTTATCCTCTGCTTCCCTTTGGTCTGTGATTCTAAAGAATAGAGCACACAAGCTTACCTCTGGCTAATTAGATCATTGGATCTCCTGATCTGTTCCTTGTTTTCTGCACTAAGAGGGAAGCGATCATGGCCCTCTCCTTTTTAGCTTAGTTTTACAGATAATGGACATTCTGATCTAGTCATAGATCTATGATGCAATCTAAGAAATCAGTAAACCGCAACAATAATTTTCTTCCTTTGGAAATCTGCACAGCCTCTGTATTCTGCAAACTACTCCACTGCCCCCAGGTAGATACAAAAGCTTCTCCAATCTTAGCACACAAAATGAACAGATCTTCCTGGGTTTAGGCATCATGTGCTATTTGTGTTTGGAGGGGTCAGGATAAGGCAGTAAATTTGTTCCAAAAATTTCTTGGCAATTTAGAAAAAAATTACAATCTCTTTATAAAAGTTATCAATAAAGATGTTCCCTACCATACTGATAATATGATTTGAAAAAAATCATAAGCAACTGAAATAGTGAACAGAGACAAAAACTGAACAAAACTTTATACCCAATTATTTGAGTTGTAAGCATGGATTAGACTATGAATTTAATTTTAATTGCTATGAATAAGTGTGATTATTGCAATCTGATAAAACATGTTTTGTTAAAAAATAAGATTGCAGAATAAAGTTCAATATTTCAAAAATGTTTTATCTGTTACATAAAATTATCTAATGATGTTCATCTAGCTCCTGGAAATGACCATTCTACTTTCTGTTTCTATAATATTGACTATTTTAGATGCTTCCTATGAATAGAATGATACAGAATTTTTCTTTTTCTTTTCTTTTTTTTCTTGCAAACTTATTTTCCTTAGCATAGAGTCTTCAAGATCCAATCATGTTTTATTTTTGTATTTTCTTTTTTTTTATTGGTTGCTCAAAACATTACAATGCTCTTGACATATCATATTTCATACATTTGATTCAAGTGGGCTATGAACTCCCATTTTTACCACGTGTACAGATTGCAGGATCATATTGGTTGTTTTTGTAAATCACAGTAAATTTTCCTTTTCTAAAGCTGAATAGTATTCTAAGGTATGTCCATAGCAAAGTTTCTATATCCACTCATTTATTGCCAGCTATTTGGTTGTTTCCCTCTCTCAGCCACGGAGAATAATGCTGCATGAACACAGAACTGCAGGTCTCTCTTTGAGATCCTGATGACAATTTCTTTGGATATGTGTCCAGCATGTATTGCTGGACCTTATGGTCCCATTTTCATTATTAGATGAGAAACACAGCCATCTAGGTGTTGTGGGAGGTTAGATGTAAATCTGGTCATCGTGGTTATTCTCTCCAAGAGGAAGCAGAGGGGCTCTGGTTTCCCTAATGGTTTCCAGTCCTGTCTCCTTTGTTTAATCTTTGGTGACTCAGGTTATTTTCTCACAACACTTATTTATACTTTTGGATGTGTTGGTTGACAATTTGAGTCACTAAAATTGATATTTTCATAGAAACTTGGCAAGAATGTATATGCACATTACTAAATATTTGCATTTTGTGTTTTAGATATGTCAACTTCAACTGTTGCTACTACAAAGCAGGAATTAACTGAGTTGGACAGAGGCATATTTTTAAATGCCTAAATCTATATGGGGACATGCTTATATTCAAATTCAGGTATATTGCAATTTTTGGATACAATGATCCACTTCCTTTCAATGATATTTAACTTTCAGTGAAGAAGACACAAGAAAAAAATAGCTTCTCAAGTGACTTTAGGCAAGCTATGGCCTCTGTTGCTATATTTAAAAAACAACAAACAATAATATAAAGGTTTGAACCTTATTGTGTTCAAGATTTTTTTTCTCATTTTCAGGTTTCAAGTAAAATTGGAATCTGCAGAATGAGGGATTGAATTACTTATTAAGAGGAGTAACCACTGGTCTAATAACTAATAGAATAAAAATTCTTTTTGCCGCAGTCCGGCTGCAGCAAAATAACCGGGGGGGTGACGAACAACTTGTGTACGTTGATACAGCAGGAGTGGAAGCCATTTATTGTAGGACAGGAGCAGTATTTATACATTCCACACAGCTTATCTAATTAACATAAACTAGATACAGCAGTCAACCAATAAGGAATCTCCACACTTAATGGCATTAACATAAACTAGATACAGCAGTCAACCAATAAGGAATCTCCACACTTAATGGCTCGCTGACTCACAAACCACTCCCTCTGGCATTTTGTCAGGCACCATCCTGACTTGTTTACAGACTCTAACACTTTTTTTTAAAGTTTGAACAAATTATAGTGGGTGATTTTATTTCATCTCTGCCTAGAAACATTAGGCTGGCTGGTGGCCTCTTGTTTTGTGTTTCTAAGGCTTTTCCTCACATTTTTAAAATGGGGAGCTTTCTATCAACCCACCTCCAAGGCTGTAGCCACATCTAGTCTCAGCTCTATTATTTCCTTGAGATCAAAATGCTCTATTCCATGAGATGCCCCTGCCCCCCAAATCATTTTCAAACCTGTTACAAGAAGCAAACTTCAATGCTATGTCCTGGACTCTCAGGTGAGCAGAAACCCTGAGATTGATTATTATGTTGTGTTGTCTCTCTTGGATTCTTAGAGGATGCTGAGTTACTTCATCATGAATAAAAAATAATTCTTAGTCTTTACTAATAATGAGTACCATGGATTTTTGTTCTTTCCGGGTACATGTTCAAGTCAGGAAAAGAGTACTTACTTTACTTCTAAGTTAGTGATATCATTTATTGTTATGCAGTAATGATATCTTTATTTTGACTCTTTCTGTTCTTGGGTTAAAATCAGTTCCATTTGTAGTCATCTGATTTGTGCACTCAGAATAAGGCCCAGAGCATCCATCCTCCATGATACCTGATTCACTCTCTGTTGCTCTGACCACTCACCTTCTTGGTATGGATGGAAAGGGAGACTCAGTCACTCTTTATTATTCCCTTTCTTATTTGGGTGGTCCCCAGCAGGAGAAGGTTGTCTTTCTTGTCAACATTAGACACAGGCTGCTCTCTACTGCCCTCTACCTACTGAGGAAGTGTGTTCAGAAAAAGGCCCATTTTAAGAGGACAGAAGAACAGATAGTCCTATTATGATAAATAATTTATAAAATCATATACCACGTAGTAAAATTTTAGCCAACAATGAAACACAATACTATGCTGGTCCCATAAGGTCATGCCATTTGTTGAGAAATGCAGAACTATGCTTTCAGGTCCTTTGGTTCTGTTTTTACCAAAGGCTGTGCTTGTGTAGGCTGTTCACTTATCTATTTCCTCCCATTTGCAGGAAGCTTTTGCATTTATATAAACACATTCTCAGGTAGTATATAATTGCAGTGAATTCTTGTGAAGATACTCTGTAACTTTTAAATTCTGTTTCTTAGATGAAGAAGATAATGTTCAGTAAAATTGCTTTTTTTTCTACAGTGGGGATTGGGGTTATGATTTGTGGCAAATTTATTATTATAAACTCAATTTCTTTAATAGATACAGGACTATTCACACTGCCTATCTCTTCTTGAGTATTTTTTTTTTATGAAAGTTGGTATTCTTTCATACACATTATCATAAGTCTAGGTCTGCCCTCTGTGGGCTATGGCTCTTCCTGTCAAATTAGTTTTGGAAACAATTGCACTGATATTTGGATTGGTCCTGTGTGTGGAACAACTTGTGCATTAGGAACCTGGAAGGTTGACCCCTAGTTCTGTAACCTGAACCTTTTGTACACTGTTTAAGAATAGGTCCATGTGAGTACAACACAGAGGTAAGCACAGAGGTCCATATACAAACTTTGTGAGACTGGTTCTTTTGACTCTGAACATTGCCAGAGAACTATACTTTTATTTATCAGTTACAACTTAATGAAGCTGAGGGACAAGGGAAAAGGAAAAGAAAGAAAGTAGTCACACCCAGAAATAAAAACACTATATGACATTACTTATATTCTGATCCTAAAAAAAATGGATTCATAGAAACAGGGTAGAGAAGTGCTAAGCAGAGGTGGGAAAATGAAGAGATAAAGGTCATGTCAGGTGAATAAGACTAGAGATCTTTCTGCAGCATGGTGACTATGGTCAATAATATTGTATTTACACAGGAAATTTGCCAAGAAAACAATTTCAGATCTTTTTATCTAGACACACACAAATACACAAAGAAACTGACAAAAGATAAATATGTTAATTCCCTTGATTTTAATAACCATTTTACCATGAATATCAGAACATTGATGAACCTAAAATATTTAAAATTAAGAAATTTATGGTCTGTAAAATAAATTTTTAAACATAAAATATTTGTCATAAATAAACCATAATAAACATAAGAATATACAAATCAAAGAAATTAAAGAGAATGTCCAATATAGATGACTTATTACTTGTAATATTTTGGACTATACACTTTATGTATTCATATTGCTTATTTGCTAAGGCGTGTGTAGTTTATCTTCATTCAAGTACCTATGATACCCTTTAGCATATCATAGAGGTACTTGTGTGGAAATCAGAAACACCACTTCTGTTCTTGAGCACCTTACCGAGTACAATATAATATAATGTGTAATGTTATGTATTTTACTATCTAAGAACACAAAGGAAACATAGTCTGTGTCTTCATATGACAGTAAGACCAGACACTCTGCAGGGAAATTTTGACAGTTAAAAAGGAACTAATTGCATTGTGGAGTAGAAACAGTATATCCAAAGGCATTGAGGTTTGATAGTGTGTTTTGCAGAAATACAGATAACTTGGTGATTCTGGAGTATAATGATTAATAGGAAAAATATATATGGACATGAGGTTGGCTATGTAGACACAGGCGAGTGTAAAATCATTGTATATCATATTTAAAAATTTAGATAATATTCTAGAATTACTGGGTAGATAGAGGAACTGTTCAATTAGTGCAAAATTATAGTTACACAAGATGAACAAGTTTTAGATTTTGCTACACAATATAGCATGTATACTTCAGAAAATAGTGTGGAATTGGAATTCTTTGAATCATAAAGGGGTAGACCTCAGGTTAAATGATTTTACCACATAGCGCACATTCACGTGTAGCACCTGCTCCAAAATGAGTAAAGGGATACAAGGAATCCTTTGGAGGAGATAGATACGTTTATTACCTTGAAGTTGTGATGAAATCATCCCTTCATGAATATGTCCTAACTTATAAAATTGTGCATAAACATCAAATGTTTAGATTTTTTTCTTTTTGTATGTCAATTATATCAATAAAGGTGAAAAGAGAAGAACACATTAAATTTCATGTCTAAACCAATCCACATAAATTTCAAAGTATGATGTAATTCTATCCACATGAAAGCCCTGCATGCATAATATCATCTCTCACTTGAGTAAAATATTTCATTCTCTCTAGAATTATCTCACTATCCCAACTATACACAGCAGTCCTTTCCACGCCCCATTCAGTCCTTCTACTCAATTCATGTAGAAGTTTCATTTCTATTTGTAGTTGATATTAACAGGTCCACATAGCTGTCTCTGATTTCTGAGTACATAATGAATGTTCACATGGCCTACCATTCACATTCTGACTCATTTGCACACTGACTTGCATCACTCGCTCTTTTCTGAGTTATTTTCTGTGCTTTTTCTTACTGACCTGCCTAAAGGCGTGGGCCTTGACTTACAATGTGCCATGTCACAACCCAAGTCTCATTCTAGTTGTTTTCTACATAGTATTTTACTGAATGATTATATGATTTTTTGTTAGTGGAGAAGTATAAAGCAAAATAAAAATAAAGGAATAAATTTAATTTTATACTAGGGGATTTCCCCATCACATTACAAAGTTTATTTCAATGAATGAATCCAGTATTTCTCAGGGACCTGATTCCTGTCATCAGTTAGAATTAGTTCCATCTGTATTTCATAAAATATAATTATCTATAACTTTGCATATATAGGAAAGAAATATTTCAGTAATAATTAGCAACGTGATACCAATACGACAATGCCTTCAGAGAAGGTTCGTCTGTTGTCCTGTGAGCCATGGAGCACTTTCAGTCTCATCCCCTGAGCTGATGCTATTTATTTGCTAAATTCCTATCAGGCTTGCTGCACTTGAAGTACTGGTGAATTTTAGACATGGCCCAGATGCAAAATCATGAAATCAAGAGATGGAAAAACTGAAAAATAGTTCAGTTAAAAAGAGATTATAGTCTGAAACAAAAGAAGGGCTGATTATATAAAGATATAGACATGTGAAGACAAAAAATTATGCACAGGATTGTCCAAGAATATTTTCTTTTCTCCTCACTGCTCTCCTTCCTTTTTTCTCTCCCTTTTTTCTTCCTTCTTCCCTCCCTCCCTCTCTTTCTCTATTTCATTCCTTTGTTATTAAACCAGGAATCATACATTGACATTAAATTTTTATTTCAGAATATTTGAAAATGCATACCAAGACTGCAGGGTTTTTACAGAAATTTCTCCCATATCTTGCACTCCATTTTTCCGACTGTCAACATTACAGTGGTGAACTTGTCAAAGCTAAGGAGCCACTATTGACACACCATTATTATCTGAAGTCCCACTTTATTTCATTAGTTTTCATTTCTTTTTAGGCTCTGCTAGACTGTTACAGTGTCTCAGACTAGTTAGTGATGATTTTGATAGTGTTGAGGATTTTGTAGTTCCATGCCCACGCTTAATATTAGCCATTTCTCCAAGGAGTTTCAGTTACCTTTATTGAACAACCTTTACTTGAAGAACAGTATTAAAAACCCAGCACAGCATGGAAGCTGAATGTGCTCATTGCTACTGGGGTATCATTGCTTCTGATTCCTTCAGCTGACAGAACCAGGAGATACATGAGTACATACTAGCCTGTATTCATGAACATACTACCATTATGCCTCTATTTGTGTCTGCTTTGAGCTGAACATCAGTTCATAGTAATGTTTCCTACTCTCTTACAGTACCATATGGTTCACTCTAGAAATCCTCCATCGCTCATCTGTAACCCTCTGCTTGTCATTATCCACTGAACACTTTCCTATTTGTTTATTCCTAGTATGCAGTTATAATGGTTTCATAATTGTTGACCAGTACCCTTATGAGAAAAACCTGTGTGTTAGTCAACTTTGTGTCATTGTGATCAAAATACCAGGAAAGAACAACTTAGTGGAGGAAAAATTTATTTTGGCTCATGGTTTTAGAGACGCAGCCCTTCTTCATTGGGGACAGTAACTCTTGGTCAAATATGATGCAGAACATCTTATAAGGCAGAAGGGCATGGCAGAGAACAGCTGCTCAGTCATGATAGCCAGAAAAGAGAGAGAGAGAGAGAGAGAGAGAGAGAGAGAGAGAGAGAGAGAGAGACAGAGAGAGTGAGAGAGAGAGAGAGAAATAGTTCTGATCCCCAGGGACAAAACATAAAACCTGAGGTCATGTCCCCAGTGACTTTCTTCCTCCAGCCACACCCTACTTGCCTATACTTACTATCCTGATTGGATTATCATGCTCATAGTCTAATTGTTTCGCCTTTGAACATTATCTCACTATCCTGCATTATCTCACACATGAGTTTTTGGGGGATTCCTCACATCAAAATTATAACAACTTTATCAAATACAGCACAAAATTAGACAATTTATTTTGTTTCTAATTTTGTTATTTCTACTCATTTCCTAAATTGTTTGGGTCAACACCTTTCATCTTCAACCCCTTCACTGAGATTATTTCATAAAGTACCTTCAAAATGACACAGATCTAAAAGAGCAACTTTCACTAATAATTACAACTGATTAGCTATTTGTCCAAGCCTTGAATAAGTAGAAGAGGATTAAAATCATGGTTTTAAATATTTCAGAAATTGTGTTCAGATGGGAAGCTGTTGTCAAGACCTCCTAGAACCATATCTATGAGGTGTTGACTTCTAGACCTTAAACTAATCATTGCTACTTCTTCAACCCAGAGAGACTATTATATACAAGGGAACTAATGAGAGTTTCATACAAAAAAATCAAAAAAGGAAATTTTAATTGGTCTTATATCCCAAAAGATCATTCCTAATGAAAGTAAATCCTGAGGGAGCTTCCACCTATACATGGTTATGACAGCTCTTATGTCTCAACACTCTAGATAAAAATGACATTACTTTTGTGAGTGCCTTGGGTAGGATTATGAGGAAGTTGGAAGAGGAAATCATGGCAATTGAGTCATAAAATGTAAACGAACTACTCAGAAATTGAGATCTGTACTGTGAGCCCCAAAGTAAATGAGAGCACAGGAGTCTGTTTATAACTGCCTCCACCAACATCAAGAGGAATTAGCCTTGGAGAGCCCATCCAGGAGCCATATTAGAACTGCAGAGGGGTGTAGCCTACAGAAAATGGAAACCCAGATCCCTAAGTTTGCAGTTAGGTCTGTATTGGCTTATCAGAGCCTAGCACACCTGTGGAAAGTAGAAACTAGGACATTTTGCCCAAGGGAACACAGGTAAGGGAGGCTCAAGAGAGTTGAGCTCTTCCCAGCTCCATGCATGAGTCCTGTGGCTGGTGGGGACTGATGGCCTGGTCAGAAGGTTGGAAGAGAGAGTGGGAGCACATTTTGCTCTCAGCTTGTCCAGCCAGCTGCTCTGGCACCCACCAGCTTCCTGGGACCCTCCCGGGCCAGCACCCCAGGTTCATGCACCAGAATGGTCCCCAGCTCCCTCCCTAGTCTGACATCCACCACTCAGCCAGTTATGCCCACAGCTTAGTCTCCAGCCCATAACCCTGCATGACAGGATGCTTCTTCCCACCAGAACTTCTCACCAGCACACATGTCCAGCATGCAGCTTTGCAGTCAGCCCACAGGTCCTGGCACCCGGTACTGACCCTCCCAGTATAGATCAACTGGGCCCTGACATGGCCAGGCCCAAACTTGCCCATAGCAGCTTTGCAGCCAGACGTGCACAGTACAGCATATAGCTTAGTAGCCAGTTTTCAGGTCCCGGTGCCCAGCCCTGATTAACCTGCCACCTAGCCGTGGCTAAGCAGTTTGCCACCCACCCATAACCCAGCTTTCCCTAATTGCCACTTTGCCTCAAGTCTTGCAGCCAGGCCTGCCCACACTAATCTCCCAGGAAGGGGAATTGGGAAGTCTTAAACCTAAATCTTCAACATGGTGAGCAACACAATAAAAGGAAGGATGCATAACATAGGGCCTATACTCCCAAGCTTAGATCATACCACAAGAAGAATCAAAAAGAAAACCAGATGGATATAAACAGTGAACACATACACTTACTATTTTGTTCACCATAGTGGATGCAATACACGAATATCTTAACATCTCATCAGGATTTTTCTTTTTTTGTTCGTTTTGTTGTTGCTTATTTGTTGTGGTAGTAGTTCTGTTTTGCTTTTTAAATTTGGCTTTTTATATTGGATTTTTGTTTTATTTGAATGTGTACTGACTGATTCAAGAATTCCTGCACATATTCATATTTATCTTTCTTTCTTTCTTCTTTTCATTGCAGTCTTTTTTTGAAGGTGTTATTTTCCCATTTTCTATATTTTGAGGGTTAGAATTTCTGTTAGCTTATTTTTATTTTGTTTTGTATCATTTTTATCACTACTCTGTCTCCCTGTCTCCCTCTTTTCTCTACTCCTGACACCCAAAGCCCATTCTCCCTCTCCTTTATATTCTACTTTTATGTCCCCTTTCAAACTAACAACATATCCTATGTTACCAGTACATCCTTTGATGTTGCAAACACTTTTCTATCCTCTTATCTCTTCCTTACACATACTCAACTTATCCTTAACACTTCTTAATACTACGGAGCCTGTAACATCTATCCCTCTCACCAACATCACAGCAATAATACAGGAGAAGGCAGAGACAACATCTATTTTTTTAAATTTTAAGCCAGTCATAATACATGATTATATACTGTTTTTTACTAATGGAAATTGCTGATTGCACTATCCCTCCATATGGCATCAGTTAACACTAGATATCAAAATAGGAACTAAGGACCAGGTCCACTGATATGTATTGTTTACATATATTGTTGATATCATTGCTCACCAATCTGTGAGTTCCCAGTAACATAGAGGGACACAAAAACAATATGAAAAAATATCTCAATAATACTATTGAGTGTAAATGGACTAAATTGATCAATCAAAAAACACAGACTGGCAGATTGGGATAAAAATCAAGACCCAAAAATATGCTGTCTCCAAGAGACTTATCTTGTGGGCAAAGACATCCATAGACTGAAGGTCAAAGGACGGGAAAAACATATCACTCACATGGATTATGTAAACAAGCAGGATTCTCTATCCTCATAGAAGATAAAGTGAACTTCAAGCCAAAGTTAATTAGAAGGCAGAAGGGACCAAAAGTGTCATTTCATACTGCTTAAGGGTATTATACATCAATAAGACATAACAATTATAAATATTTATGCCCAAAACATAAATATTTGGAAGATATTTGTTTGGGACAAAATATAGTGGAGCACCTATATACATCAAACAAACCCTTTTCAAATTCAAGAATCAAATAGACCACAACACAATAAAAATGGGTGACTTTAACATGCCTCTCTCATCACTAGATAGATCCTCCAAATAAAAACTGAATGAAGAAACTACAGAATTAAAAAATAAAATTAATAATTTAGACTAACAGATGAATAGAATATTTAATTCATCAAAGACTGAATATATTTTCTTCTCAGCAACACATTGGTCATTCTCTAAAATAGACCATATCTTAGGGCACAAAGCAACTCCTAGCAAATATGAGAGAGAGAGAGAGAGAGAGAGAGAATACCTTACATTCTATCAGATCATAATGGAATGAAATTAGAAACCAAAGATAAAATAAAAATAGAAGATATTCTAAATAATATGCTACTTATATAGAGATTAAATAATATGTTATTGAATGACCAATGGATAGAAGAAGAAATAAGGATGAAATAAAAAACACTTAGAGATAAAAGAGAATCGTGAAGCAACTTATCAAAATCTCTAGGAACAATATGAAAGCATTTCTAAGAGGAAAATTCATTGCACTGAGAACATTCTTTAAAAGAATAGAAAGTCACCAAATAAATAAACTAACATTACATCTAAAAACTGTAGAAAAGAAGAACAAATCAAATCTAAAAGCAGTAGAAGACTAGAAATAATTAGAATCAGAGCCAAAATCAATGAAATTGAAACAGAAAAAATTAAAAATAGGTGAAACAAAAAGTAATCTCTTTGAAAAAATAAAATAAAAAGTGGATAAACCCTTAGCCAAGCTAATAAAGAAAATGAGAGAAAAACTCAAACCATTAAAATTCATAATTAAAAAGGAAATATCACCATGGGCATGATTAAAATTCAGACAATAATCAAAAACTCTTTTGAAAATCTATATTCCAATAAAATAGAGAAGTATATAATATTGGCAAATTTCTAGAGACATATGACCTACCCAAATTGAAAGACGAACACATAGAAAATTTGAACACATCAATTTAAAGCAATGAAATTGAAGATGCCATCAAAAACCTACCAATAGAGAAAGGCCCAGGAGCAGATGGAATCTTAGCTGAGTTTCACCAGACCTTTAAAGAAGAATTTACACCAATACTCCTCAAATTATTCCACAAAATAGAAAAGGATGGAACCCTTCCAAACTCATTCTATGAAGAAAGTATCACCCTGATAGCAAAACCAGAATATCTTTACTACTTGCTCCTCAGATAGAGCATTAATCTCCAGGATACACAAAGAGCTCAAAATACTCAACACCAAGAAAACATATAGCCCAATCAATGAATAGGCAAAGGGCCTAAACAGACACTTCAATGAAGAAGACATACAATCAGTCAAAAAATATATAAAAAATTTAACATTTATAGCAATTAGAGGAATGTAAATTAAAACTACACTGAAATTCCCTCTCATTCCAGTCAGAATGGCAATTATCAAGAACAAGTAACAAGAAAATGTTTGTGAGGATGTAGGAAAAAATGTATAGTAATGCATTGCTGGTGGGACTGCAAATTGGAAAGCCATATGAAAATTCCTTAGAAAACTTCAAAAAGAGCTACCATTTGACCCAGTTATTCCACTCCTCAGTTTATACACAAAGGACTTAAGATCAGCATACTACAGTGACACAGCCACATCAGTTTTTAGAATTTCAATTCAAAGTAGCCAAGCTATAGAACCAGCCTAGGTGCCCTTCAACACATAAATGGATAAATAAATTGTGGTGTATATATACAAATGGAATAACACTCAGCTATAAAAAATGACTTTATGATCTTTGCCAGTAAATGAATGGATCTGGAGACCACATGCTAAGTGAAGTAAATCATTCCTAAAACACAAAGGTAAAATGTTTTTGTTGATATGTGGAAGCTAAACCACAAAAAAAGGTAAAGGGAGGGCAAGAAGAGAATTTCAATAGATTAGACAAAGGGGAATGAGAGAAAAAAGAGAGGGATAGAAATAGAAAAGACCATAGAATCAATCTAACATAATACCTAAGTGAATCCCACCATCATGTACAGCTACAACAATGGGGTCCTAATTAGAATAGAATATATTCCTTGTTGTATAATTTTATCAAAATGGATTCTACTGTCATGTGTAACTAAAAAGAACTGATAAAAAAAATCAGTCTGAAACCTTTCGTTCTGAGTTTATAGAGTCAGAAACAGTTTGACTCAATCATGAGTTCACATTTTCACATTTTCTTACTCACAACATTAATTAGCTTTTCTAGTATAGAATTGGGCCAGAATTGGGAATTATTGTCCTCTGCAGGAGGTGGCCACTGATGATTCTGAAGAGAGGAGACATCAGAAAGCGAATTCCTGGTACCTCACTTAATCTTTGTATTTCAGATAATTTCCTTAATTATAATGTGAGTTAGTTTTCTTCTATTACATTTGTTCTTATTATTTTGTACTTGATTTTTTTTTCTCTAACAAAGACAAAGGGACATGTTAAATCGACCATGAATCTGCCTTGTGTCTGAAACTTAATAGTCAATAGCTAGAAAGTGCTAGGCTTTTCTTGTCTATGTATTAGAAAAAGTAGTTTATGCTAGGAAAAGATATCATTTCTCAGTCAATATAGCATATTTTCATTTGTTTTTGGAAGGAGAGAGAAATGCTACACTGTGTGGGAGAAAACATAATAAGAATATTTAGCATAAATTCAGACATACAGAAGGCATAACCCAGAACCTAGATTGGGAGAGCTTACAGGATGGTGAGGAATGAGTAGGATGTGATGGGATGCTTTTTGTGTTCTGCATGGAGTCGTTATTGTTTTATTATGGTTATAATTTTTATAACACATTTATTGAAATGACCCTGGCATATTGTAAAGTTCACTGTTTTCAACTGTATATGCAGTGATTTTTATTATGTCCACATAGTTGTACAACTACATGCTCCACTTGTAGAATATGCTCATCAAACCTCAAACAATTCTCAGTACCCATTAGCAGTCCCATCCATCATCTCCTTCAAATGGCCTTGGCAGACACTAAGCTACTCTCTGTCTCTATATATTGGTCAATTCTGGACAGTGGAATGAACCTGACACAGCCTTCCTATGGACACATGAGAATACAACACAATGAATCCCCATATTGCATACAACCACAAGACTGAGATCTCAATTAGAAAAGATATAGTCCGTGTTTGTATAAACCTGGTATAAATGGAATCACACTACATACGGCCTTTTGTGTCTGGTTTCTTTCACTTGTTTCAGGTCGGCTCATGACATGGCAATATCTCAGCACTCATTTCTACTACTACAGAATAATGCTCCATTGTATGGCTATTCTACATTTTGCTTGTCCATTCATCAGTGGATGGGCATTTGTGTGACCTCTATTCTTTGGATCTAATAAATAAAGCTGCTCTGAACATCTATGTCTAAGGTTTTGTGTGGATGTATGTTTACAGTCTGTAAATATGTGCTCAACAGTGAAACTTCCAGGCCAAAGGTAACTCTTTAATAACTTGAAAAACATCAAACTCATTTCATAATGGTTTGTGCCATTGTGCAATCCCATGAGCAATGGACGAGGGGTCACATTTTTCACATTCTTGTCAGCTATCTGGCTGGATATGCAGCATTATCTCTCTGTGGTTTTGACTCAAATTCACAGAATAAAGGATGATAATAAACATATTTTCAGGTGCTTATTGGTCACCTGTGTACCTGAATTAGAAAATTATTTATTCAAATCCTCTGACCTACTTTCAATTTGGCTGTTTGTCCTTTTAATTGTTCAGTTTTAAGAATTTTTTCTATCCTGAGTACAATTGATTCCTTAGTTATGTTATTTAAATTTGTTTTATTTAATAACTTCTGTTGTTTTTTTACTTTCTGAATGGTATACATTAAGGCAAAAAATATTTTTATTTTTGTGATGTTAAATTTATACTTTTTTCTATTATATTCTCTGGTTTTGGCATCTTATCTAAGAACCAATCATCAAATTCAAGGGCATAAGGATTTAATTCATTTTTTAAATATTATATATTATCATATTTGATATATATATCAATATTATATATTTTCATGTTTTGTTTAAATATTATTATATATTATCATATCATATCATATTATTATATATTATCATATTTGGTTCTATGACCTATTCAAGTTAATTGTGGGGAATTTTATGAGAAATAAGTAACTTTAATTAAAATGAAATATATAAAGTATGTAAAAGATCTCTACAAGGAAAATTATACAACTCTGAAGAAAAACTTGAAGAAGACATTAGAAGATGAAAGACCTCCCATTTTAATTAACAGGCAGAATTAATATTGTTTAAATGGTCGTTTTACCAAAATCTCTATACGGATTCAATGCAAAGCCCATCAAAATACTAATGATGTTTTTCATAGAATTAGAAAAAAAAAACTTTTAGTCCTGAAATTCATTTAAATATTCAGAATATACAAAGAATTTTCTAAGCAAAAATAAACAAACAAAAATACTGGAACCATCACAATACCTGACCTCAAGCTACACTTCAGAGCTATAGTAACACACGTCAATGACAAAGACAACACCTTAATTCTCATGCATTTGTCACCAGTCCAGGTCATGATTAGGTGCACCTCTGTTTCATGACCCTTAATGTAATGATGCGGCCACTGGTATTATTTACTATTAATGATTGATGTGGATTACACTTATGAAAATAATCAAATTCTTGAGAACAAAACTTGTGTATTGTTTTTCATTCTATTTTTAGTTCTGAGGTTATACCTTTATTAATGAGCAACATTTTTCATGTGGCTATAAATTATGATATTAGGTTTTTGCCCTTTAAAATATTAAATGGTAGACTTTAGCAAAACACCAGAATAAAGGTCTGTATTCAAGAATAAATTCAAAATATTCCAGGTAAATTTAATTCTGAAAACTAACTGCAATTATTTTCTCAAAATTATATAATATTTAGTGGATATTTGGTAAAAACATAAAATACAATTTGACTTCCCATCATTTTAGATTGAGAATAAAGTCTGTACCATATATGTTTTAATTGTTGTTCCATATTTCTCTTTTACTTTATAAGGAAAAATGTCCTCATCTCTCTTTTTTAATCTTGTTAGGTATTCCTCACTGGTCATTTTCAGTATCAAATATATTTGAGCATAAAAGTTCAGTGAAAATTTTAGCTTTTATTCACATTCAAATAAAAAAAATTATAAAAGCTACTGTCTTATGAATGTATCATATCAAATACAGAGAATAGAGGTCAAGTAAAACAATTTCAAGTCTTACAAAATTGGTTTCTTTCCCTGATTAAATAATATTCCTTTCCTTTGCAAAAAAAAAAAAAAAAAAAAGTCTCTTTAAACAATTCCTTCAGTGTATGTCTCAAAAGTTTCCAGAAATTTTTATTTTTAAATATCATGGCATGAAATTCAGTAGAACTCTAACAATATCTCTCACATGCTCCCTTTTCATCCATAATCAAATAAGAACATTGACAACATTAAACACTTGAGAACAAGTGTGGAACAAGACATATAAAACTGTAGTTTTTCCCCAGATTTGACAACTTGAGGGATGAGGTTCCAATGGTAGATCATTATCAATGGTTGCTCCTAATTAGACTCTATTGTCTATACACAGCATAGGAAATCATTGCATCAGCCAAATTTTGCAGAAATCCAAGTGTCCTTGGGCATGAGTTTTAGCAGAGAGCAGGATTAGTGACTCAAAAAAATACCTTTGGTCTATCATCTCCTCACACATGTAATTTTCCCTCTAGAGAAACTGAGAAGAACAAATAGGCAACATCAAACTATCTGGGAAGAAGAAGAGGTATGTTTTCATCCCACAATTTTATTTTTACATTTTGAAATCTTCTTCTATTTATAGAGTTGCATGTGGCTGTTTATCTGCCTCTCCCAGTCCTCATAGTAAGAGCCACACCCCCGTGTGAACACAAATTCCCTCATCATTTCCCTGTCCCCTGCCGAATGAAATCATTGCAAATGCTTCCTTGCTTACCCTTTCAACTCAGGCATTGTAAGGGTTTTGTTCATTCATTTTGATTCTGTAAGTGGATTTTTGATTGCTCAATGCAAGTGTGTAGAAAAACAGAGTGAGTTCGTTGATCTTTTATTCTACTACTTTGCTTCACTTTTGAATTAGTTCTAACAGTTCATTTTATAGATATTTTTAGGACTTTCTATATACAATATTATGATACTTATAAATGAAGATAGTGGTTCTAATCTAAGTTTTCTTATAATTTACTTTCCTTATAATCTTTGCCAGACCTCTAGTGTGATATTGAATAAAAGCACAGAGAGTGGGTATCTTGCCTTGTTCATTATCTTAGGAAGAAAGACTTTCAGTCTTTCATAATTATGTGCAATATTTCTGTGGGATTTTTTTAAATGCTATTGTTATTTTACCATAAAGAGGTACTTTTTTTTCACTTGAGAAGATTACATATAAAACACGAAAACTACTTGGATAACTCAAAGTTTTCAGAACAGTTCTGTGGGACTTCAGGGACTGGATAATACTAATATAAAATATTAAAGCAGAGAGCACACATAGGAAAAGATTCATCTTATACTTATTTACATCTCACATATTCCTGTGATCATAACATCATTGACAGTTGACAATAGAGAACAAGTGAAATGGAGATTCTCTGTGTGAAAAGATTTGGATTCTACTTCAGACTCCCTGGTGTGATTGGACAATACATACTTATTTCAAAATTTTTATTTTTTTTTCCTATTTAGAATTTTCATAAGAAAATGGCAGAAGGAAATCATTCTACAGTGACTGAGTTCATCCTGGCTGGATTAAAAGACAAACCAGAGCTCCAGCTGCCCCTCTTCCTCCTCTTCTTTATAATCTATGTGCTCACAGTGGCGGGGAACCTGAGCATGATCACACTGACTGGGCCCAGCTCTCACCCGCAAACCCCCATGTACTACCTGCTCAGCAGTCTCTCCTTCATTGACCTTTGCCATTCTACTGTGATAACCCCTAAAATGCTGATGAACTTTGTGACAGAGAAAAACACATCTCCTACCCTGAATGCATGACTCAGCTCTACTTCTAACTTATTTTTGTTATTGCAGAGTGTCACATATTGCCTGTAATGGCATATGACTGCTATGTTGCCATCTGTAACCCCTTGCTTTACAATGTAACCATGTCTAATCAAATCTGTTCCTGGATGGTGGTGGGGTGTATAGCGTGGACCTGATTGGTTCCACAGCTTACACAGCCTGCATGCTGAGAGTGCTTTTCTGTAAGAATGCTATAATAAACCATTACCTCTGTGATCTTTTTCCACTCTTGGAGCTCTCTTGCTCCAATACATTTATAAATGAGGTAGTTCTTTTGTGTTTAAGTGTGTTTAATATCTTTGTCCCAACCCTGTTCATCCTCAGCTCCTACATCTTCATCATAGCCAGCATCCTACGTATTCGCTCCACTGAGGGCAGAGCCAAAGCCTTCAACACCTGCAGCTCCCACATCTCAGCTATTGCTCTCTTCTTTGGTTCCCTGGAATTCATGTATATGCAGCCATCATCAGTCAGCTTCAAGAACCAAGGGAAAGTATCATTTGTGTTTTATACAACTGTTGTGCCCATGCTGAACCCTGTGATCTACAGCCTGAGGAATGAGGATGTCAAAGTGACCCTAAGAAAACTTCTTGAAAAGAGAAGTTTGTGAAAGAGGCTATTTTGCTTTAGGAAACATTTATAATTTGTACAGATTTAGTGAGGAAACAATTCTGAAAAAAGAACAAATGTCCACAAGTCATAAATTATTGCTGGTGTTTAATTATTTGAGAAGAAAAATAAAGTGCCAAGTGTAGTAAAGCCAGAATTAAAGACAGGTAGTCAGTGTAGATAGGTAATTGGGTTGGCTTGATAAAATGGAGGCCGATTTGGGTCTGGGAAGCTGGATACCACGCCTGGGAGATGGAAATGTTAATACCGCCAGAGCCCTTCCTCCACCTGCCCCTGCTCCAGCCTATTGCTAAGGTAACCTGTCTCAGGAAATGCCCCTCACCATAGGGAGTTGTAAATGTTGTTAATGCCTCCTGGGAGGCTTCCTGTCTGGGTCACTCCATTTGGCCCTTCCCTCTGCCCATCTGCTTCTCACCTTTTGGCATCTACCAGTTGCTCAGCTCCCATTGGCATCTCCTGGGCCTATTCAGGAAGGACAGAGATAAGTGGAAAGATGACAGAAAGTCTAAAAAGTATAATAGGGGCAGGATGCAGTTGCTTCTTGGGATAACCGGGATACCAGCTATGGCCCTCTTTTCCCTTCTGGAAGAAGTCTGTTACTACTTTTTAAATAAAATCTGCTCTATATGTTTGTCTCTGCATGCTTCTCTAATATTATACTTCAACATTCAAGGAAGCAGAACTCATCACTGATAACTGTCGGCTTCAGTAGAACTGGATTCAGAGGATCAGACACATTGAGGACCACAGCTCACTGGGAAATCCCAGAGTCTATCTGTCCTGAATAATTTGTAACACCTCTAAATATTTGAAAAGTTCTTCGAAGTCCTCCACATGGTTATTAATGTTTTATACATTTGGAAAATGTATAAAATGGATCTTTATAGGCAAAACTCATTTACCTTAAAATCAAGGAATAAACGCAGATGGTCATCATCCTTTGATATTCTCAATATTTCTGTACCTGACCTTTTTAACTAATATATTGGAAAACATTTCTGAAATTGTGATCTAAAATAAACTGTTTTAACTATTTGGAATATACAAAATATAACCTCTAGTTTTTACAAAGTGTATACAACTATATTAAGAAATATTGAGCACATAATGTGTTATGGAATCATTCCTATTCAGAAGATAACAATATAATAAAAGAAATTGACAAAAAAGACAATATATTGTGTACATTTAGACATATGTCCATGCAACATTCCTTTCTTGACCATTTTTGACTATGCTACTGCCTCTATTTTTCTGACAATTCTGTGAACATTACTCTATAGCCCAAAAAGTTAGTGTCTGATATTCCAAGCCCTTGTGTGGATTCTCAGATTGAGAAATAACATTTTTAGCTAATGCAGTTATGTTTTATTTAACCTCAAAGAATAGTTAAAAATCAAATAAATCCTATTTAAACTCACTATTAATTAATAAAAATTACTTGTTTTGGGGAATCATGTAGGAGACTTCCAACCAATGAATTTTCTTTTCTTCCTTTGCCCTTTTAAGCTTCTCTTGAAACTTTTGAAAACAGCCACCAGAAAGAGTTGAGTTAGTCTTCCTGAGTGATGTTCATCCCCATCAGCTAGTCTCAATAGGTCTTGGTGGCATCTACCAGTTGCTCAGCTCCCCTGCCTTCTCCCATGGTGGTGGCACTACCTAGATGATTTTTCTCATTCCTCTCCAGCAAAGTTTCTCAGACTTTAAGAGACCAAATATTTCTGTTTTATGTGAGAACCACATATACGTGGTAAATCATGGTTGTGTTTTTGTATGCCTCTAAGCTTCCAAGCCTTCAAAAAATGTTGCTTTGGAGACACAAACATTGACATTTCTAAAAAAAAAAAAAAAAGCAAAAACAAACAAACAACCAAAAAAGCAGCACATTCTTCCCTGTTCCTCTCTGTTATGCTATGCCCTGAGGCAGAGAACAGTCTACTTATTATTATTCTTTAACCCTACACAAGGATTTAGCCTCCTGAGATTGTATTTTTAAAGCCACATATCTCTGCTGCAGAGGAGTTGAGAAATGATGTGGGTGTCATTTAGATGACAGTGCATCAAATTAAGACTATAGATATCTATTCTTTTTTTAGGAAAGAAGAGAACAGATATCAAGAATGATTAGCATTATGTAGTACTTTTACTATGCCATAGATGACTCAATTTTGTCTCTCTAAAGTTTAACATTTGTATTTAAGCATTGCATCTAAGAGGAATAAGAGTGTTAAGTGTGATTAAAATGGAATGTAAACTACATATGAATAAAAATGCAATATTTTAATATCTACTAATATTCACTAAATGGTGTATGCCATGCTGGGTGAAATAGTCTATGCAATATCTCAGAAATTCTGTGTTCATTCCTATGGGCTTATTTTCATTCTCACAGCTCTCCACCCAGAATGGACTTTCTGGCTCAATTCTCTTCTCTTTCTTTTTTCTGGTTGGTTTGGCTAAATGCTTATAAATCTTGTTTATCTTTTCAAAGAAGTAAATCTTTGTCACATTAGTCTTTTGTATTTTTTTCATTCCCAGTTTCATTAATTTTGACTCTGATCTTAATTATTTTCTGTCTTCTACTAATTTTGGTGCCGCAGTCTGGCTGGGCACAAAATCATGAGCCACTCAAACAGGAACAAACTTTATTTTTAAACTCCCGCCAATGCCCTGTATGCTCTCAGGGGAAAAAATGCCTACCCACACACGCAGCATTCTCCCAGACTGGCAACAGGAAGTCCCTCCTCCGGAATTCCCTCCTACCGCACTTCCCCAACCAATGGGAACTCTCTAGGCCAAGGTGGACAGCAGGGGTCTAATATCCATATGAATGCAGATCTTAACATAATCATATCATCTCAATGGCTTGCTGGCGTCACCTTTCAACCAAAAATACCATGCATCATACTACTTGGCTATGGCTCTTAGCATTTTGGAATCAGTTTGTTCTTATTTTTATAGGCTTTGAGGTCTAATATTAGATTATTTGGAATCTCTCTATATTTTTAATGTAGAAACTCAGTGCTATAAACTTTGCTCTTAGAATGCTTTCATACCATCCCAGAGATTTTAACATGTTGTATCTCACTTGTCATTTGTAGCTAAGAATTTTTTCTCCTCTAATTTCTTATATGATCCATTTCATATTTAAAATGTATTATTTAATCTGTAGGTATTAAAATGTTTTCTATTTTTATCTACTTATTGAGTTATATTTTTATTACACTATGATCTGATAATATGAAAAGGATTATCTGCATATAGTTAAATTGCTAAGATTTGTTTTGCCCTAAATAATTATTTTTAAGAGAAATTTCTGTGTGCCTATAAGAGAAAAGTGAATTCAGTTTTCTGATGGATGAAATATTCTATAGATGTCTGTTACATTCATTTGATTAACAGTGTTTTTTGTTTTTGTTTTGTTTTAGTTTTGAAGAATTTTTACTTAATTTTTGTCTGTGTGACCTAACTAATGGTGAGAGAAGGATGCTGAAATCACCCAATATTATTGTATTGTCATCTATTTGATTCTTTATATTGAGAAGGCTTATGTATGTAGGTCTACAGATGTTTGGGGCAAAAATATTTATAATCATTGTATCTTGTTGTTGGATGATTCCATTAATCAGAATGAAATAACTTTTTTGTCTCTTCTTATTGATTTTGTCTTAAAGTCTACTTTATCTCATATAAGAATAACTACCCTGCTTTTTTTCCTTTTCCATTTAGTTGGTATATCCTTTCATTTTTAGTTTGTTGATATATTTGCCTATAAGTTGATTCTCTTGCAAAGAACATAAGGTTGGGTTTTGTTGTGTAATCCAATTTGCCAATCTATTTCTTATTATTGTAGAGTTTAGATCTTTTCAATGTAATTAAAGAAAAAATATTTTTTTTATTTCCATCTGTTTATATTTATTTAATACTTAATACAGTCTTGATTCTGTTTAATTGACTACTTTTGTAGTGAAATTCATCCCTCTGCTGGTTTTCATTTCTCTGCATGAAATACTTCATTGAGTAGGTTTTGTATTGTAGGCTTAGTGGTCATGAATTCTTTTAGCTTCTGCTTGTCATGGAAGACTTTTATTTTCATTTCTAAAGGATAATTTTTCTGGATGTAGTAATTTTATTTGGCACCCATTTTCTCAGGATTGTAATATATAATTCCAAGTCCTGGCATTTAGGGTATGATTTTAGAAATTAGTTGAAATTCATAATGACTTATCTAGAAATATGACTTACCATTTTTTTCTTGTGGCTTTTAAAATTTTATCTTTATTCTGTATATTAGGAATTTTATTTATAATATGCCTTGCAGATGATCTTTTTGATCTTACTGTTTGGCATTCTAAATGGATTTTTTAATTTGAATATCTATATCAATTCTGAGGTTTGGAAATTTTTCTGATACTGGTTCATTGAAATGATTGTGCATTCCTTTATTTGTTTTTTTGTTGTCTTCATATACTCCAATAATTTTTATGCTTATTCTGTTAATATTAGCACAGATTTTTTGAATATTGTGATCATGTTTTTTTTTTGTTTTGTTTTGTGTTTTGAGAAAAATAAAAAAGAAGTTTTATTACTTTGATGGAAAATGAGAAACACAGGGGACTCTTGTCCCAGAAGCTGTGATTCTCCTCATCAGCATGAATACTGTTTTTTTTAAAGAGATGATTCAAAGTCTATATTCCACATTTTGTTGTTGTTGTTGTTGAAGTAATTTCACTTATTAGTTTGGGAGATAGTCATTTCTGAGATCTTCTGGTACCATTTCCAAAGTCTGGATTACTTATTCTTATGGTGCGTGTGTACTCAAGGACAGATAAATCTACCTGAGGTGGGGAAGAAAGATAATCCTATTTTCCCTGAGATTAGAGAGGGAGAGAGATTAGAGAGGAGCAGAGAGAGAGGAAGAGGAAGAAACGTGTCCATTTTGAAAATAAATTGCAATAGCAGTGCAGCAAGGGGTATATTCAAAGCATAAAGTGGAGCACTGTTACATTTCCCCACTGTCAATTTCTACATTCCATTAATATGGAAATATGGGTGACAACATCTTCAAGACATTTTTTGCTGAAAGAAGGTGAAGTTGGTGGAAGTAACCCAAAGTTCTTGTTCTCTATCAAGTCTGGTGTGGATAGTTAAGGGTATTCAGCATCAGGGCAGTTCAGAAGTTCACAGTGGCAGACTGCAGGTGACTAGACAAGACATATATAGTGCAGGGATCATGCTAAGACAACTAACAAAATAGCATAATATTACTTTTTTTGTAAACAATTAACACAAAAGCAATTAGTATCTCAATCAGTCTCTAAAAACCATAACAGCAACTCATAATCATATCAGTGGAAAAAAGATAAAGTTTATCAATGTAGGAGGTTAGTAAGATTTGTAGGTCTATGAGATAAGGCTCATATTAACTCAGGAGAAACTCGCAACTCTAGAGTCCTTTGTGGTCATTAATATTAGGCACTCTCACACAAGAACCCAGCCTCTACAGCCTCGAGCTTTACTGACTTTTGGTCAGGCTGACACAAGTGTCCATCTTAAATTACATCAAAACAACACTGTTTTTCTTTTAGATGTCCATGTAGGATTATGCTTAGGTTCTACTCTTCTTCCAGGTGTTTAAGACAATTTGGTCAAAACTGACTTTGTTTTTATCTACTCTTCTGTGTGTGTGTGTGTATTTTTTTCAATTCTCAATTTTATTAGTTTTGTCTCTGATCTTAATTATTTCATGTTTTATACTGATTTTTAAATTTTTAAAATTTGTTTTAATTAGTTATACATGACAGTAGAATACATTTATGCACTTTGATATATCATACATAGATGGGATACATTTTCTCATTTTTCTGAGTGTACATGTTGCAGAATCATATTGGTCATGCAGTCACATATATACACACAGTAATAATGTCTGTTTCATTGTACTATCTTTTCTATCACCACATCCCCCCGTCCCCTACCATCACTTCCCTTTACCTGATCTAAGATAATGCTAGTTTTCCCTAGTGCCCCCTCCTTGTTGTGAATTAGCATCCACATATTAGAGAAAACAATCAGTCTTTGGTTTTGTGAGATTGGCTTATTTCTCTTAGCATGATATTCCAACCATTTACTGGCAAATGCCATAATTTCACTCTTCTTTAAAGCTTAGTAATATTCCATTGATTATATATACTACATTTTCTTTACCCATTCATCTATTGAAGGACACCTAGGTTGGTTCCATAGTCTAGCTACTGTGAATTGAGCTGTTTAAAACATTGATGTGGCTGTGTCACTATAATATGCTGATATTAAGTCCTTTGGATATAAACCAAGGAGTGGGATAGCTTAGTAAAATGGTGGTTTCATTCTGAGTTTTCTGAGGAATCTCCATACTGTTTCCATAGTGGTTACACAAATTTGCAGTCCCACCAGCAATGTAACAGTGTACTTTTTTCCCCACATCCTCACCAACATTTATTGTTGCCTATATTCTTGATGATTGACATTCTGAAAGGGGAGAGATGAAATCTTACAGTAGTTTTGATTTGCATTTCTCCAAATTACTAGAGATGAGATGCCCAGAAATCACTCTTGAGGATGTGTTTGAAGGCTCTTGGTTCCTTTAGCATTGCTCTATGAGTGGGTAGATGGGTCACTGACTATACATGGGTCAGAGTATCACTGACCATACATGGCTTCTCTCAGAAGCATAAGGGATATTTCCCTCTCAGATGACCCTCCTCTTTTCAGAATGTGAACTATTTGGCTTCCTGTACTCTAGGGTCTTCTCTGTCTTCCTGATTGGCAGATAAGATCATGATCTCTTAATACATTTTCTTCATTGTCAACTTTGTTTTCATAATTATATCTGTGTCTTCAATGCCTAAGAATCTGTCTTCTATGTGATGTAATCTATTGATGATTTATTTCACAGAATTTTTATTTGATTTATTGATTTTTTATTTACAGAATTTCTGGGTTTTTTTCCAGAATCTATATATCTTTATAGACATGATGTTTTACTATCTCTATTTTCTCTCTACATTCATCCCTTACATTGTGTTTTAGCTCATTGAACATTTTAACTATGAACTTCCTAAATTCTTCTTCCAACATTTCCTCCACTGATTTCTCCAATCAGTTGCTGAAGTATTCTGGGCCTTTTGGGTGATTTGTTCCTTTGATTTTTCACATCACTTATATGTTTACTCATCTGCTGGGATGATTATCACTCTGACTTTTATGTTTCTGCTTGACATACAAGTGATACAAAAAAAGCAAGGGAACAAATTACCCCAGGCATCCGAAAAAATTTCAGTGACTGATTCAATTGACACTACAATGATTTTCATTTTTTATGAGCCAAGAGCTGGCAAATCTTCAGGTACTGATTCTCCCACTGAATGTGAGTCCTCTGCTGTACCTACTATCAGCACCACTTTGAGAGAAAACACTAACCCCTATTTACTACAATCATTTCCAGACTGAAGACATGTACTAATCAACCTTAGGAAAAGTAAACTTTGTGTAAAATGTTGTCCACAGTTCCTCCCTAATTCAGGAGTAAATGTGTGACAATGTTCTGGACTAAGAAATTAATTACTAAAGACAGTAAATTTACTCTTACATTATATAGGGGCTGAAAGTGATAAGAGAGAAAATCTGGGCAAAGGAAAAGAAAACATTGAAAAAAAAAGATAATACAAACCAAGGTAAAAAGAAGAAGATGACCAGAGGAGATTTGAGAAAGTAGCAGGTAATGAAAGAGGGAATAGAGTGGATAAGAGGAGTAAGTGTAAACCTGAGATAGGAAATCAAAGATAAAATTATTTCAGTTAATGATTTTAAACTACTAAAATATATTGAAGGTATAATATCAGACACAAAGGGAACAACTATCAATTCAAAATAAATCCGAGAGCTATTTATAATAATTCCTGACAAGGTAGAGAAAATTCTTATTGGTTCTTTCTCTTTGAATTTCATCAATTGAAACCCTTAGAAGATACCGATCACTGTTCAGCCTAGAATTCTTCTAAATGTGCTAGGGCAGAGGAGCTAATTTCCCTGGTTGCTGTGGATTTCTCACCACCTGTTTCTTGTTTGTCAGTGCAGGGTCCTGAGGCTACATGCTCACAGGGTGCTCTGCTGCATTTGGTGATTGTTTCAATTGGGTGCAGGCTCAGGATTGTTGCACTGGCTGCTGAAGAATGCTGTGCACCTGGTCCCCTACACAGGAACTTTTTTAATGTGGCATAAAACCTAGTGGCTGTCTGGAAGAATAGGACTTGTGATTTCAGGTTCTCTGTGGTTAGTTTGTGGTTCAGAAGCCTCCTCTCCCTGACTGATGTAGATTGCCAGGGTACTGTCACTATGACTGGGATGTATAGTTCATTGGCCTACCGGTATCTGAGCTCCTGTTACACATAGTTGTGAATTGCTGGTGCTGACTACCCTTCACTGAATCTTTGTTTTTGTTTTGTGTTGCTATCTAAGCACTTGCTGACTGTTTACAACTGCAAGGCCTATGGTTGTAGGTTCTCTGTGGGCCATCCATAGTTAAGAAGCCTCTGATCAGGCTTGTATAGCTAAAACCAGTGTTTTAGCCATCACCATGATGGGTGCAGGATGTCAGTTTGCCCATATTTGCCTGAGCTCCTGTGGAAACTCTCTGATCAGCTGTTCTTTTACTACTTCCTTTCTGGGCTGGGAGGTGGGGGCAAGGTGTGCAAGGGTTGCTGCCTAGATCCACTCTGCCATCTTCAGTGGAGGAAGAAAGAATGTGGTTACATTCTCTTGCCTCTTCAAATTTTAGGGCTCTTACCTTTGCTCCAGAAATGTGGCTAGGGATGATGGAGAGTCAGCAAGATCCAGGAAGTCCAGGTTTCTGCCTTTCTATAACATCATATCACTCTATAAATTCCACTTACCAGGGCCCAGGCATTTCCATTTCTCTTGAATGAAGTCCGTAATCATTTCCCTGAAAGTCAATAGTTCCATTTCCTGGCTTCCAGGGTGCTCAGCATTCTCCTTGTGAATCTTCAAGTGCCTGTGTAGCAGAGAAACATGTGCCTGCTGGCATAGAAGAGCCTAGAAATGAATCCAAAGAATCTATTGCTATTTTTAATCTCAAAATTCATATATTATATAATAAATGGTAAAAATATTAAATGTAATTTTGCACCCAAATGAGTAATTTATTGTAAAAATAATTTCTATGTCACAAGTTGTCACGTTTTCAAAATTTTTCTTTCATTTATAGTTGGGAAAATTTTGATCATTCTTTTTAGTCAGAAAGTCCACCTGAGACATCAGCAATATCTAAATATTTTAAGATTATATCTTAGTGCAACTGTTCTATTCATCCTCCAAGTTACACTATCCCTAAAATCACTGGTTTATGAATATGCATATTATCTAAATGTATATATTAGTGATCAGAAATATTAAATCTTTCAAATTTATAGACCTTAGTGGTGTTTCCTGCTTCTTTATTTTTACATAGTATAATAAAATCTCTTCCTTTAATGCATATCTCAAATTTTTTACAAAATTTTAATTTTTGTGTCTTGTCATGAAACTCACTGAGCTCTAACAATATCAATTACCTCCTTCATGTTAATTCATAATCAAACAAGAATAATGAATTCCACAAGTGTGATGATGTTAAACACTTGAGAATCAATTTGGAAAAAGGAAATTCTATTTGTTGATATTCCCCAGAGTAGACTTGTGTGATGAAATTCCAGTGGGAGGTCATTATAATTGCTTACTTCTTAAACTCTGATGACCTATATCCAGTATGCAAAAAATCATTGCATCAGCCAATTTTTGCAGAGAATTTGGGCATCAACTTCATCAGAAATCAGGATCAGTGACTCAAAGAATACCTTAGGTCTATTACATCTTCTTACCATCAAAGTCATTTTTTTCTTCTAGAGTAACTAAGAAGAAGAAAAAGAAAAATACTGAACTCTCCATGAAGAAAGAGGGATAAGTCTTAATCCAAGACCTTGAGTTTTAAAATATTCGGCTGAAGTCTGCTTCTCAGACTTAATAGAAATGTGAGCGGTTGTTTTATGTTCCTCCCTGTCCTCATTGTAAGAGTTAAACCTTCTGGTAAGCATAGATTCCCTTATCATTTTCCAGTATCCTGCAGTATAAAATCATGGCAAATGCTTCTTTGTTTATTCATTTCAATCCAGGCAGTGTGAGAGTTTTACTCATTCATTTGGATTTTGTATAAACTTATCTGTAAACTTCTTGCAATAATGATATTATTAATCACATCTTGATTGAGATTTGCTCAGTGCAAGGCACTGCATCAGCCCTGTAAATAAAGTTACAATTAAGTGTAGAAGAAAAGATATTCTGGAATTAGTATATGCTACATAGAGACAAAAGTAACATTCCCATAGGCACACAAAATTTGTTCTTATTAACTGTGATGTCACTATTAAAGGTACTAAGTAAACTTTAACCATTATATGGGATTTCACAGGATAATATGATAGAGAAAAAGAGAAAGAAAAGGAATTATTAGTTAAGACTGAAAACCTACCAAAGGCCCTTTCAGGTAATAGTCATATCTTGATACTTACCTGGACATAGAAGAAAAGCTATCATTTTGCTAATCTACAGAAGCCTTCACTGACCCCCATTCTGTTATAGAACTATAATAACTGTATCCTATAGCTCCTACACAAAGTATTTGCCACAGTGTCTAGTGGGCCTCAGTGTCCCCTTTTAGGTTTTAGTATTCTGAAGATAAAAAGGTTTCTATATAATTCATCCCAATACACAAACACCCACAGCAAATTTTTGCTGAGAAGTATTAAATTTGTTTTAATATCAGTCCACAATCACAGCCTAGAGATATATATTTTTAAATACTTATTCTTTAGTTTTAGTTTTGTTTTAGATGAACATAATATCTTTATTTTATTTGTATGTGGTGCTGGAGATCGAACCCATTGCCTCATGCATGCTAGACAAGCACTCTACCACTGAGCCACAACCCCAGCCTTCTAGAGATACCTTCTTTAAGTATTCTCACCATATACATGCTCATTATTATGAATTCTTAATAATTTTCTTGTGGCTTCATTCAAGTTTTTGATAAAAGTTTTTATCAAAGACAAGATTAAATATAGTCCTATGGAGTAATAAATCAAGATTTCTGATTTGCAGTTAATCTTTAGATATTTTCTGAGTTCACAAAACTATGAGGTATTGTCCTCTATTTTCAACTTTACCACATAAGATCACGTATGTGCCATGTCCATAAGACTATTACAAGAGATTTATCAAATAGTATACAAAAGTACGGATATCCCAGGGCTATTCATATGGTTAAGTTGTAAGAATTTACTTTATGTATGTTACATGAAATTGACTTTTCCAATTCTTTGTTTTTTCTTCTCACTTTTTGGGTCGTGTTCTTTAAGGAAAAAAAATTCATGTCCAATTTTTCTATGTTAGCCTCCAGAACAGTATGTTATCTAGGAAACAATAATCAAATCCAAGGTCACAAAGACTTAGACTTGTGACTTTTTTTCTAATTGCTATAGTGTCTAACATTTAGTTCTATGATCCAATTTGATTATGTGAGTTTCAAATTAATTTTTTACATGTAACTATGAAATTGTGCCTAAATCGTATGTTTAAAAACTTATTTTTCCCTTTTTTATTCCTATGAAGCACAACAGTCCAATTTATCACAGATTTGAGTTTATTTCTGAATTTTCAATTTTATTTAATTGATATGCATGTCTATACTTACAACAATACAGCACAGTCTTAGTGTAACTTTGTTCTAAGTATTATCATGGGTAAATGTGAGCCTTCAAACTTTATTATTATTTTTATTAATTTTTATTGGTGAATTATAACTATACACAATAGTGGAATTCACTGAGATAAATATTAATATATACACACTGCATAATTTAGTCTGTTTCATTCCTAGTATCTCCCATTTCCCACCTCTCCTCACTCACTCCCTCAATCACCTTCAACTACTCTATTCTATGTTCTTTTATTTTCACTACTTCCCTTTTCTTTCTTCTTATCCCTCTAGTTTCCACGTTAGAGAAAAAATTCACTTCATGCATCTGACTTACCTCACTTTCTATGATATTCTCCAGTTACACCCATTTTTCTACTAATGACACAATTTATTTCTTTATGCAGACTAAAACTTTAAAATTCTGTTAAATATACATAAGCTCTATTAAATTTTCTTTACTAAATCATCTGTTGACAAACACCTAGGTTGGTTTATTTATGTAGCATTGTCACTTGCACTGTTATGAACATGTGTTTGCATATATCACTGTAATATGTGGACTTTAACTCTTCTGGATAAATATCCAGAAGTGGTATAGCTGGGACATTTGGTGGTTTCACTGCTACTCTTTTGAACCTCCATATGAATCCCCATAATATTTGTACTAATTAACAGTCTCATATTTACAGCATTTAATTTTTTTACATTATTAATGATTGGCATTTTAACTGGTGTGAGATAAGACCTCAGTGTAGATTTGATTTGCATTTCTGTGATTGCCAAAGATGTTAAATTTTTGCATAAATTTTTACCCATATATATATTTTTTTAAGAAAAGGGAAATGTAACTTTATTTTTCTATTTCATATTTGCTTTAGTTTCCTGAGTTCCTTGTATTGTCATAGAAATTTTATGATAAACTTTTCAAGATCTGAAAATAACAGAGCTCGGATTTTGATAGGAAATGCACTGATTTTTGCAGAAAAATTTTGAGAAATTTCACAGTTTGAGAAAGTTTCTTCTTCATTTCATGAATATAAAATGTCTTTTCATATATTTATCTTTAATTCCATTTATAATGCTTCTAATTTTAAATGAATGCCTTGAATTGGTCTTTTTAATCTATTCCTAAGTATTTTATTATTTCCCATGGTATTGTAAATGATTTTTTATTGTTCACAGCAAGTTTATAGGAATAAAATTCTGTTGGACTTCTTCTCTACAATCATGCTTAAATTTTAATTACTGCTAATACAACTTTTTACAGGCCTTTCCATAATGAAGATTATATCATTAATAGAAGTAGTGTTACTTCTCTTTTTCCAATGCAGATATCTTTTAATTTCATGTCCTAGGCTGATGGCCCTAGCAACACCACTCAGTATAATGTAGAAAAACAGTGCAGAGAGTAGACATCTTGTTTTGTTTAATAATGTTTAGGATATAGTTTTTCATACATTTGCAATTAAGAACAGTATTACCTGAGGACATTTGTGTAGGTGCTTTATTATTTTTACTTTATTAGTTATTTTGTTAGTTATAAGAACAGTTTTGTGAGAGATAAAGGACTAGGTACTATTAATAACAAATCATAAAGCACAAAGCAAAATATGGATAGTTCTATTTGATACTCATTTAGAATTCACACATTACTGGTATCCCAAGGTCTTTGATGACACAGATGAAGTACTGGTAGAAAAACGAGGGACATGGCTGAAAAAACTTGACCTCTGTTTCAAAATTCATTGTGCAACAGATTAATAATATATATTACAAAAAATATATTTTCTTTTTAGAATTCCCAGAAGAAAATGGCAGAAGGAAATCATTCTACAGTGACTGAGTTCATCCTTGCTGGATTAACAGACAAACCAGAGCTCCAGCTGCCCCTCTTCCTCCTCTTCCTAGGAATCTATGTGCTCACAGTAGTGGGGAACCTGGGCATGATCACACTGATTGTGCTCAGCTCTTACCTTCACACTCCCATGTACTATCTCCTCAGCAGTCTCTCCTTCATTGACCTCTGTCAATCCACTGTGATCACGCCCAAAATGCTGGTGAACTTTGTGACGGAGAAAAACACCATCTCTTATGCTGAATGCATGACTCAGCTCTATTTCTTTGCAGCTCTTGCAATTGCAGAGTGTCACATGTTGGCTGCAATGGCATATGACCGTTATGTTGCCATCTGTAACCCCTTGCTTTACAATGTAACCATGTCTAATCAAGTATGCTCCTGGATGGTGTTTGAGGTATATACCATGGGCTTGATTGGTGCAACAGTTCATATAGCCTGTATTTATAGCATGCTTTTCTGTGAAGCTATGATAAATCATTATGCTTGTGATCTTTATCCACTACTGGAGCTCTCCTGCTCCAGTACTTTCATAAATGAGATAGTAGGTCTGTGCATCAGTGCATTTAATATATTTTTTCCAACCCTGATAATCCTTAGCTCTTACATCTTCATCATAGCCAGCATCCTGCGCATTCGCTCCACTGAAGGCAGAGCCAAAACCTTCAGCACCTGCAGCTCCCACATCTCTGCTGTTGCTCTTTTCTTCGGTTCTGGTGCATTCACGTACCTCCAGCCATCGGCAGTCAGTTCTATGGACCAAGGGAAAGTGTCCTCTGTGTTTTATACAACTGTTGTGCCCATGCTGAACCCTGTGATCTATAGCCTGAGGAATAAGGATGTCAAAGTGGCCATAAGTAAGTTCCTTGGAAAAAGAAACTTCCTGTAAAAAAAAAAATTGCTTTAGAAAAAATTTACAATTCCTTGCTGTTTGTTAATGAAATGATCCAGAGAAAGCAATGAATATTCACAAGAAATAGGATTAGTGAGAGTTCTTGATTGTTTGGAAGAATGGTACCAAGGTTAGATTAGAATCCCAGTAGACTCATGAAGGACAGTGTTCCTCCTGGAGGCCCCAGAGTCTATCTACCCCCAAATAATCTGTATTATCTCTAAATATTCTTAAGAGTTCTTCAAATCCCTCCAGAGGGTTGATAATGCTTTATACATCTGGAACATGGCTCTTGTCAGGCAATATTCATTTAGTTTCACTCAGAGAATAGATAGGTTTGGTCATATCCTTTGATATTGTCAATAATTTGTGTACCTGGCCATTTTAACCAAGAGTGTTGACAAATATTTCTGAAAGTATGAACTCTAAAATGAATAAATTAATCTATTTGGAATAAAAAATATGATCCATAATTCTTACCAGTGTGTAGAACTATGTCAAGGTATCTGAGTCAGATGGTGGGTAATAACATACTCCTGACACAGAAGGAAACAGAAATGTCATGGAAGAGGTTGCCAGTGATAAACAAGACTTAATATTGTATGTGAATATTGTATGTTTTTCACATATATCTATGCAACATTTCTTACTGGACAAGAAATTGTGCCTTTATTTCCTACCCATGATATAGAATTTCTCATTTACAAGTGTTATTCTTTTACTATTGCATTCATACGGAGTATTTGTTCACACAGGAAATTTAAATTTGTACAATTGCATTCTTCAAGGGAGCTGAAAAGGTGAATTGCTGCCAACAAATTATTTTATTCTTTCATGCCCAAATAAGGTCCTACTGGTGCTCTTGAAAACAGCAGACAGAAAACTAGTTCTCCTGAGAGGTAATTGTCCCCATTAGTTAGTCTCAGTAGACTTCATGGCACCCATCAATTGCTCGGCATCCCTGCCTTCTCCTGATGGTGGTAGTAGCACAAAGACGTTTTCTCCTACTCTCTCCATAAAAGAGTCTCAAAGATTCATGGAGACCAGATATATCTGTTTTATGTAGGAGCCGCTTCTAGATGAAATGTCAGGGTTATGTTCTCTCTTACACCTCTAAGCTTCAAAGCCTTGAAAAAATGTTGCATGAAGGAGGCAAGCCTCATGCCTCCAAGTAACATCATGAGCCTCTCTCTTGCTCTCTGTTATGCTATTCCCACAGGCAGAGCACTTGCCACTGCTTCTTTACCCAATATGAGCATTTCAAGTCAGTTATGATTTATTTTTAGAATCATTTGTCTTATCTAATAGGCATAAGACATTGCTTGCATGTGTGTGCCCCCCCACACACACAGAATGTTGCCTTAAACCAGAAGGTGAATCAGGAGTGGTTCTGTTGCTTATCACAGATATTGTTTCCTTTAAATCGTTGCTCTACTACACTACATGTTGCTTTCATACCACTGTATCCAGATACTTCCTTCAGCTCCACCACCTGGCCAACAGACACATATTATATGGAAAGGGAAGGGAATGTCCCCTAAGTTTAGAACAGTGACTGGAAAAAATGGACCTCCCCTCTACCTATATTGCTTTGATAAGGACTTAGTCACACAGACAGACTTGGAAGCTGAAATAGGGGCTGAGAAATGCTGTGGGTATCTGGCAACGTGACAAACTAAGACTCAGGGTGTTAGTCTTTGAGGAACAAAGAGAGAATGACTTTCAGGAGTGAACCATTATTCAATGCTTCTATTAACCAGAGATGACTTAATTTGGTTCTCTAGAATTTAAAATTTTGTATTAACATTTCATCTATAAAGAATATTAAATATGAATGTAAAAATACACTATTTTAACATCTTTTAATATCTACTAATAAGGTGCAAGCCATATCAAGCAACAAAGTCCCTATAATACCTCAAAAACTCTACTTATTTCTAAGAACTTGGCTTCATTCTCACAGCTTTCCTACCCTGTCACAGCTTCCTCATTTCATTTTGTCTCTGGATATTTTCACACCTTTCAAGTATAAACACAAGTATTTAATTCTCAGGCATTTCTTACCACCCCAGGCAATAAATGGACACATCTCTGGTTCATCCTACATATTAAATAATGATGTCTCCACGGGTTTGACTTACCATTAATGATTGCTTGTTGGTTCTACTTATAAAAATGTACAATCTGGTGAAAAACTTTATGTACATATTCAAATTAATTTGAAATTAATATATTTGCACCAGAGAAATGAAAGAAAAACTGTATATGAGAATATAACACAAGTTTATCATATTATCTTGTGAAAAAATACTCTGTTTTGTTATTTTCAATTATTAAAACTTTTGGTTACATATACATCCTATGTCCAGTCCTAAGGTTTGATCATTATTGATGAACAACATATGTTATGGGACTACAAATGATTTTACTAAATTTTTGCCCTTAAAAATTAAATGATAGACTTTAACAATTCCCCAAATACATTTAAACACCAAATTAAAGGTCCATATCTGGAAAAAATATGATGAATTTCAAAGTAAATTTAATTGTAAAAATAGTCCAATTTGTTGTTTCAAAATTATGTAACATTGATTATAGAAGATGGCGGCGAGGGGAGTGCATTGCCCCCGTATGCTGCTTCACTGTGTGGGAGTATGACAAGACAGGACGGCTAAAGGCTATCTTGTTAGGAATTTCCAGCAATAGTGGGGTGCTCTGGAACCTGGAGGAAAGATTTCCATCGCACGAGGATCGGTTACGGGGACTCAAACTCAAACACGAGAGGTTTGTCGCACGGAGGGTAACACTGCTTATTCAGCAAATCCCCCGCGG
>NW_026000242.1:76194-150787 GCF_001458135.2 Marmota marmota marmota | reverse complement strand
GGGAGGGTGGAGGATGGGAAAGGCAGCGGAGCACAACAGACACTAGTATGGCAATATGTAAATCAATGGATGTGTAACTGATGTGATTCTGCAATCTGTGTATGGGGTGAAGGTGGGAGTTCATAACCCACTTGAATCAAAGTGTGGAATATGATATGTCAAGAAATTTGTAATGTTTTGAACAACCAACAATAAAAAATTTAAAAAAAAATTATGTAACATTTATGAACATTGGGTAAATTATTAAGTAAATTTTACTCCATAATAGTTTACATAAAAATAATTTCAATGATACATTTTAATTATTCCTCAAAATTTCTTTTTTTTATGAGGAAAAATTAGGACATTTTTCCATTCTAGTCTTGTTAGGCACTTCTTGCAGGTATGTATCAATATACAGAATTTTAGCAGAGAATTAAATGAAAGCTGTTTTTATTTCATGTGTAAGAAATACTGTTTAATGAATCTATAACATTAATTGAATATAATTAGTACAGGTGAATGAAAATAGAAACAAGTCTTAGAAACTTTGCTTATATATTATACTTTTGTATTTTTCTTTCAAAAGAAATAACTTTAGACAATTAAGTGTCTCAAAATATTCTTGAAATTTTTAATTTTAAATTACTGTCATAAAATTCTCTAGAATCCCAACAATACCTTTCATATAGTTTTTTAAAATCCAGAGTCAAATAAGAACATTGAAAATACTAAATGCTTGAGAACCAAAGTGAGAAAAGAAAATCCTATTTTTTTATTATCCTCAGAGTAGGCACTTGTGAGATGAGACTCCAGTGAGAGGTCTTTATCTTTGTTTGTTCCTAATCAGACTCTGATTATCTCTACGAAGCATATAAAATCATCACATCAGCCAACTTTTGCCAAGTGGCAAGTAGCTTTGGGCAGGAACTTCAGCAGAGATCAGGATTAGTGATGCAAAAGACACCTTTGGTCTGTTACTTCCTCATATCATCGAAATCCTTTTCCTCCAGAGCAACTGAGAAGAAAAATACACAACACTGGACACTCTGGGAAGAAGGAGGGGTATGTCTGAATCCAAGACCTTGACTATTAGAATCTTCTGTTGTGATTTCTGTCTCAGGAGATGACATGGTTGTTTATGTCTCTTCCTATTTTCATTGTAAGACAACATATCTGGTGAGCACATATTCCCATATTACCTTCCTGTCCTGTGCAGTGTGAAACCATGGCAAACCCTTTTTTGTTTAACTGCTTCAACTCAGGCAGGGTGAGGGCTTTGTTCATTCATTTTGAATTTGTATTAACCCATGTCTGTGCTTCTTACAGTAAATTTATTGCTCATCATTTATTGAGACTTGTGATATGCAAGACACTGTGCCAGCACTGTAATGAATTTACAATTAAGTGTGGAAGAAACTTAGTTACCCAAATATCATTGTTTTTAAATTATAGAACAACTTCATCACATCCCAAACAAAAACCTATGCCCATCAGCAGTCCCATTCAGCCCCTCAGTGCCCACAGTCCCTGAAAAACACTAAGCTACTTTCTGTCCCTGTGAATTTTCCCGTTGTGATACTCTGCATCAATGGAATCATACAATGTATGCTCATTTCTATACGCATTGTTTCACTTGAAGAGTTTCAGGTGCATTCATGATGTGCCATGTCTCGGTGCCTTTTTATTGAAGAATAATGTTCCATTATAAGAATATGCTACATTTTATTTATCTATTCATTCCTGAATGAGCATTTGAGTGGCTTTCACTCGTTGGTTCTCATAAGCACAGCTGCTCTGGACATTCACATATAACTTTTTTGTTATGGATGTATGTTTTCTTTTCTTGAGAGTACTTTACACAGCAGTGAAATTTCTGGGTCAGGAGGTAACTCTACATTTCAGAATTTGAAGAACTGCCACAACTGTTTTCCTCAGTTTGTTCCATTTTGCAGTCCCACCAGTAATAGATAAAATGGATAAAGGTTCACAATTCTTCTCATTCTTGCCAACACTTGTTTTTAATCTCTAGTTTTGATCATTAGTTTCCTGATGGATGTGTGTTATTTAGATTTAGATATTAGGTAACCTGCAAAACCTTACATGTGAGACAATGCAAAAAGTTTAGAGGTTAAACATTTGGGATATAAGAGCCTTAATCTAATAAGTGTATCAGTACCCTGATAGAGATAATTGGGTGGTAACTGTAGACTGGTAGGTTGTGACTTGAGGAGGTAGGTCAATGGAAGCGTGATACTGGAGTATAAATTTTGATCCAGTAAGCGGCTTGCTCTCTCTCTCCCCCGTCTCTCCTTATGGATTTACATATCATGAGTCACTTCCCTCCATCATGCCTGTCTGCTCTGATGTTCTGCCTCACCTCAGGCCCAGAGCATTGGAGCTGCCATCTGTACACTGAGACATCCGGAATCATGTGCCCAAAATAAACTTAACCTCCTCCAAAATATTTCTTATCAGATCTTTTGGTCACAATAGTGAAAAGCTCATTAATGCAATGTGAAATGTTTTATCACAGTGATTTCATTTGAATTTTCTTAACAATTAATGATAATGAACATATTTTAGGAATTTATTACTCATTCATGTATCTTTCTTAGATTTAATGTCTATTAAAATTCTCTGACTTTAAAAAATAGGTTCTTGACCTTTTCATTGTTAAATTGTTAAGTATTCATTATGGATCCTGACCACAAACTCTTCCTTGATATTAGTATTCAGGAAATTAAATATACATTGAAAGTATATTCCCAATTTTATACACTGTCATAAAATCCCTTTCTTCATGTTGTTCTTTAAAGGCCTATCTGTAAACTTTATCATGATATTCACTTTATTTTTTCCTATGGTAGTCTCTGGTTTTGGTACTTATCTAAGAAATTACTATCAAATCCAAAGCCACAATTATTTAGAATATTTTTTTCCAATATTGCTATTATGCCTTACATTTAGTCCTATGACTCATTTTGAGTTAATTTTTTTGTGGGTGCTATGAGAAACAGTTTTAAATTAATTCTGTGCATGTAGTTATCTTTTCCATAATTGTTCAGAAAAACTCATTCTTTTCCTGTTGCATCTTCATGAAATCCTTATAACAACTCTATTGAAGTTTTTTTCAATGAATGTATAATGACTTTCATTGTTTTTATTTAGTTAATTCCTTAGCATTTTATTATTTTTTGTTATTATAAATAGAGTTGATTTTGTGAATTGCAAATGTGTGAAATCAATTGAATTGCTATACTGACTTTGTGCTCTAAAACCAGGCTCAAGAATAAAAATATTTCCAATTATATTTTTTTCTTATTCATAGGTTCTTTATGATTTTCTGTATACAAGTTTTTGACATTTTAAAAAGAGAGAAGGATCCATGTGCTGCTGAGAAAAAAAAGTATATCCACATGATGTTGGTTGATATATTCTATATATGTCAATTAAGTCTAAGTTACTAATTGTTTTGTAGTTTTTTTATTCAACTTTTGTTTGGAAGATCTGTCCAGTGGTGAAAGAGGTGTGTTAAAATCACCCAAGATTATTGTGTTGTGGTCTATTTGTCTCTTGAACTTGAAAAGAGTTTGATTGATGAACATAACTGCACCATTCTTTGGGGCATATATATTCATGATTGTTATGTCTTGTTGGTGAATGGTTCCATTTAGCAGTTTGTAGTGTCCTTCTTTATCCCTTTTTATTAACTTTGGCTTGAAGTCTATTTTATTTGATATGAGTATGGACACCCCTGCTTGCTTCTGAGGTCCATGTGAGTGGTATGATTTTTCCCAACCTTTCACCTTCAGTCTGTGTATGTCTTTTCTTATCAGATAGAAGAAACCATCAAAAGATTACCAACCAAGAAAAGCCCAGGACCAGACGGATATACAGCCAAGTTTTATAAGACCTTTAAAGAAAAACTAATACCAATATTCTTCAATCTATTTCAGAAAAAAAGAAAAAGAGGGAGTACTTCCAAATTCATTCTATGAGGCCAATATCACCCTGATTCCAAAACCAGTCAAAGACGCTTCAAAGAAAGAAAACTTCAGACCAATATCTCTAATGAATATAGATGCAAAAATCCTCAATAAAATCCTGGCAAACCGGATACAAAAATATATCAAAAAGACCGTGCACCATGATCAAGTGGGATTTATCCCCGGGATGCAAGGTTGGTTCAACATATGGAAATCAATAAATGTAATTCATCACAACAATAGACTTAAAGATAAGAACCACATGATCATCTTGATACAGGCAGAAAAAGCATTTGACAAAATACATCATCCCTTTACGTTCAAAACACTAGAAAAACTAGGGATGACAGGAACTTACCTCAACATTGTAAAAGTTATCTATGCTAAGCCTCAGGCCAGCAACATTCTAAACAGAGAAAAACTGAAGGCATTCCCTGTAAAATCTGGAACAAGACAGGGATGCCCTCTCTCACCACTTCTATTCAACATAGTTCTTTAAAACTGGTCAGAGAAATTATACAGATGAAAGAAATTAAAGGAATAACTATAGGAAAAAAAAGAACTTGCACTAGCACTATTTGCTGATGATATGATTCTATACCTAGAAGACCCAAAAAACTCTACTGAGAAACTTCTAGAATTAGTAAATAAATTCAGCAAAGTGGCAGGATATAAAATCAATACCCATAACTCAAAGGCATTCCTGTATATCAGTGACAAATCCTCTGAAAAGGAAATGAGGAAAACTATCCCATTCACAGTATCCTCAAAAAAATAAAATAAAATACTTGGGAATCAACTTAACAAAAGAGGTGAAAGGTCTGTACAATGAAAACTATAGAACCCTAAAGAGAGAAATAGAAGACCTTAGAAGATGGAAAGATCTACCTTGCTTATGGGTAGGCAGAATTAATATTATTAAAATGACCATATTAACAAAGCATTAGGAATGGAAGCACCATATGACCCAGCTATACCAGTCCTCAGTATTTATTCTGAAGACTTTAAAGCAGCCACTATAGTAGTGATACACACATACCTATGTTTATAGCAGCACAAATTGCATTGGCCAAATTATGGAATCAGCCTAAGTGTTTATTAATGGATGCATGGATAAAGAGGATGTGGTATATATGCACACTGGAGTTTTATTGTCATAAGGAAGAATGAATTTATGTCATTTGCGGAAAAATGGATGCAACTTCAGAGCATTCTGTTAAACAATACAAGTCAAATTCAGAAAATCAAGGATCATATGTTTTCTCTTATATGTGAAAACTAGAGAGAAAAAATAAATGTTGCTGATGGATTTCATGAAAATAGAACAGAGACCAGAAAAGAAGAAGAATAGAATGGGGGGGGGGGGATAAGGAAAGGGGAATTCTGGGAAACCATATTGACCAAATTATATTGTTGTATTGCATGTATGCATGACTATGTAACAATGAACCAACTGTTATGCAGAATTACAATGTACAGATTAAAATATGGACAAAATGAAACATGTAAATCATACACAAATCATAAAATATTTTAACATCTATTAAAATCCACAAGAAAGGTACATGCCATGCTGGGTGGAATAGTCTACATACTATCTCTAGAATTCTGTGTCCATTCCTGTGGTCTTGTCTTAATTCTCACAGCTTCCCCACCCGAAATGGCTTCCTGAAACCAACAGCTTACTTCTTATGCATTTGTCACCAGTCCAGGTCACAATTGGGTACACCTCTGGTTCATCACAATTACTGTAATGATGTGTCTGCTAGTATTGTTTATTGTTAATTATTGATGTGGATTACACTTATAAAAATAATTAAATTCTTGAGAACAAAAATTGTGTATTGCTTTTCAAGCTATTTTTAGTTCTAAGGTTTGATTTTTATTGATAAGCAACATTTTTCATGTGGCTATAAATTATGTTATTAAGTTTTTGCCCTTTAAAACTTAAATAGCAGACTTGAGCAATTCCCCCAAATACTTTGTAACACCAGAATAAAGGTCTATATCTAACAAAAATTCACAACATTTCAGGTAAATTTAATTGTGAAAACTTACTGTAATTACTGTCTCAAAATTATATAATATTTAGTGGATATTTGGTAAAACCATTAAATACAATTTAATTCCCAGTTATTTTTAGATGAGAATAATGTCTGTACTATATATTTTCTTTTTTTATTTTAAATATTTTATTGTAAAATAATTCAGATACACCAAAGGCAGAGAGATTGTTACAATGAATGACAGTATAGTAACTCTTCATTTTAAGCAACATGATATATTCAATTGGATGAAGACCCTGTGTGCTGTTCTCCAACCATGTTCATCTCCTATCTCTGGAGTTAGGCACTGAGCTGGCTTTGCTGGTCACCATTTCCTGAGATGTTTATAATTTATATTCACTCTGTAGATGCCCACACAACACATTCTGAGTTATTTTTTTTTTGCATATTTTAAAAATGTATTTTAGCCAGGTTCATTCCTATAATACCAGATACTCAGAAGGTAGTCAGGAGGATGAAAAGTTTGAGGCCAACCTCAGAAATTTAGCAAGGCTCTAGGGAACATAGCAAGACCCTGTCTCAAAATTTAAAAAAAAATAAAAAATACTGGGATGTAAATCAACCATAAAGCATCTGTGGATTCAAGTTCCAGTACCAAACAAAACCAAACCAAACAAAATAAAACACCTTATTTAAATTAGATATTGTAGTATATGCTCTTTTCCAAAATTTTATTATTAAACTTTTAAAGAAAATATCTCATGCTAACTCATGAAATTCTGGTTTATTTACTTTTCAATTTATCTCTGTAGTGTTTTCCACTGTGTGACTATTGCAATGTATTTATTTATTTTATTGATTTAAAAAATAGTGAAATGCATTTGCTCAATTTTCTCTTTTACTTTATATGAGAAAAGTCCTCATCTCTATTTTTCAGTCTTGTTAGGTATTCTTCACTGGTCATAGTCAATATCAAATAGAGTTGAGCATAAAAACTAATAAAAAATTTTACCTTTCCTTCATGTTCAAGTTAAAATATTATAAGAAATAACAATCTTATGAATGTGTCAGATTATATACAGAGAGTACAGGTCAAATAAAACAATTTCAAGTCTTAAAAAAATATTTTTCCCTGCTTACATAATATTCCTTTCCTTTGCAAAAAAAATAAAATCTCTTTCAACAATTCCTTCAGTTCATGTTTCCAATATTTCCAGAAATTTTTAATTTGTAAATATCATGGCATGAAATTCAGAACTCCAACAATATTTCTCACATTCTTCTTTTTCATCCATAATCAAATAAGAATATTGATGATATTAAACACTTGAGAACCAGTTTAGAAAAAGGAATATAATAATTGTAGATTTTCCCCTGAGTCCACACTTAAGGGATGGAGTTCTAGTGGGAGGTCATTATCATTGTTTGTTTCTAATTAGTATCTCATTATCTATACCCAGCTTAAGAGATCATTGCATCAGCCAACTTTTGCAGAGAGGCAAGTGTCTTTGAACATGAGCTTTAGCAGAGATCAGGATTAGTGACTAAAGAAACTTTTGGTCTGTCCCCTCCTCACACCATCAGCACTATTTTCCCTCCAGAGCAATTGAGAAGAAAAACTAGGCAACACGGAACTCTCTGGGAAGAAGGAGGGATATGTCTACACCCCAGATTTTGATTTTTAATTTTTTAACTCTTCTGTTACAGTTTATCTCTGTTTATAGATTTGCATTTGCTGTTTATCTGTCTCTCTCAGTCCTCATATTAAGAACTATCTCCCTGAGTGAACACAAATTCCCTTATCATTTTCCTGTCCCCTGCAGAATGAAATCATTGCAAATGCTTCTTTGTTTACTCATTTCAGCTCATGCATCCTAAGGGTTTTGTTCATTCATTTTGACTCTGCATAAACTTTAGATTTCTTGCTGTAATTTTATTAATTATTTTTACATTGAGACTTGCTATATGCAAGGCACTGTGCCAGCACTACATTGGATTTACAGTAGAGCTTAGAAGAAAATTTCATAAATAACTCAATGAAGCCAGATTTAGTACATGATAAAACATAGAGGCAAAGGTAACATACTCATGGACTCACGAAATTTGGTCTTCTCAAGTGGAATGTCACTATTAAACGTCTTTTGATTTGTTTATGTTTGTTGTTGTTATTTGTTGACAGCCACAGCCGAAGGTTCCCCAGCAAACTTCCAGCTGCCAGCAAACTTCCAGCTGCCGGCTGATGATTGGCTCACAGCAGCCCCAGCAACATCTAGCTGATTGGCTCCTCTGTGGTGATGCTCATTGGAGATGCTCATTGAGCTGTTTCCCCGCCCTTTCAGACTGCCAGCTGATGATTGGCTCACAGTGGCCCCAGCAACATCTAGCTGATTGGCTCCTCTGTGGTGATGCTCATTGGGCTGTTTCCCTGCCCTTTCAGACCACAGAGCTGCTCATTGGGGGACTTTTTGGCTCTGCCCACACGACCCAGCCAATCGGCCTCAACAGCAGGAGGATTGTGGGAGGTGGAGAGACTTGTGCTTGTGAGAGAGGCTTGTGGGAAGCCGGTGGTGGCAGTTGGGCTCTGAGGGTTTTTCCTGAGGAGCTGTTTTGTTTGGCGAGTGTGGTTCTAAAAATAAAGTTGGTTACTTTTGACAAGTGGCTCCTGAATCGTGCCCAGCCAGACTGCGGCAGTTATTAGTGGAGATTGAACCCAGGGACAGTCAACCACATTCCCAGCCCTTTTTTCATATTTAGTTTGGAGACAGGGTCTCTCTGAGTTGCTTATGGCTTTGCTAAGTTGCTGAGGCTGGCTTTGACCTAACAATCCTCTTGCTTCAGCCTCCAGAGTCATTGGGAACTAATAAAGATCTTAAATAAAGAGTCTTAACTATTAAATAAGATTACACAGGATAAAGTGATAGAAGAGAAGAGAAACAAAAGGAACATTATGAATTAAAACTGTGAGCCTGCCAAAATCTTTTCATGTGTTATCCACATCCCTGTTGGTAATAGAAAAATTTAGTCTACAAAAATCTTCAGACTTCCACTCTGTTCTAGAACCATAATAACAGTATTCTGTAGAACTGCCCAATCATGGTATTTACCAGTGTTTATTCAGCCTCCTTGTCCCCTTCTAGGTTCTAACATTCAAAAAAGCAAGTATTCTTTATTCATGTCTTTACCTTAACTAGGACAGCAAACTTTTGTTTCATCACTACTAAACTCCTTTTAATATGAATCCACACTTACAGCCTGGTAGTATTTTCTTGATGAATTATCACCAATATAATTCCTCATTATTATTAACTATGATTTTCAAAATAATTTTTGATGTGGTAAATCCAAGATTATGATAGGATGCTTTTTTCAAAACAAGACTGAATATAAAGCCCTATGGGGAGAAAACCCCAACAATATCAGCTGAGTTCACATTACTATGAGGTATAGTTCTCTATATTTACTTTACCACATAATTGACTAATGTCCATCAGACCCCCTACTAGAGTTTATCTAATATTTTACTAAAATCAGGATAACCAAGGAGTATCCTATTCTTTTACTCTAAAAATATAGAAAAAATCATCAGTTATGTTAGATGAAGAAGTCCTGAAAATGTTAAATACAGTATGATTCCTAAGGTTAACAATATGGTGTTTTACTTCCAAGTTGAGAGGAGATCTCATATTAAGTATTCTTACCACAGCAACAGAAATAAAAACAAAAAACAAAGGGAGACAAAAAAATGGGAGGTGGTAGATATATGTCAATTATCTTGAGTATGGTGGTAATATCACTAGTGTTTGCCTAGATCTAAACTAAATAAATTGTATACAATAAATATATACAAGTTTTGAATATCAATTCTGCCTCAATAAAACTGTTAAGAAAAAATATACCTTTTTTCTCTTAAATTGTTTCTGTATTTTTGATTATGATTCATTGATCTCAAAGATGAATCAAATAAGTGCAGACTAACACTATTGCAGGGAAGGATAGTGGAAATTCTGCATAAAGACATTGAAGCACCCAGGTTCTGTTAGCAAAGCAAAATAGGAAGCAGTCAAAATGAGGAGCATATATCAGAGTCAGACTTTAGCGGGGACTGGTCCCATGGATTGGGTCAGTGTACCATACCTGCTGTCAGAATTGCAATGACTGAGCAAGATATAATGGAGCTTCTGTGATGGGGGTTAACATTCAGTGGGACAGTCTTGTGGGAGGCCAAGAACACTGAAAAAGTTGTCAGCTTGAAAATCATAAAGAGTACGACATATGGAAGGATATATGTTGTTGTCCATTTTGTGTGTTTCTGTAGCAGAATACCACCAACTAGGTAATGTATGATGAACAGTAATTTATCTGGCTTAATATACTAGAGACTTGGAAGTTCAAGGTGAAAGGGTCACTTCTACTGAAGGCCTTCTTGCTGAATCCATGGTAAATGATCAAGGATGAAAATACCCACTCGAGACAGAGAAAAGGGACAAACTAATAATTATATTAGAAACCTACATCTGTTTTGATAAGCTCATTCTCTGAACAGGTCATGAGTAAGCCTATGCTTCATAATTTGAAGAACTGACACACTATTTGCATAACAGTTTGTATATTGTATAGTTCCTTTAGCAATGGATGAGGGTTCCAATGTTGTCACAATCATGTCAACCTTTGTATTAATGGGTCCTGTTAGTTATTGTCTTTCTGATGGATGTGAAATGTTTCCTCACTATGATTATGATTTGAATATCCTTAACAAATGATGAATAACATATTTTCAGGGCTTTTTCATTTTTGTGTCTCAAATAGAAGAATGCTTATTGGAATCCTCTGACCTATTTCCCACTGTGCTGCTTGTCCTTTTTATTGTTAAATTGTTAGAGTTCTTTTTGAATACTGACCATGAATATTTCCCTGCTATTACTAGTATCTAGAAAAACTAATATTAACTGAAAATACTTTCCAATAATGTGTGGTATTACAGAATTACTATGAGCATTGATATTTTTTTCAGGAAGAGCAACAGTGTGATTTTTATTGAGGATATAACTGAAAATTCTCTTTTTCATTTCAAGTCTCTCTGATTTCTTTTTTATTTGTTCTTTTTACATATACATAATAGTTAAGTGTATTTTGCCACATTATATATACCTAGAGTATAACTTAGGTGGATATTGTTCTTCAAAAGATTTTTTTTTCTTTCTTTTTTTATGGTGTCCAGCTTACTATTATTTTTTCTATGGTGGTCTCTGGTTTTGGTATCTTCTCTGAGAAACCATCATTAAATCTTAGGTCAGAAGGATTTGGCATTTATTTTTTAAATTATTATTATAAAGTTGGTTCTTCCTTTCAGTTCTAGTGCATTTTGTATTTCATTTCTTAGGGATAGTGTGAGAAAGAGTTCCAATTATTTATTTATGTATGTATTTATGTATGTATTTATTTATTTATTTTGCAATACTGATGATTAAACCCAGGGCTCTGTGCTGCTAGGAATGTGTTTTACCAAGAATCTACATTCCCAGCCCCAAATTACATCTTCTAGAGTTTATTGTTCCAGCACCACCATCAAAAGAATATTTTCCCCTTTAAATTTCCATGAAATCCTTGTAACAAGTCAATTGATCACAGATGTGTTTTATTTCTGGATTATCAATTCTATTCCATTGATCTTTGTGTTTATACTTATGACAAAATCACAACATCTAACTTTGTAAAGATGTTTCAAAGAGCAAAATGTGAGCCCTCCAAATATGTTCTTCTCTTTCAAAAAAAATTTTAATACTGTGAATTCCTTTTATTTTCATAAAAATTTTATCATTGGCCTGAGTTATGGTTTTGATCTTAGATGTCCCCTCAAAGATCATCTGTAACACAATGCAAGAACATTTGGAAGTAAAATGGTTGGTCATGAGATCCTTAATCCTTTAGAGCGTTAATCCCCTGAGTGATGACTGAAGGCAGGTAGGGTTTGGCTGGAGGAGGTGGGCATTGGAGGTGTGCCTTTGGGGTATACATGTTGAATTTTTTGAGTGCACTTTCTCTTCTTTTGGATCTTCATGACTTGAGCTGCTTCCCTCCACGACATACTTCCACCTGATGCTCAGCCTCACCTCAAGCCCTGAGGAATGGAGCTGGCTATCTATGGACTGAGAGCTCTAACACTTTGAGCCCCCACATAAACATTTCCTCCTTTGAAATTGTTCTTGTCAGGTCTTTTAGTCATAACAGTGAACAAGCTGAATAAAGCAGCCTGTCCAGGCCTGTAAAAGACAGAGCTGGGAATTGGAGAAGGACGACACTAAATTTGTAGATCCATCTGGGTAGTACTGATGTTTTTACTGATTGAGTCACTTGATTAATGAAATTGGATGTCTTTTCATTTATGGAGATTTTTTTTTTGTATTTAAATTATCTTTTAATTTTAAGTGAAATATATTACATTTCAATTTTTAGTTTATTCTTATTTATTTTATTGTTCATGTTATTTAAAAATGTTTGATTGCTCATTGCAAAGGTTTAGAAATATAATTGAGTTATTTGGTTTGTCTGGAATTCTAGCACCTTGCTTCACTTTGATTTAGTCCCAGTAGTTATTTTTATAGATTCTTATAGATTACTTATAGGATTTTCTATATGTAAGATTATGTCATTTACAAGTAAGATAGTGTTACTCCTTGTTTTCCCATATTCATTTATTATATTTTTATTTTCTTTCCTGATTGCCCTAGCCAGACCTATATATGTGTTGAATAAAAGTGCAGGGAGTAGACATCTTGCCTAGTTCATTATTTTAGAAGGAAAATCTTTCTGTTTTCCATCATTATGTGTGATCTCAGCATGTGTGTGTTTTTTAATGCTGTTGTTGTTTTAACATAAAAAAGATTGTAAGAATATGCTCTGCAGAGGACTTGAGAATATTATACATAAGGCACGGAAAATACCCAGAAAACTCAGTTACCAAAACAGTTCCCTATGTATTCAGACTGGGTCCTACTAATAACACATTTTAAAGCACTTAACAAATAGGGATAGTTCTATATAACATTTATTGACGTGTCACATATTCTTGTGATTCCAATATCATTGACAGCTGATATAGTTGAGGGGCTGGGAAAAAACGGAAATACCTTGCTAAAAAGACTTGAATTGTCCCTTGTACACATCACTGTGTAATTGGACAATAAATATTTCAAAAATTTTCTTCTCTTCCTATTTAGGATTCTCAGAAGACAATGGCAGAAGAAAATCATTTTACAGTGACTGAGTTTATACTGGCTGGATTAACAGACAAACTAGAGCTCCAGCTGCCCCTCCTCCTCTTCTTCCTAGGAATCTATGTGCTCACAGTGGTGGGGAACCTAGTCATGATCACACTGATTGGGCTCAGCTCTCACCTGTACACACCAATGTACTACCTGCTCAGCAGTCGGTCCTTCATTGACCTCTGTCAATCCACTGTGATCACTCCCAAAATGCTGGTGAACTTCATGATGGAGAAAAATACCATCTCCTACACTGATTTCATGACTCAACTCTACTTTTTAATTTTTTTGTTTGTTTGTTTGCAATTGCAGAGTGTTATATGTTGGCTGCAATGGCATATGACTGCTATGTTGCCATCTGTAACCCCTTGCTTTACAATGTTACCATGTCTAATCAAGTCTGTTCTTGGTTAGTAGTTGGTGTGTATAGCATAGGTATGATGGGTGCCACAGCTCACACAGCCTGCATGCTAAGAGTGCTTTTCTGTAAGGATGATACAATACACCATTACCTATTGGAGCTCTCTTGTTCCAGTGCTTTTATAAATGAAGTAGTTGTTCTGTGCTTAAGTGCATTTAATATCTTTGTTCCAACCCTGTCCATCCTAAGCTTCTACATCTTCATCATAGCCAGCATCCTGCACATTCGCTCCACTGAGGGCAGAGACAAAGCCTTCAGTACATGTAGCTCCCACGTCTCAGCTGTTCTTCTCTTCTTTGGTTCTCTAGCATTCATGTATCTGAAACCATCATCAGGCGGCTCCATGGACCAAGGGAAAGTGTCCTCTGTGTTTTACACTATTATTGTGCCTATGCTGAATCCTCTGATCTACAGCCTAAGGAATAAAGATGTCAAAATGGCCATAAGTAAACTTCTTGGAAATAGAAGTTTGTGAAAGTGTATTATTCTTTAGCAAAAATTTATGATTTGTACAGATTTAGTAAGGAAGCAATTCTGAAACACTGATGGGCTTTTCACAAGGCATGAGATTATTGCTAGCACTTCATTATTTGGAAGAAAGATCAGGACTGGATTCACGGGATCAGACACATTGAGGACAGCACCCCACTGGGAAACCCCAGAGTCCATCTACTATGAATAACCTCTACCACCTCCAGATATTTGAAAATGTTCTTCAAATTCCTCCAAATATAAAATATTGTTCATATTTTATGTGTTAGAAACATGAGTTTTTTTGGAAATAAATACATATCATCATTGCTCTTTGATATTATCAATATTTTATGTTAGTCTATTGGCAAGAATTTTCTAAATTGTTATCTAAAATAAACAATTTTAACTCATTGGAATATACAAAAAATAACCTCTAATTCTTACAAAGTATATAGCACTATACTAAGGGGTAGGAAGGCACATAAAGTGTGATGAGATTATTTCTATGTGGGAAATAACAATAGTGACACCAGTCTTGGAGATCAGAAACAGGTACTTGTTCCACAGGTGTTGAAGATTAAACACCCGAGAAATGCTATGGCAAGCACAGAAAGAATTTTTTTTTTAAGAAAAAGATACCAATAGGCTTCTCCAAAGAGAAGGAGACCCAGAACTGGTTGTTCATGATTCTGGGTTCGTCTTTGTCTTTTATAGACCCCAGAAGTCCTCACCTTCTCTTTCTGTTCATGTTTCTGCCTAAGGTCAGGAAAGGACAAGAGCACAGGGGGTAATTGTTAGCAACCCATTGAGCTTGGAAGTGTGTTCCCAGAGGTAAGCTGTAAGCAACCCATTGTCTTTTCTGTTTGATAATTAGTGATAACCAGTCATCAACCTGTCTCAACTCCCGTCACTCAATATCTACACTAACAGACCTTCACCCCCTGCCTCAGTTTGTTGAGGAATGTGACATATACAGTCCCCTCTGGCCAGGTGGGGCTATAGTCATTATGTGTTTCAGCAAAAGAAAGCCGGTGGGAAGGCAGCACAATAGGTTCATTTTACAAAAACTTTTTCTTAACTTCATGTTCCTACCATTCTCATCTATCTGTCTATCTATTCCCCACTCAAGGACTTTTGGCCCATAAATTCTTTTAGGGTATATAGATGTCAACTCATTCTGGATACTTCCTGCTGAAAAGGGGTTATATCTCAAGGAATAAAACTCAAAGTTCTTGTTCTCCCTCAGAAGGGGCATGGAGAGTCAAGGGTATTTAGCATCAGGATAGTCCAGAAGTCCATGATGATAGCTGGTGAGTGACTGGATGATGTGTACACAGGGCAGCAATCATGCTAAGGAAAAATAAGACAGCAAAGCATTTTTTGTAAACAATTATTATGAAAGTAATCAGTATTATTGGCTGGCCTCTGAAAGCCATGAAGATGGAAATTCATTAATGCTCTAGGTGGGATCCATATGCCACTGATTTGTGAGTGGAGGCCAGTTAAGGCTTTAGAAACATCAGCAGAGTTGTTAGAAACATATGCACAACATTTAGTTTTTATAATGCCACAGATGTCCCAATAAGATGTAGTTAATGTATCTAATGCCATCTGATTTTTATAAATATGTCTCTATTGGCATTACCTCTCTGTTTAGTAGAGATCACTAACTTTCTGTCACTTAGGGATAGATAATAATTCTAGCAAACACAGACAAAGCCTGCCTATAGAGGAGTTGGCAAGGTCTGTAGGTCTTAAATTGATGCCCCCCACCTCAAAAAAAAAAAAAAAAGAATAAGATAGCTTTTTAAGTCCCAGAGCAACTAAAATTTAAATGTGACACTTTTCTTTGGTCTGGTCTTAAACTGCTTTGGGCAATTGCTCATTCAATTCTATCTGTAAAACGGAGTTATAGTTTATATTTCCCTTAAGAGTTATCTCTCCCTTTCCTCCAAGTAGTATTTGGGCCAAGCTTGGGTACAGAAAATATTAGGCAGCTTTTCCCAGGGTTTGAAGGTCAAAGGAATTTCAAGGCATAAGTACATGCGTCAGATGGTGTGTTATCTATCTGAAATTGAAGGGGGGAGAAGGTGTCCCTAAGCACCTCTCCACTGTCTGAACCAGAACAAGGCATCCTTTGATAACCTGTGTACCTTAAAGGTGTTGGCCACCACCCTTTGAGGCCTGAATAGGACTCTCAAGTCATTCAGATTAGTCTCCCTTTACAAATGCATCTTTCAGAGTTCCCTCATTCTGGGTTCCTTTATCTCCTATGGTCCTCGAAATGTTAGTGTTTACATATTGAGATTGAAAAAGATTTGGGCAGGTTGGATTTGGTTGCTCCTTACCAAAGAATGACCCCCAAATCTCCTTTGTGTTACTTCCTTCTTAAAGGGAGAAACCCTGATTTCTCTGTACTATGTTTACTCCCAGGTATAGAAGCACTATTGATTGCATTGAGCATCTTGGAAGAGACAAGCCCATTGTTGAACCCCAGAGAATGAGAAAGTGCCACAGTGTTCAAGCCTTTCCTGATCATTAGAGATAAAGGCTAAAATAAAGACTTTACATTTGCTGTGGGCAAAAGGAGTTTCCAAAGGGCAAGAAACACATCTAGTGATTATTGAACACTTAATGCTCTTTCCCTGGAGGAATCTAAGGAAGAGGTTAATTGAAAGACCAAGGCTTTTCCTTACCTGTATTTATACATGTATCTAGGAAATTCATGTCAAATTCATTCCACTGTCTTTTCTATTCCTATCTCCCCTCCCTCCCGGCATTAGTCACGGTTCTCTAGAAGAAACAGAAACAACAGAAGGTATGAATATAAAAGGGGCTTTATTAGATTGGCTTAAATAACCAGAAGCTGTATATTATATAATTGCTATCAACTGTTTCCTAGCTGTAGGAACCAGTAGCTGTACAGTCCAAAATGTTAAAGCCCCAGAACAAGAGAGATCAATAATACTACCCCAGTCTGAAACCAAAGGCTTCTGGAAACTCCCTGTTAGAATCACTGCAGACTTTGCTTTGGAAGAGTGAATTACCAAGAGTTCTCAGGCATTCAAGAAGAATCAAGTGGGTTTCAAGATGGAAGAATAGAGAGGCCACTTCCTTGGCTGCTCTGTGCTCTGAAATCAAGAAGAGCAAATGGGCATCTTCTCTGCAAGGTGGGTGAATAAACAAAAATAGGGAGGACTTTACTGGAATTTAATAATGAATACTCAAAACAGATTAGAGAATCCAGGAGTTGGATATAATAAAATAAGGAAGAAATTCCCAGTGCTACAGCCCTGGCCATGACCAGGGGCATAAAGAAGAATGTCCTTCCACAAACACAGTGAAGGGATAAGGGAATTAAAGAAACCTGTATTTTTAGGAGGACTGAGGCATGTCTGAGTACAGAAATTTTTGAGATCAAAGACACTTCTCAACTAAACTGAAAGTTGTGCTGCACAATATCCTTGCATGGGGAAGAACCAGCACCTATACCAGCAGCATACAGAAGACAGAGGAAGGAACCACTTTCAGCCATGGCACAGGGGCTGGCAGCTGAAAGATCTGATTTCTGGCAAACATGAATCTGGCCTGACAATCACACCTGGCAAACCCTTTATTTGAAACAGAGTGTACCCAAGTGACAAAAAGAAAATCAAACATAGAAAGAGCTTTACACAGGTGACAACTGGTTGTGGAAACCCACCCAGCTTCCCCTCCCTCCCCCTGCAAGAGAGGAGAGAGTAAGTGCCACTCTGCATCCCTTTTACAATTCACTCTCCATCCAGCTCTGCCTAGTGACCCCTTTTAAAGATTTCACCCTCATTCTACCATGGAAATGGATATGGGGAGACCAGAAACATTCTGGTCCAGAATGGCGGGGGAAGTGACTGTGGGGCCTCTTGTGGTCACCCTATGAGGACTGGAGCCATAGCACCTGGGAATATGGATGTCTTCCAAGGAAGGAAGGAAAGGATCCTCAAATTGTGCTCCTACCTGCACGGATATGAATCCAGGCCATGGCTTCCTTTCCTGAAGCTCCCCCTTCATCTTCCTGTTCTTTCCATAGTCATGTAGCCAATTGCTCAGCCAGGACAGTTGCCCCACCAGAGGAGTCAACATGCTGCACAATAGATAGAGACTTATCTGAAGACTCTGGGTTAGGGCAGGAAGCTGCTCCCATAGCATGAAAGGATCATCATTCCCTCCTCACTGGCCAGCCTCAAACTGCTGCTAGATGGAATTAACTGGCCTCTCTCTAATGCTTTCACTTGCAAGGCATAATGGCAGGCCATGTGCACCTGGGTAATAGAACATGGCTTCTTGAAAGGTCTTAAGTTTTAAGTCCAATTAACTATTGTATTGCTGCTAGAAACCCCCAACAAAGATTAACCTGACAAGGATTAAAGAGTTAGGTTAACACATACTTGCTTTATATTTCACAAGTATATGCATGTTCTTTTTGTTTTTCTTTTACTCTCCAAAGAATTAGGCATGAGGAAATACCAATAACCACATTTGATGAGACAAAACTAGTTCATACAGAAGTTAAATGATTTGCCCCCAAAGTTAGTCTTCTCACACATGATTGAGGGGGAACTGAAGCACAATTATTCAGATTCTGGTCATAATGCTGAAAATAAAACCATAGCCATGGAACAGAATATTGTTGGCCATGAGTTTTTTTAAAGATAGAGAGAGAGAGAGAGAGAGAGAGAGAGAGAGAGAGAATTTTTTAATATTTATTTTTCAGTTTTTGGTGGACACAACATCTTTATTTTATTTTATTTATGTGGTGCTGAGGATCGAACCCAGCGTCCCGCGCATGCCAGGCAAGCGCGTAACCGCTTGAGCCACATCCCCAGCCCTGGCCATGAGTTTTTACTCACTTCTCCTAAAATCTTTAGTTTTTAGTCAGCAAATCAAGTAAAAATTATTTTTTTTACCATGATCTCTTTTTCTTTCTTTTATTCTCTGTGTGTGTATGGCTGGACATTAAACCCAGTCCTCATGCATGCTAGGCAAGCACTTAACCACTGAGCTACATCCTCAGTCCTCATGATATTTTAAATTTGGACTAGCTGTCATGTCCTCTCTGATCAGCCTCATTTCAGACCGGAATATCCAATTCCTTCAATTCTTCCATAAGAGGAAGTCTTATAGCAAAACCCCAAGGAAACCCATGCTTGTTATACCATTCTTAAAACAAAGATCACATTGATTCTCAAAATACAGTTTCTAAAATATTTTCTCCTATAATCCTGTTACCTCTACTAATAATGTTTCAATTATGCTCATTTGCTTATTTGTAAATAACCAAACTGATTTTCACATGCAAACTGCTCTTAAATCCATACCTTCTCTTGTTATGTATTTGAGAATAAACAACTATAACCAGTTCTTGACCTTTAATTTCACTAATTATTGTTGATGATGTTATGTTTTTATGAATAATTGCAACTCATTGTTCAGATGTTGTTGGAGACCAGGATTCTTTTTCTAAAATTTTATTTCTCACTTCTATCTTTAACAAGTGGAAAAACTTGGGTCTACATTCTGAGTAAAACCATGATTGAAAATGTGGACTGCTGAAAAATTCAGATCTTCTTGTGTTCACAGTTATGGTTTTGAAATCAAATCATTATTCAATGCTATGAGTTTCCAACTAGCCTATACTTTGTCTATTATATCATCACTGAAAAACATTCAGTTTCCTTCCTGAAATTCAGGTGAAACAGGTCTCCCATTCACTTGATCTGTTAGCTGTGTTACCATGGAAAAGGAAACACCAGTCTGACATGCTTTGTTTGCAAGGAGTCTTTGTGAGAACTTGATGGTCCTTGCCTTATCTTGCAAGTGTTAATAAATCATACTTTAATTCTTTGCTCAAGAATGGTGTTTTCCTATATAAAAACAATGCTAGATGAATATGTAATTAAAAATTTTCCAGTGTCCATATTTTTTAAAAATAAAAACAGTCCCATTCACTTTCCCATGTTATTTTATTTCTGATGCTAAGGATTATATCCAGGACTTGTTACATGCTACATTGCTCTACTCATGTATCATAACCCCAGCTACTAATGTTCTTCATTTAATGCCATATGCTAAAAACATCATCATTTTAATAACATTTTTAATTTTTTAAAATTTGTCTTAGTTATACATGACAGTAGAATACATTTATGCACTTCGATATATCATACATAGATGGGATATAATTTCTCATTTTTCCGAGTGTACATGTTGCAGAATCATATTGGTCATGCAGTCACGCATATAAATAAAGAAATAATGTCTGTTTCATTCTATCTTTCTTATCCCGACATCCCCTCTCCTCCCCTCCTCTCATTTCCCTCTACCTAATCTATCGTTATACTTCTCTAGCGCTCTTCCCCCCCTCCACGTTTTGTGAATTAGCATCTGTATATTAGAGAAAACATTCAGCCTTTGGTTTTCCGAGATTGGTTTATTTCACTTAGCATCATATTCTCCAGCTCCATGTATTTATCAGCAAATGCTATGTTTTCATTCTTCTTTAAAGTTGAGTAATATTTCATCAAATATATATATATATATATATATATATATATATATCACATTTTCTTTATCCATTTGTATATTGAAGGGCACCTAAGTGTGTTCCATAGTTTAGCTATTGGGAATTGAGCTGCTATTAACATTGATGTGTCTGTGTTCCTGTAGTATGCTGATTTTAAACCAAGGAGTGGGATAGCTGGGTCAACTAGTGGTTCCATTCCCAGTTTTCTGAGGAATCTCCATACTGCTTTCCAGAGTGGTTGCACCAACAACATATGAGTCCTACAAGCAACATGTAAGTGTAACTTTTACCCAACAGTCTTGCCAACACTTACTGTTGACTGTATTGTTGATGATTGCCATTCTGACAGGAATGAGATGAAATCTTAGAGTACTTTTTTTCCCCAGCACTGTTTGTTGAATAGGCTCTTTTCTCCAGTTAATGTTTTTGGCAACTGTGTCTAGTATGAGATAACGGTATTTGTGTAGGTTTCCCCCTGTGTCTTCTATTTCTTAATATTGGTCTACATGTCTGTTTTGTACCAATATCATGCAGTTTTGTTACTATAGCTCTGTAGTATAGTTTAAGTTCTGGTATTGTGATGCCTCCTGCTTCACTTTTCTTGCTAAGGACTGCTTTAGCTATTCTGGGTCTTTTATTTTTCCAAATGAATTTCATGATTGCTTTTTCTATTTCTTTGAAGAACATTGTTGAATTTTTAATAGGAGTTGCATTAAATCTGTATAACACTTTTGATAGTATGGCCATTTTGACAATATTAATTCTGCCTATCCAGGAGCATGGGAGATCTTTTCAACTAATGTCTTCTTTAATTTCTTTCTTTAGTGTTCTGTGGTTTTCATTGTAGAGGTCTTTTACCTCTTTATTTAGATTGATTCCCAAGTACTTTCTTTTTTGAGGCTATTGTGAATGGGGTAGTTTTCCTAATTTCTCTTGCAAGTGGATTCATCATGGGTGTATCGGAATATGTTTGATTTGTGGGTGCTGATTTTATATCCAGTTTTCTCATGGAATTTTTTGGACCTTCTAAGTATAGAATCATGTCATCAGCAAATAGTGATAGTTTGTGTTCTTCGTTACCCATTTGTATGCCTTTAATTTCTTTCTTCTAATTGCTCTGGCTAGAGTTTCAAGAACATTGATGAATAAAAGTGATGAAAGAGGGTATCCTTGTCTTGTTCCAGTTTTTAGAGGAAATGCGTAGATTTTTCACCATTTACAATGATATTGTCCTTGGGTTTAGTATAGATAGTTTTTATGATGTTGAGGTATGTTCCTAGTATCCCTAGTTTTTCTAGTGTTTTGAACATGATATGGTGTTGTATTTTGTCAAATGCTTTTTCTACATCTATTGAGATGATCATATGATTATTGTTGTTAAGTCTATTGACATGATGTACTATGTTTATTGATTTCTATATGCTGGACCAACCTGCATCTCTTGTATGAACGCCACTTGATCATGGTGCACTCTTTCTAATATGTTTTGTATGTAATTTGCCAATTTTTTTTCCTTTTTTTGAAAAAAATTACTGAAGATTTGAAAAACTATTCCTAAAAAAATTGACTTTTCCAGAAAACTGTAGCTACACAATGCATTGAGTCTATCATGTTAAAACGTGCATAAGACACAAATACAAAAACAATGAAATAAGCCACCATTTTTCAACAATTTGAGCAAAGATATAATGCCTAAGGAACAACATGGTTGACTTGAGAAGGATGGGCTCTTTACTTTAAGCACCATTAAAAAAAAGGAGCACAAATGGATGAGTGTGTTCAGTTATATACATTGAACCTTTGGCACTAGGGATCAGGGCATTTTGTCATATAGCATTAACACATATTATAAAAGTGTGTGGTGTTGACGGAATAGAACCACCAGCATTCAAAAGCAGCTTTGTCAACTAGGCAAACACTCTACAGCATGTCTCTCTGTTGTCCATCATTGAATACACTGGTAGCAACTTTGAAATGAAATTAAAAGAAAGAAAGGAAAAAAGGAGCAGTAACCCCTTCTATTTTCTCTGTTTAAATTCAAGCAGAAAACAAACATCAATTCTGTTATACACTAACATCTTCAAAGTACATCATTTGTACAAGAGAAGGACTAAGAACAAAAATGTGTTTACAGAGATCCAAACACAAGTGAATGAAGAACCCCTCCTCACACTGCTTTCCGATGGTATTCAGGAGGGGCGACTTCATAATTGCTGGCACTAAACAAAGTTGCAGAATTCTTTGCCAGGTACTTGAGGAAATCTTGAAGATAATTCAGTAATAAAACAAGGCTCTTCTCATCCAGAGGTGTATAGGCCAACATTGCTCCAATTTGTACAAATAATCTCAGTAGAAGGGGTGCTCCATACACCTGGGACATGGGTGCATCAGGATGATCTGCAAGTATTTCAGCATACTGTGGTCTCTCGAATTTGTAGAGCAGTTGGGTGCCCAGCAATACATTGAAGTATTCTTTTATTCCTTCCACAACTTCATTAACAGCATACTCCTTATTATCGATGTTTCCTCAGAGATTTCTTGTAATTTGCATAATCCTCAAGAACAGAATCCACATTCTTCTTCACAGGAAGATAAAAGAGCTGTTTTTGTCTGGTAATTAGGTCCCAGTCATCAACAACCATGGTTTTAGCTCTTCAGGAATCTTTACTTTAACTTCAACTCTGTTCATAAATGTTTCTTCATTTTCAACAGTAGTATCTACCTGGGCCCTTTTCTTCGGAGGAGGCTGAGGTGTCTCACTGGTACTGCCACCATCTCCATTTCCAGGTGTTTCCTGTTCTTTTTGGTTTTCACTTCAACATATTTCTGTTGCAGACCAGATGTCTTCTTCCTGGAGCAGCCCCTCTCATCTTCCCCTCTGCATACTGTCCTGATTGGCTTTTTGGAGTTCTCGCTGTTTCTGCATATTGGTGTCCACGTACTTGATCACTCTGCTCTCTGGAAACCATTCATCCCAATTTTTATTCCAACCACTGTAATGTATAAAGTATTTCACTTGTTTGTCCTTTATGGCAACCTTAACGCACTTTGCTTCATAAAGTAGAGGCCCATGAAAGCACAGCACTCGCTCACCCTCCTGGAATTTCGGCTTTGGGTCCTGCTTGGGTGCAATTTATAAGTGATTCCCACCTCCTCCTTCTCCCAACACCCCCAGCTACCACCCCCTACTCTCTACCCCACCCAACTTTGCATCAGATGTGCCATCAGGCACAGTCAGCTCTTTATTTTTATTTTTTTATTTGTTTTAATTAGTTATGCATGACAGTACAATGCATTTATGAACTTTGATATATCATACATAGATGGGATATAATTTTTCATTTTTCTGAGTGTACATGTTGCAAAATCATATTGCTCATGTAGTCACATATATACATACAGTAATAATGTCTGTTTCATTCTACTTTCTTTCCTATCCCCACATCCCATCCCCTCCCTTCACATCATTTTCCTCTACCTAATCTAAGGTAATGCTACTCTTCCTTAGCTCCCCCCACCACCACCACCTTATTGTGAATTAGCATCTGTATATTAGAAAAAACATTCAGCCTCAGGTTTTGGGGATTGGCTTATTTCACTTAGCATGATATTCTCCAACTCTAACCATTTACTGGCAAATGCTATAGTTTCACTCTTCTTTAAAGCTAAGTAATATTCCACTGAGTATATATACCACATTTTCTTTATCCATTTATCTACTGAGGGACACCTAAGTTGGTTCCATAGTCTAGCTATTGTGAATTGAGCTGCTATAAATATTGATGTTCCTGTGTCACTACAGTATGCTGATTTTAAGTCCTTTGGGTTTAAACCAAGGAGTGGAATAGCTGTGTCAAAGGGTTATTTGGATAAATAAGAGACCCAGTATAGCTAAAGCAATTCTTAGCAAGAAAAGTGAAGCAGGAGGCATCACAATACCAGCCCTTAAACTATATTACAGAGCTATAGTAATAAAACTGGCATGGTACTGGCACTAAAATAGAAATGTTGACCAATGGTAGAATAGAGGACATAGAGATAAACCCACATAAATATGGTTATGTCATACTAAACAAAGGTGCCAAAAATATTCACTGGATAAAAGATAGTCTATTTGATAAATGGTGCTGGCAAAACTGGAAATCCATATACAGCAAAATGTAATTAAACCTCTATCTCTCACCCTGCACAAAAAAAAAATCATCTCAAAGTGGATCAAAGATTAGGCACTAGAACAGAGACCCTGTGTCTAACAGAAGAAAAAATAGGCCCAAATCTTCACCATGTCAGCCTAGGCTCAGTCTTCCTTAACAGACTCCTAAACCTCAAGTAGTAACATCAAGAATTAATAAATAGGATGAATTCAAATTAAAATGCTTTTTCTCAGCAAAGGAAATAATTAATAAAGTGAGGAGAAAGCCTACAGTTTCAGAGAAAATCTTTACCACATTCACTTCTGATAAAGCATTAATCACAAGATACATAAAGAACTCAAAAATCTTAACACACCACACACACACACACACACACACACACACACACACACACACACAAATAACCCAATCAATAAACTGGCTAAGGAACTGAATAGACAATTTACAGAAGAAGAAATACAGTTGATCAACAAATATATAAAAAAGTGTTCAACATCTCTAACAATTAGAGAAATACAAATCAAAACTACTCTATCATTTCATCTCACTCCTATCAGAATATAGGCAATCATCAAGAATATAGGCAACAATAAATGTTTGCAAAAATGTGGTGAAAAAGGTCCACCTATACATTCCTGGTGGGACTGCAAATTGGTGCAACCACTATGGAAAGCAGTATGGAGATTTGCCAGAATTTTATTGAGAAATTTTGCATCCATGTTCATCAAGGATATTGGTCTAAAATGTTCTTTGCTTGATGTGTCTTTGACTAGTTTTGGTATCAGGGTGATAGTAGCCTCATATAATGAGTTTAGAAGGATTTTCTTCTTTCTATTTCATGGATTAATTTAAGGAGTACTGGTGTTAAGTCTTCTTTGAAGGTCTTGTAGAAGTTGGCTGAAAATGCCTCTGCTCCTGGGTTTTTCTTGATTGGTAGATTTTAATGGCATTTGCTATTTCATTCCTTGAAGTTGATCTGTTTAAATGATGAATGACATCCTCATTCAATTCAGGTAGGTCATATGTCTCTAGAAATTTGTTGATGTCTTTGAGATTATTTATTTTATTGGAGTACAAATTTTCAAGATAGTTTCAAATTATCTTCTGCATTTCAAATATGTTTATTATATTTCCTTTTTTAACACAAATTTTAGTAATTTGAGTTTTCTCTCTCCTTCTTTTCATTAGGTTCACTAAAGTTTTATCAATTTAATTTAGTTTTTCACAGAACCTGCTTTTTTTGTTTTGTTAATTTTTTCAATTTTTTTTTGTTTCAATTTCATTGAATTCAGCTTTGATTTTAATTATTTCCTGTCTTCTACTGCTTTGGGTGCTGATTTGTTCTTCTTTTTTCCAGGGGTTTGAGATGTAATGTTAGGTCTTTTATTTGTTGACTTTTACTTCTTTTAATGAATTAACTCAATGCAATAAGGTTTCCTCCTAGTATTGCCTTCATCCTATCCCAGAGATTTTGATATGTTTTATTGATGTTCTCATCTACCTCTAATTTATTAAAAATTTTCTCCCTGATTTTTTTTACTATCCATTCATCACTCAATAGCATATTATTTAGTCTTCAGGTGTTGAAGTAGCATCTATTTCTTATTTTATCATTTATTTCTAATTTCATTCCATTAGCATCTTATAAAATGCATGCAGGTATTCCATGTTTGTTTGTTTGTTTGTTTTGATTTGTTTTTTGTGCATTTACTAAGAGTTGCTTTGTGGCATAAGATAACGTTCTATTTTAGAGAAGGAGTTATGTGCTACCAAGAAGAAAATATATTCACTCATTGATAGATGAAATATTTTATATATGTTGGATGAGTCTAAATAATTTATTATATGATTTTGTTCTATAGTTTTTTGTTTAGTTTTGTTTGGAAGATCTCTGTCCAGAAGTGAGAGAGGTGTGTTAAAGTCACCCAGTATTATCGTGTTGTGATCTATTTGATTCTTGAAATTGAGAAGGGTTTTTTTGATGTGTGTAGATGCTCCATTGTTTAGGGAAAAAATATTAACAATTATTTCATCTTGCTGATATATAATTCCCTTAAGTAGTATCAAATGTCCTTCTTTGTCCCCTGTGATTATCTTTGGCTTGAAGTCTACTTTATCTGAATTGAGGATGGAAACTCCTGCTTGTTTACACACATATGAGTCATATAAATATATATATATATTTTGCATCCTTTAACCTCAGACTGTGGATGTCTTTGCCTATGACACAAGTATTAAAGACAACATATTGTTGGGTCTTCTTGTTTTTTAAAATTTTTCTTTATTTTCCTTTACTTTCTTCTTTTTTTTAAGTTATAGATGAACAAAATACTTTTATTTTATTTATTTATTTTTATGTGGTGCTGAGGATTGAACCCAGTGCCTCACACATGCCTGTCAGGCACTCTATCTCTGAGCCACAATCACACTCTGGGTCTTGTTTTTTTAATACTATCTGCCTGTCTCTCTTTTGATTGATGAGTCTAGGCCATTAACATTCAAGGTTATTATTGAGATACATTTGTATTTCCTGTCATTTTAATTTATTTCTGCTTTTTAATTTGATGTAGTTTCTTCTTTTACTGACTATTCCTTGAGTGGTAGTTGCTTCCTTTCATAGTTTTCAATTTTTTTTTTTATCCTCATGGAATATTTTGTTAAGCATGTTCTGTAGTAAAGACTTTATGGTTGTGAATTTTTTAATTTTTTTTTTCATCAAAGATTTTTATTTCATCTTCAAATCTGAAGCTTAATTTTGCTGGATATAAAATTCTTGGCCTGCATCCATTTTCTTTCAGAGATTGAAATGTATTATTCTAGGACCTCCTAGCTTTGAGGGTCTGGGTTGAGAAATTAGTTAAGATCTGAATGGTTTGACCCTATATGTAACTTGGTTTCTTTTTTGTTTTTTCTCTCTCATGGCCCTTAAGATTTTATCCTAATTCTGTATCAGTCATTCTCATTATAACATGTATTGGTGCAGATTTGCTCTAATTTTCTACATTTGGGGTCCCATAAGCCTCTTGTATTTGATTTTCCATTTCTTTCTTTAGGTTTGGGAAATTTTGTGATATTATATCATTGAAAATATTGTGCATTTATTTGGTTTGTATCTCTGCTCCTTAATCTATGCCAATAACTCTTAAGTTTGGCCTTTTCATGTTATCCCATAATTCTCAGAAGTTCTGTTCATGGTTTCTTACCATCATCTCTACATGGTCAACTTATTTTCATGATTATATATTTTGTCTTAATTACCTGAAGTTCTGTCTTCTAAGGGATCTAGTCTGTTGGTGATGCTTTCCATTGAATTTATAATTTGGCTTATTGACTCCTTCATTTTAAGAATTTCTGCTTGGCTTTTTTTAAATCTCTGTTGAATTTATCATTCACTTTCTATATTTTCTCTTGAGTTCACTGTTTATACCATCCTTTACTTTCTAGATCAATTTAACTATGTACAATATGACCTCATTCTTAGACATTTCTTCTACTATGTTGTTAGTGGATTCTGTTATTGGAGCATCTTGGTTTGTTTGGGGTGTTATTTTCCCTTTTTTTTAATGTTACTTGTATGTTTTTCCATCTATCAGTATGGACCTGAGGCAGTACAGATTCTACTCTGTGGACTTAAATTGTCCCTAAAAGCATCCAATACCTTGCCTTTAAGTGTGAGAGCAATATCAACAGCATCCAGTGTAAACAATATATAGCCTTAATGATAATAATCATAATCATAATCACACAAAGGCATCTTCTGCTTTCTCACAATAAACTAAAATGATGAATTCAATAACTATCTACAGGATAAACAGAAAATTTGCTAAAATGATTTAAAAATTTCAAATGGTGGATGAGAGAACAGATGTAGCATAATACACAATATTCACGAGGGAGGAAGAGAGAAACTAGAAGCAAAAACTCATAGGAAGAGAGGAGAATAAGCCAAAAGAGATTGGCTATTGGTTGGAGAAAATGTTGAAAGGAAATCCATGAAAACAGACAAGTGAGAGGAAGATACAAAGTAAAATAATAAAAAATATAAGAATACAACACTGAAAAACACCATTCATATATCACCATTCTCCACACACTGATGCTTAAAAACCACCCTAATATAGTAGAGATGTTAGAGAATAAAAAAATAAAATAAAATAAATGTCAATGGAAAATCAAACTGTCTTCACCAGCGTTCAAAAGTTTCTCAGCCCAAACTCTAAAATCTCATGGGACCACCAGGCCATTCAGACCCAATAACTATTCCAAGAGACTAACCCACATAATTATAATTATTTTATATTAGACAAAGACACCAAAAAAACATACATTGGAGAAAAAATCGCCTTTTCAACCAATGGTGCTGGAAGAACTGGAAATCCATATGCAAAGAAATGATATTACACCCCTATCTCTCACTATGCCCAAAATTTAACTCAAAGTGGATCAAGAACCTAGGAATTAAAGAGAGGCCCTGCATCTAATAGAAGAAAAAGTAGGCCCCAATCTCCATATTGGATTAGGCCTCTACTTCTTAATAAGACTCCAATAGCACAAGAATTAAAATCAAGAATTAATAAATGGTATGGATTCAAACTAAAGCTTCTTTTCAGCAAAAGAAACAGTGAGGTGAATAGAGAGCCTACAGATTGGGAGCAAATTTTTTCCACTTGCACATCAGACAGAGCACTAATATCTAGGGTACATAAAGAACTCAAAAAGCTAAACACCAAAATAACAAATAGCCCAATTATTAAGTGGGTCAAGGAACTGAACAGACACTTCTTATAAGGTGATATACAATCAATCAGCAAATATATAAAATTTTCAACATCTCTAGTTATTAGAGAAATGCAAATAAAAACTACTCTAAGATTTCATCTCACTTCAATCAGAATGGCAGCTATTAAGAATACAAACAACAATAAGTGTTGGAGAGGATGTGGGGAGAAACTGGTGGGACTGCAAACTGGTCCAGCCAATATGGAAAGCAGTATGGAGATTCCTTGGAAATCTGAGAATGGAACCACCATTTGGCCCAGCTATACCACTCCTTGGCCTATACCCAAAGGACTTAAAAACAACATACTACAGGGGCACAGCCACACCAATGTTTATTGCAGCACAATTCACAATAGCCAAACTGTGAAATCAACCTAAATGCCCATCAGTAGATGAATGGATAAAGAAAATGTGGTATTTATACACAATGGAATATTATTCAGAAATTAAAGAGAATAAAATCATGATATTTTCAGGTAAATGAATGGAGTTGGAGAATATAATGCTAAGTGAAGTTAGCCAATCCCCAAAAATCCAAATGCTGAATATTCTCTCTGATATAAGGAGGCTGATTAATAGTGTGGTTGGGAGGGGAATCATGTGAAGATTAGATAAACTCTAGATAGGGCAACAGGGAGGGAGGAGAAGGGAGAGTGCAAGGGGTATAAAAAAGATGTTGTTGGTACTTCCAAGAGAAGCCATATGTCATCAGGAAGACCATGACATATCCTGGCATATGACACTTGAGAAGCTAAGAGGCTGTTCCAAAGTTACCAAGAGTGACACTTTGATGAATGTCAACTGATTTTAATAGTATATAAGAACATGCTCAATTTGACCAACTTGGTCTTAAACATGCAGGAGCATTATAATCAAAACACAGCAATATATGGACATTTTAAAAGGAAAGACATTAGTTCTTTTAATGTAACTTGAGATGTACGTTTGTGTCAGCCACACAAAAAGTAGGTAAAACTGGAGGGTATAAAGAAGGGTTCTTAGGCAGGAGTGCCTGATAACTATCAAAATATTATCATAGTCAGAGGTTTTTTGTTGTTATTCTTGTTTTGTTTTTTGTTGAGTCAATTTAAGACCTACAAATATTCATAATTTCCTCTATAGGCAGACTGAGTCTGTGTTTGCTAGAATGATTGTGTAAACTTAAGTGACAGAAATAAAGGGGTCCCTGCTTAAAACAGAGGTAATGCCAATAGAAAGGTATTTTGCAAAAATCACATGGCATTAGTAGCTTAACTAAATCTTATGGGGACATCTGTGGCATTATAAAAACTAAATGTTGTGTATATGATTCTAACAACTCTGCTAAGGTTTCTAAATCTTTAACTGGCCTGCACTCACTAATCAGTGACATATGGATCCCATCTATATGGGATCTATATGTTAATAATCCATAGAGCGTTAATGAGTTACCATCTTCGTGATTTTCAGAGAGGAGCCAATAATACTCATTGTTTCATGCTAATTGTTTCTAAAAAGTATGATTTGCTGTCTTATTGATTATTTTATTATCAAACTCCTGCTTTGTGTACTCCTCATTCAGTCACACATGCAATAGTCCTATGGACATTTGGACTATCCTGATGCTAAGAACCCTTAACTCTACATGCCACTCCTGATGGAGAATAAGAACTTTGGGTTTCCTTCCTTTAGATGTCATGTCTTTTCAGCAGGAAGTAGTCAGAATGAGTCAACATCCAAATACCATAAAGAATTTAGGGACCCAAAATCCTTGAGGGGGGATGGAAGGGGACAGATAAGTGTGGATTGTGGGAACAAGTGGTTAAAGGAGCACAATGTACAGAATTCCTACATGTTTTCTTTTGCTGAAAAGCAGCCCCACCTGGCCTTAGGGGACAGGATATGTCACATTCATCAACAAAATGAGGCAGGGGGTGAAGGTTTAGTAGTCAGTATAGATGAGGAATAATGGGAGTTGAGAGAGGGTGGTGACTCATTATCACTGGTTATCAAACAGAGAGGACGATGGGTTGCAAACAGCTAACCTGTGGGATTACACTTCCCAGTTCTATGGGTTGCTAAAGATTACCCCTCTGCACTTGCTCCTTCCTGCTCTTAGGCTTGTTTGCAGAGAAAAAAGTGAAGGTGGGGCGGGGTGCAGTGGCACACACCTGTAATCCCAGCAGCTTGCCTGGCCTGCTTGGAAGGGTGAGGCAAGAGGATCGTGAGTTCAAAGCCAGCCTCAGCAAAAGTGAGGTGGTAAGCAACTCAGTGAGACTCTGACTCTAAATAAAATACAATCTGGAGCTGGGCAGCATGTGGCTCAGTGGTTGAGTGCCCTGAGTTCAATGCCTGATACCACCCACCAAAAAAAGAGAAGGTTGGGGTTCTGATGTCTATTAAAGAGCAAGTCATGTCCACTACTATGGACACCCAGCTTTGGGACCCCTTCTGTTTGGAGAAGTCTATTGCTATCTCTTTTCTCAAATAAAATGTGCTTTTTACACTTGTCATGGAATTTATCAAGTGTTCAGTCTTCAAAACCAGTGGAACCTGTTCTCATATCCAAGACTGGTGTCACTATTATTTCCTGAATAGACATAATCTCATTACTCTTTATGTTCCTCAGTAATCCTTAATATTGTTCTATACACTTAGTAAAAATTAGAGGTTATATTTTGTATATTCCAAATAGTTAAAGCTATTTATTTTTTTTATTTTTTATTTATTTTTATGTGGTGCTGAGAATCAAACCAAGGGCTCCACATGAGGAACGCACACACTCTACCTCTGAGCCACAACCCCGATCCTAAAACCATTTATTTTAGATCACTATTTCAGAAATGCTTGCTGAGACACTTAGTTAAGAAGGCCAGGTACATAAACTATTGATAATTACAAAGAATAATGATCATATAAATTTATTTCCTGATTTAATGTAAATGAATTTTGCCTGAAAATACTCATGTCTCAAACATATAAAATATGAATAATATTTTACATTTTGAGAACTTTGAAGAACTTTTTCAAATATTGGGAGGTTCTACAGGTTACCCAGAGTAGATGGATTCTGGGGTTTCCCAGTGGGGAGCTGTCTTCAATGTGTCTGATGCTGAGAATCCAATCCTATCCTTGGCACCTTTCTTCTACATAATCAAGTGCAAGCAAACAATCTCATGCCTTCTGGACATCCATTGTTACAGAACTGCTTCCTTACTAAATCTTCACAAATTATAAATGTTTGCTAAAGAATAATTATCTTTCAGAAACTTCTATTTCCAAGGAGTTTACTTAGGGCCACTTTGGCATCCTTATTCCTCAGGCTGTAGATCAGAGGGTTTAGCATGGGCACAATAATAGTGTAAAACACAGAAGACACTTTCCCTTGGTCCATGGAGCTGACTGATGATGGCTGCAGGTACATGAATGCTAGAGAACCAAAGAAGAGACCAACAGCTGAGATGTGGGAGCTGCAGGTGCTGAAGGCTTTGGCTCTGCCCTTAGTGGAGCGAATGCGCAGGATGCTGGCTATGATGAAGATGTAGGAGCTAAGAATTGTCATGGTTGGTAAAAAGATGTTAAATGCACTTGATGACAGACCTAATACCTCATTTATAAATGTACTGGAGCAAGAGAGCTCTAGTAGAGGAAAAAAATCACAGAAGTAATGATTTATTATATCATCCTTACAGAAAAGCACTCTTAGCATGTAGGTTGTGTGAACTATGGAACCAATCAAGCTCATGCTATATACCCCAAATACCAACCATAAACAGACTTGATTAGACATGGTAACATTGTACAGTAAGGGGTTACAGATGGCAACATAGCGGTCATACGCCATTACAGCCAACATGTGACACTCTGCAATTGCAAAACCAATGAAAAAGTAGAATTGAGTCATGCATTCAGGGTAGGATATGATGTTTTTCTCCATCACAAAGTTGACCAGCATTTTGGGGACAATCACAGTGGATTGACAGAAATCAATGAAGGAGAGATTGCTGAGGAGATAGTACATGGGGGTGTGCAGGTGAGAGCTCAGCCTAATCAGGGTGATCATCCCCAGGTTCCCCACCACTGTGAACACATAGATTCCTAGGAAGAGAAGGAATAGGGGCAGCTGGAGCTCTGGTTTGTCTGTTAATCCAGAGAGGATGAACTCAGTCACTGTGGAATAATTTCCTTCTGCCATTTTCTTCTGAGAATTCTAAATAGGAAGAGAAAAAAAATTAAATAGTTATTTATTTTCTGATCACACAATGATTTGTATAAGAGAAACTTTAATTGTCTTTTTAGCCAGGTATTTTTTTTTCAGTCCTGAATTGTCAGTAGTCAATGATGTTGGTATCACAGGAATATGTGACATGTCAATAAATATCATACTTAACTATACCTATGTGTGTTACATGCCTTAAAATATGTTATTAGTAGGACCCAGTCTCTGAATACACAAGGAATTGTTTTGGTAAATTTGAGTTTTCTGAGTATTTTCCATTGTTTCTGTAATCCTCTCCAGTCCTCTGCAGAGCAAATTCTTAATTTTTATGTGAAAAATAACAATAACACATGTAATGATGAAAAACTGAAAGGCTTTCTTCCTAATGAACAATGCAAGATATCCACTCCCTGCACTTTTATTCAACAGCATACTACAGGTCAGGCTAGGGCGATCATAAAAAATGTATAATAAATTAATATTGGAAAACAAGAAGTAACACTATCTTTCTTATAAATAGCATAATCTTATGTATAGAAAATTTCACAAGGAATCTACCAAAATAACAGCTGGAACTAAATAAAAGTGAAGGAAGGTGGTAGAATAGCCTATCAGCCAAATAACTCAGCACTGAGCAATCAAAAATCCTTTTGAAATAGCATGAACAATAAAATAAAATAAATAAGAATAAACAAAAAATTAAATGCAATACATTTAACTTAAAATAAAAAAATAATTTTGAATTAAAAAAGATCTCCATAAATGGAAAGACATCCAATTTCTTTAATCAAGTGACTCCACCTGTGTAAACATTAGTACTACCCAGATGGATCTGGAATTCAGTGTCATTTCTTTCCAACTCCCAGCCCTGTTTTTTGTGGGCATTGATAGGCTGTTGTAGTCAGCTTTGTTACTACTGTGATTAAAAGACCTGATAAGAACAATTTCAGAGAAGGAAAAGTATCTGGGGGCTCACAGCTCTAGAGGTCACAGTCCATAGACAGCCAGCTCCATTCCTCAGGGCTTGAGGTGAGGCTGAACATCATAATTCAAGAATGCAATGGAGAGAAGCAGCTCAAGACATGAAGATCCAGAAGCAGAGAGACTGCACTCACAAATACAAAATATATACACAAAGGCACACCCCCAAAACACACCTCCGCTAGGCACGCCCTACCTGTATTCACTTGCCATTCAGGGGATTAATTCACTTAATGGGTTAAGGCTCCCATAACCCAATCATTTCACTTCCAAATGTTATTGCATTATCTCACACATGAGCTTTCAGAGACACCTACTATCTAAACCATAATCCAGGCTGATAATAAAACCCTTACAAAAATGCAAGGATTCAGAGTATCAAAAAAAATTGAAAGAGAAGAACAAAGTTGGAGGGCTCTCATTTTGCTATTTGAAACTTTATTACAAAGTTAGATGGTGTGATTTGTGTCTCAAGTATAGACATGCAGATCCAAGGGATAAGAGTGACAATCCAGAAATTAAAACACATCTCTGGTAAATTGAGTTGCTATAGGTATTTCATGGCAATTCAGTGGGGAAAATATTCTTTTATATTCTTTTGAGAAAATGGTGCTAGAACAATAACTATGAGCAAAAGATGTAATTTGGGCTGGGGAATGCAGCTCCTTTGTAAAACACAGGACCAGCACCATAAAGCCCTGGGTTCAATCATCAGTATTGCAAAAAATAAATAAATAAAATAAAAATTAATTTGGACTTATTTTTTTAAACCACACTATCCACAATAAATGAACTACAAAATGCTCCTAGAACTAAAAGGAATAACATAAGAATAATTTTTTAGAAAGACTGAATCCTTGTGACTTAAGTTTTAATAATGGTTTCTCAGAGAAAATACCAGAGACCACCATAAAAAATAGTATGTTGGACACCATAAAAATGTAATAAAGAAAAATGTCTTTCAAATAACACTATTCACCTAATCCACCTAGCTTATACTTCAGGTATATGTAATATAGCAAAATGTACCCTACTGTCATGTATAACTAAAAGGAGAAAATAAAGACATTATAGTCCAAAAACATATTTTCTAAAAGAAAAACAAAGAAACCATTCATAAAATAATATATTTAATTTCATAGATGAAAAAGAGAAATAAATTTGATCTTCATATAAATTTTCAGTTATGTCCTCATTAAAAATCACGTTACTTTCCTTGAAAAAAATAACCATAGTAATTCTATAATAACACACTATATTGGAAAGTAGTTTCAATTAATAGTAGTTTTGCTGGATACTAGTAATAGCAGGGAAATACTTGTGGTCAGTATACATCTATGTATAATATTCCAAAGTGCAAAAATGCATCCTACTGTCATGTGTAACTAATTAAAACAAATTTAAAAAAATTTTAAAAAGAACTCTAACAATTTAACAATGAAAAGGACAAATGGCCCAGTTGGAAATATATCAGAGGATTCCAGTAAACATTCTTCTCTTTGAAGTATACAAATGACCAATAAGCCCCTTAAAATATGTTAGTCATCATTCATAATTTATTAAGGATATTCAAATTATAACCATAGTGAGAAAACATTTCACATCCATCAGAAAGTCTATAACCAACAGGACAGATAAATATAAGGGTTGACAAGAATGTGACAGCATTGGAACCCTCATCAATTGCTGATGGGACTGTACAATATACAAAGTTTTAGGCAAACAGTTTATCAGTTCTTTAAATTATGAAGCATAGGATTACCACATAGCCCAGCAATTTCAGCACTGGGTGCATATGAGAATTAAAAAAAACACTTACACACAAAAATTTGCATGTGTATGACCAGAGTAATTGTACTTTTAAGAGCCAAAAGATTAGAAGCATCTAAATGTCCATCCAGTGAAGAATGCACAAGCAGAATGTAGCATGCCCATATGATAAGAGTATTATTCTGCAATAAAAAGGAATGAAGAACTAAGATATGTCAAATCATGAATGAACCTGAAACATACTAAATGAAAGAAACCAGACACCATACATTGTATTATTCTATTTATAGGATGGGTCCACAACAGAGAAATACATACAGAAAGCAAGCTTAGAGTCTGGTGGAGACTGTGGAAAAGGGAGTTATTAGGGTGGGACTGCTCATGGGTATAGGGCTTTATTTTGGATGGTGATGAAAACATTCTACATTAGAACACAGTGATGGTTGTAGACTTCATAAACATGCTAAAAAATTGAAATGCATACATAGAAAGATAAATTATACAGTGTTACTTATATTTAAATAAATTTATTATTAAATTAAAACAAGAAAATAATAATGAAATCACTTACCCTGGTGCTTAGGCCTGTGATCCCAGCATCTTGGGTGGCTAAGGCAGGAGGATGGCAAATTCAAAGTCAGCCTCAGCAACTTAGCAAGGTCTTAAGCAAGACCCTGTCTCTAAATAAAAAATTAAAAATGGGCTGGGCATGTGACTCAATGGTTAAACACCCCAAGGTTCTGTCCCTGGTAACACATTATCATCATCATCATCATCATCATCATCATCATCATCACCATTCTTGACACCAAACATTCCATCATAACATTCTGCTGAATGTCACCCTATAAGTCTCCTCATCTAGTTTAGGCCTGGTATATTCTGTACTTGTGTAAAATCTGTTCATTGTCCTTTTCTCCAAAAAAATAAAGTAAATTTTTTCCACATATGAAAAAATATGCTGGTTAGCCTGAAAACCTGTAACAATCTTTTGTTATCATGGGAAATTTTCTCTTCAATACATCATCAAGGAAAACATAGGCATTTTAAACTTCTATTAAAAAGTGATAGACATAATGCAGACACATACTCAATTTAAAATATTCCTTCTATGTCTTCATCAGAGAAAAATATCATCAAATAGTAAAATAAATAAAAATAATTAAAGAAGAATGAATCACAGCACCTAGAAAGATAGTCAGAAAATCTCTAACAGATTTAAGTAGGTACCTAGCAATTTGCTTCTTGACACCTGCTTTCTTCTGACTCTCCACGGGCCACTTCTTGCAGAGGACAACTATCCCTAATTCTGGGCCAATTCTATACTTTTACTAGAAAAGCTGAAGTATGTCTCAAGTAGAATTGTTAACTAATGATCAAGCCCAAATGTTACTGATATTGTAAACCCAGACCTGGGAGATTCCTACTTACCTCTTATAAAAGCTGTTATTTATTTCAGCACATCTCTCTACTTTACCTCTATTCCTGAAGCTGAACTTCCATAGTGCTATGGTTTGAATGTGTCCTTCAGAGTTCATACATTGCAAACTTGATCCCCAGTGCAACAGTATTGAGAGCTAGGACCTTAAGAAGAGATTAAGTCATGAGGTGACTGGATTAGTGGTGTTCTGAGAATGGGCTAATAATCAGAGGTGTGGGTTCCTAATATGTTAGAGTCTGTAAACAAGTCAATTTGCTGCAGCCGGACTGCGGCACTAATATAAGAATTAGTTTGTTCCCTTCCCTCTATTTCATGTATGTCCTCTTTTGTCCTTGATCATTCTACCATAGGCTGCAGCAAGAAGACCCTTGTCAGAAGCACCCTTTGACCTTAAACTTCCACCCTCTAGAATAGTAAGACAGATAAATTTCCGTTCATTATACATAATCCAGTGAGTGGTACTTTGCTACAGAAACACAAAACAAACAAAGAAACATATTCTCCCATAGTTCCTACTCTTTACAATTTTCTAGCTGATGACTTTTTCTATGTTCTTGGCCTCTCACAAGGCTGTCCCACGAAATACCAATCCCCATCACAGAAGCTCCATTTTTTCTTGCTCAGTCATTGCAACTCTGACAAAATATGTGGGACTTTGACCCATTCCATGTGACCAGCTCCCTCTGAAGTCTGACTCTGACACATGCTCTTCATTACTACTGCTTCCTGTTCTGATTTGCTAACAGTACCTGTGTGCTTCAATGTCTTAAAACTTCCTGGAGATTTTCTATCAACCTACCCTGCATGAGTAATCTTAGCCTCCATTTATATGGTACATCTTCAAGGTGAATGAATCAGAAGCCAAATACCAAAACAGTCTAAGGGGATAAAAAGTTTGATTTGTTCGCTTGATTAACATTTTCATTGAGATAAAATTGATATGCAAAACTGTACATGTTTATTATATACAATTTGTTTAGTTTAGTCCTAGGCAAACACTAGTGACACCACTACCTCAATCAAGGTATTGACATATTTATCTCCTCCAAATATTTACTTGTTTCCCTTTGTTCTTTTTATTTGTTGTTATTGTTGTTTGTGGCAATATTGAGTATGAGATCTCCTCTCAATTTTGAAGTACAATACCATATTGTTTACCTCAGGCATCATACTGAACTGAACATTTTCAGGACTTGTACATCTAACATAACCTATGATTAGTAACTATTGAACAACTACTCCCTGTTTCTCCCACCTCCCAATCCCTGGTTATCATTATCATATTCTCTGTTTCCATGAGTTTTACTGTTATAAATACCTTAAAGAAGATCATGGAGTGTTTGTTCTTTTGTGATTGGCTTATTTTATTTAGGGTAGTATCATCCATGTTCATCCAAGTTGTATAACATGGCAAGTTTCTATTGGGGGAAAATTGTTTTAGTTCTTATAAAAGGAAACAGTGTGACTCAGAACTATCATAAGATTGATAAAGTATTCCAAAAATTTGCGTTTAATTAGATTCTTACTGCATTATTAAAGTAAAATAGTTGGATACTCCTGGGTTATCCTGAATTTAGTAAAGTATTAGACTTTACTACAAATATCTTGTAGTCTTATGGACATTGAACTGTTCTGTGGTGTAGGTGAAAATAGAGAATAATACTTCATAGGTATGTGAAATCAGGAAATATATTTGACTAAACATAAGTCAGAAATTTTGAATTATTTTTTCCATAGACTTTAGTTTTGTCTTCAGAAAGCATTCTACCAAAATCTTGGATGATGCCATCAATAAATTATTATGACATCATAGATAATAATAATGAAGATTTATATTGGGGATAATGCTTCAAGAAGGTATTGTTAAGGGGTAAAAGTAGACTTATATTAAATGAAGATAATCCTGACACTGTGGAGCACCCCTGTATTCCCAGCAGCTTGGGAGGCTGAGGCAGGAGGATTGCAAGTTCAAAGCTAGCCTCAGCAACAGTGAGGTATCAGGCAACCCTGTGAGACCTTGTTAGTAAATAAAATACAAAATAAGGCTGGGGATGTGGCTCAGTGGTTGAATGCCCTTTAGTTCAATTCCCAGTACCAAAAAAAAATGATTAACAATGATAAGCAAAAAGTTGACTATGGGTGTTCAGGATAGATAGATGAATAAAGAATATCCCCTGTTCAGAATGGTAGAGCCTAGAAGGGGACAGGGAGGATGATTAGCTACTGTGGTAAACACCTTGACAGGGCAAGTGCTACTGGACATGCTAACATGGTTCTAGACCATGATGGGTGTCTATGAAGGCTTCTGTATTAAAACAAACAAAAGTTTTCCTCTTCTATTTCCCAAAATATATCACATGACGGGCCTATTACATGAAAGGAACTATGTTTGCCCTAAGATTTAATGCAGAATTTCCTTTTGTTTCTCTTTTCTTCTATCACATTATTTTGTGTAATCCTATTTAATAGTTAAAGCCCTTTCTATAATAGTGACATCACAGTTAATAAGACCAAATTCTGTGTGTCCATGAGTGTGTTACTTTTGCCTTGAGGCAGCATGTACTAGTTGGAATTATCTATCAGTAACTTACCAGTTTTTTATCTGCACCTAATTGTAAATTCATGACAGGGTTGGCACAGTGCCTTGTATATAGTGAGTCTCCGTATAAATGTGACTAATAAAATGGTTACAAGAAGCTTAGAGATGAGTTAATACAGGTTCAAAATGAAAGAACAAAGCCCATGTATTGCCTGAGTTGAAATGAGCAAACAAAATAAGTATCTGCCTTGATTTCATACTGTGAAGAACGGGGAGATGATTAGGGAACCTGTGCTCACCAAGGAATGTGGCTCTGAGAGTGAGGACAAGGAGAGACAGGTAAACAGACACCTGCAAGTCTATTAACACTTAGGGAAAGACTGCAGCAGAATGTTCTAAGATTTTAAAAGTCATGGTCTGGAATTCAGACATACCCCTCCTTCTTTTCAGACAGGCCAATGTTGTATAGTTTTTCTTCTGTGTCACACTGGATGGAAATTACTGTGATGATGTGAGGAGGTGACAGACCAAAGGAGTCTGTTGAATCACTAATCTTGATCTTTGCTGAAGCTGATGCCCAAAGCCACTTGACTCTGCAAAGCTGGGCTGATAGGACGATTTTTTATGCTGGATATAAGGGTATAAATGGGAACAAACAATGATAATGACGTCCCACTGAAACCTCATCTCACAAGAATGAACTCTGGGGAAAACTGACAATTTGAATTCCCTTTTCCTCATTACATTTTCAAGGTACTATCAATGCTCTTTTGTATTTTATTTAGTTAGTTAGTTGGTTTTTGCTTTTATTGGTATATTATTTATTTTGACATAATCATTCATGCATAGAGTTTAATTTACTCCATTTCAGTTTCTGATACCCCCTTGCCTTCTCGTTTCTTTCCTTCCCTTCACTTTCTTCCCCTTCCCTCTACCCTCCCCCTGGTACGCTCTTTCTACTCTACTAATCTTCCTTTTGAGTATTTAATTTATTTATTTATATTAGCACTTTATGCATATACATAAGAGTTGAACTCACTGTGGTATATTTATACATGCACATAACATAATTTTGTCAAATTCATTCCGCATTTCCTCCCCTTTCTCATCTCTCCTTCTTTCCTCTCAATCTCCTTCTTCTACTCCAGTGATATTCCCTTTTTCTTTTTGATATTCAACCCACTACTTTTTCTATTACTTTTGTTTAGCTTCTGCATATGAGAGAAAATATTTGACCCTTAATTTTCTGAGATGAGTTTATTTCATGCAGCAATGATGTTCTCCATTTCCATCCAGTTATCAGAGAATGCCATAATTTTATTCTTTATGCTTAAGTAATATGTGTATATATGACATCTTAATCTATTCTTCTATTGATGGACACCTGGACAGGTTTCATGTCTTCGCTATAGTTGCCCTGCTCAAAATATTTGTGTGGTTGTATCACTAGAGTTTACTGATTTTAGTTCTTTGGGATAAATACAAAGAAATGGGACAGACCGCTGAGTCATATGGTGTTTCTGTTGCTAGTTAAATCTTCACACTGTTTTCAGAGTGTACTAATTTTTACTCCGACCAATAATGTGTGAGTGTACATTTCCCCCCACACCCTCTCCAGAATTTATTATTACTTGAATTCTTGATCTGACTGGAGTGAAATAAACCCTGTGTGTTGTTTTGATTTTCATTTCTTTCATTTCTTTGAACATTTTTTTTCATATAGGCATTGGGCATTTGTGTTTCTTCTTTTGAGAAATGTCTGTTTAGCTATTTCTTGATATGAAATCTTAGGGTAGTTTTGAGTTCCAATTCCATGATCGTTAAAAATGTTAAAATTTTTTCAAACATTTATTAGCTATTTGTTATTTCCTTGTAGAAATTTCTGTTTGGTTCATTTGTCCAATTATTGATTGAGTTATTTGTTTTTTCCAGTGTTAAGTTATTGAGTTTTTAATATATTCTGGATATCAATACTCTGGAAGAGAGTAGCTAGAAAAGAGTTTCTCCCTTTCTATAGATTGTCTTTTAATATTCATTGTTTCCTTTTCTATGCAGAAGATTTTAATTTTATGGCATCACATTTATTAATTCTTAGCACTATTTCCTGACTTTTAGGGGTCCTATTAAGAAATTTATTGCTGGCACCTATATTTTGGAGAGCTAACACCACATTTTCTTCTAGTAGTTATAAGGTCTCTGCTCTAATTTCTAGGTTTTTGAACAATTTTGAGTTGATATTTGTGTAGGGTGAAAGATGGGTATTTAGTTTTCCTCCTTCTACATATGAATAATCAATTTTTTCAACACTAATTATTAAAAAGACTGTCTTTTCTCCATGGCATGTGTTTTGCCCCTTTGTTCAGGATCAATGATTACATCTGTGAGGGTCTGTCTCTGTGTCTTCTATTCTGTTCCATTTATCTATGTGTCTGTTTTTAGGTCAGTGCCAGGCAACTTTTCTTGCTCTAGTGCTGCAGTACAATTTGAAGACACTTATTCTGATACCTCCAACAGTTTGTGTTTCTGCTTAGAATTGCTTTGATTGTTCTGGATCTTTTATTCTTCTAAGTACATTTTAATATTGTTGTTTCTAGTTCTATTTTTAAAAATTGGTATTTTGATGGAGATTGCATTGAATTTATATGTAGCTTTTGGTAGTATGGTCATTTTAACAATATTAATTCTGCTTATTCATGAACATTGAAGGAAAGTCTTTTTCTTTCTGAGGTCTTATTCAATTTCTTTCTTCAGTACTCTGTAATTTTCCTTGTACAGTTCTTTTACTTCTTTCCACATTGCATTTGAACCACAAGTAACACTATTATTCCTGATAGATGCAACACTCTATCCAAATGTTAAGCTCTAGGAAAAACAAAAGTGACTCATTTCTGGCTTAATACAAGTATTGGATAACACAGATGATATAGTCATTTCTGATGTTCATTCTTCTTTTATTCCTCAATAATAAACATCCTGAGGTTTAGATTGACACACTACTATCTACATATTCATGATATTTTTGTCACTATATTTGTCTATGTGAGTTTGACCTTTTCAAAGAGATACAGATTGAGGAATCTGTCAGACAGTGCTCTACAGATCAAGAGACATTCCCTTCTCTGTCCATATGTTTCTGTCTGATGGTCAGTTGGTGGATATGAATAATGGATCTGGAGACATTGACAACAAAGTTGGATACTACAAGAAATGGAATAGAACAATAATTTAAAATAAGCTTACATCTATGATGAGTCATGAAACTAACCCTGAATCATTTACTGGATCAAGACACTAGTGTGTGTGTGTGTGTGTGTGTGTAAATGTTTGTGTAATGCACAGCCAAAAGTAATACAAACTAATACAGAACGTAAAGTATGATTTTACCTAACATTTGTTCCTGTGACCACCCAAATAAATCTGAAAAAAAACTCATTGTAAGAGGAATTCTTTTGTTTTGGAAATAATGTGTGTTTGTGTCAGAGCAATGAAAGACAAACTACTCTTTGTTGTTGTTGTTGTAAATCTTCCATGGAATCTATCAGATAGTAATGTTACTATTTTAAAAGCGTGATATTCAGCAAAATTACTATAGTAATTTCAGATATTTTTATTCTTTAAAACATGTTTTACAGTATAAATGCATACATAAATGCTGGGAAAGATAAAATTTAATAAAGTTATATTTGTCAGTTATCACCAATATAAAAATATACTATTTGTTGATTGTTTAATATCTAGAGCAATAGAATCAAAATCATATACACATAAACTTCATAAAACATAGCCAAGCAAGATATATGCAATATACAAATAAATACATGCAGTACACAATAGTATATATACAATAGGAATCATATATATATATATATATATATATATATATATATATATATATACTTATGTATAGATACATGTGCATACATAAGGATATGTTGATAGGAAAATAATAGGGTATGAAGAAAATGACTGATTAGTACATGAAAAATGCAGGATTTTCTCCTAGTTTTCAATAAGGTACATAACCTCCTCTCTCATTGTACTTTTGGCTTTATAGGGTGACGTACATTGACATGACATTGAGGTGTTTATGTCACACCTTTGAAGGAAAATATGCAATGTTTTCATAATTTAGATGAGTTAGATAATCATAAATTATATAATAATAGTGAAAGAAAACATGATGTGGGGGAGATTAGTAAAAACAAGTATGGAATTATCAGGAAATAGAAGAGGTAGAACAGTTCTGATATTGTACATTAAAGAAAGTTGCATTGATACATGTCAAAATACGGATGGCATTTCCAATCTTGTCTCTTGTTGGCAATATCTTGCCTTGTGATAATTTTTTCTGGGTTGAAATTATTTTATTACCAATTATATGCCTCCATATTCCTTAATGTAGTTCTATGAACTTCATAAGTATTAGGAATTATATTTTTATAATCCAAATATTAGAATGATTTCTTTTAAAAATCAAATTTTCAAAATTATTTACTAATAGTTTAAAAAGCCAGGTACACAAAGCAATGAAAATACCAAAAGTTAATGATGAAATGTATTTATTCTATGAATTAAGAAAGTGAATGTGACCCATAAAGACTCATCTTCCAAACATGTAAAATATAATCCACCATCTGGAGGATGTTGAAGAACTTTAAAAAATATTTAGATATGATCCAGGTCATGCTAGGTAAATAGACTCAGGGCTTCCTACTTGGTGCTGCCCTTTGTGTTCTAATCTTGTGAATCCAGTCTTACCATTGGCACCTTTCTTACAAATAATCATCTGCTAGAAGCAATCTGATGACTTGTGGATATTTATTGTTCCCAATGCACTATTTCCTTACCAAACTTCCATAGTTTATTTCCTTAGCATGATCCTTTCTTTATGGGAAATTTCTTTTTCCAAAGAGATTATTTAGAGCATCTTTGACATCCTTATTCCTCAGGCTATATATCAGAGGCTTAAGCATGGGCACAATAATAGTGTAAAACACAGAGGACACTTTACCTTGTTCCTTGGAGTTGACTGATGATGGCTGCAGGTACATGAATGCTAGAGAACCAAAGAAGAGAGCAACAGCTGACACATGGGAGCTGCAGGTGTTGATGGTTTGGGCTCTGCCCTCAGTGGAGCGAATGTGCAGGATGCTAGCAATAATGAAGATGTAGGAGCTAAGGATGGTCAGTGTTGGAACAAAGATATTAGATGCACTTAAGCACAGACCTACTACTTCATTTATAAAGGTACTGGAGCAGGAGAGCACCAGTAATCACAGAAATAATGGTTTATTATATCATCCTTACAGAAAAGCACCCTTAGCATGCAAACAGTGTGAGCTGCAGCACCAATCAAGCTCATGCTATACACTCCAACTACCATTCAGGAACAGACTTGATTAGACATGGTTACATTGTAAATCAAAGGGATACAGATGGCAACATAATGGTCATATGCCATTGCAGACAACATGTGACACTCTGCAATTGCAAAAATGGTGAAGAAGTAGAGCTGAGTAATGCATTAATGGTAGGAGATGGTGTTTTTGTTTATCACAAAGTTCACCAGCATTTTGGGGGGTAATGACAGTGGATTGGCAAAGATCAATGAAGAAGAGACTGCTGAGCAGGTAGTACATGAGGGTGTGCAGGTGAGAACTGAGCACAATCAGTGTGATCATTCCCAGATTCCCCACCACTGTGAACAAATAGATTCCTAGGAAGAGGAGGAAGAGGGGCAGCTGGAGCTCTGGTTTGTCTGTTAATCCAGCCAGGATGAACTCAGTCACCGTACAATAATTTCCTTCTACCATTTTCTCCTGAGAATCCTAAGTATGAAGAGAAGAAAAATTATGAAAGAGGCATTTATTATCCAATAACTTTGTGAGAAATAAAGTTCAAGTCTTTGCAGACAGTTGTCTCCATTTCTTTCCGGCTCCTGCACTTTTAGCAGTAAAGGACATTAGGATCACAGGAATATGTGACATGTAAATTAATATCAGAACTGTCCCTATTTGTGGTCTTTGCTTTAAGATTTGATATTAGTATTATCCAGTTCCTGAACTCCCACAAAACTACTCAGATAAATAACAAAATGAAATAATAATGTATCCAAAGCATTCACAAGAAACCCATAGTCAACAGTGGTGTAAGACAAAAAGACTTTGCCCCTAATATAATGAACAAGACAAGATGTCCACTCCCTCCACTGCTTGAATTTCTTGCAAGAGCAATTAGGAAAAAATAAAATAAAAGTAAAAAAGACCCAGATTGTAAAACAAGAAGTATTACTCTCTCCATTTGCACATTTGTAAGTGGCATAATTTTCAAGGTGAAAAATTTCATAGAATTTGCATAGAGGATCTTTAAAATAATGAAAATTCTAACATGATGGTGGCATATAAGACCAACATAAAAACTCAATTGTATTTCTATAAACTTTCATTGAACAATGAAATATGGATTTGTAGTAACATAAAAAAATAAGAAAATATTTTATGGAAAACACTGCACAAAAAATTATTATGTAATGTCAAATGGAATTGAAGCCATTCATAAAAGGAAAAAAAAATCCATCTTCATGAATCAAAAGACTCAACCTGCCTAGCATTTGTGGCACATGCCTGGTAATCCCAGTGACTCAGGATAATCACAAGTTCAAAAGCCAGCTTCAGCTATTTAGTGAAGCCCTAAGCAACTTAACAAGACCTTATCTCAAAATAAAAAGGAAAAAAGGGCTGAGGATGTAGTTCAGTGGTTAAGTTTCCTTGGATTCAAACTTCCAGTACCAAAAAAAAAAAAAAATCAACCTAGGGTAAATGGTAAAAATTTCCAAATTTTTCTACAAATGCATTGAAATTCTTTTCAAATTCCAGGACTGTTTTTCTCAGATTTAGACAGGCTGATCAAAAAAATCTTTATTTAAATGCAAAAAAGAGATAATAAAATCAAAAATAGAAGAATTAGGGCTAGGGCTGTAGTTCAGTGGTAGGGTGCTTGCTTGGCATGCATCAGGCAGTATGTTCGATACTCAGCACCAAATAAAAATAAACAAATAAAATAAAGGCATTCTGTCCATCTACTACATCAAAAATATTTTTTTAAATAGAAGAATTAATTGAGTGAGCCTACATTTTTTCATTAGAAAAGTTGCTACAAAGTTACAGTAATCAAGGCAGTGTTTTATTATTGTAAATATATGTTTACACACCAATATAGATGTACATAGATCAATGGAACATTGACATTTCAGAAACAAATTCACATCTGAGATGAATGAATTGTTCTATTGTTTTCATGGCAATTCAATATGTGAAGAACAATTTCATCAACAAATGTTGCTGGCTAAATTTGGTAGATACATGTAAAAAAAATCACTTTGAACCATGTTCTTATACCATACACAAAGGTGACTCAAATGGAACAAAAAAACAAATGTAAGAAACATAATAATACTAAAAGAAAACATAAGACTAAATTTTTGTGCATGTGAATTTGATGTTTGTTTTTAAAATAAGATACCAAAATCAAAGCTACCTAGGGAAAAAATAAAGTAAATTGGACACCACAAAAGTTCATTTTTTTCCTTAAGAATGCAGATCAGAAAGTGAAGTGAAAAAAAAAATTTAACTAACATAACTAAGGTATAATTTTATTCAGGTTAGATAAAGAAATCTTACAATTTAACAAATAAAAGGATGAACAGCCCAATTGAAAACAGAGGATTTGAATAAATACTCTTCTAATTGAGATACACAAATGACCAATAATTACCTGAAAATATGTTCAGCATCATTTATTATTCAGGGAATTCAAGTCAAAACTACAGGGAAATAATGTTGCACATCCATCAGGAGAGTTTGAAAAGAGGACAAAAGAAAATGTGACCCATCATCTATTGTTGATGAGACTGCACAATGTCACACACTGTTAGAAAAAGAGTTTGGATGCCTTTCAAATTATGAAACAGAGTTACCTTTTGGCCTGGCAGATTGTAGACATATATCCACATAAAATCTTGTCTATGGATATTCAAAGTAGCTTCATGTATAAAGGCCAAAATTTAGCAGCCACCCAAATGCCCATCCACTGATGAATAGATAAGCAAAATGTAGAATAGCCATACAATGGAGCATTATTCTGTAATAGAAGAAATAAGTACTGAGGTATGCCATGTCATGAGTGGACCTGAAACAAGGAAAGAAACCAGACATGAAAGGCCATATGTAGTGTGATTCCACTGATACCCAGTGTCAACAAATAAATAACTTCACACTGCATCTCAAAGCCCTAGAAAAAGAAGAAAAGGACAGCATCAAAAGTAGTAGAAGGCAAGAAATAATTAAAATTAGAGCTGAAATCAATGAAATAGAAACAAAAGAAACAATTAAAAAAATTGACAAAACTAAAAGCTGGTTCTTTGAAAAAAATAAATTAAATTGACAGACCCTTAGCCACACTAACAGAAGGAAGGAGAGAGAGAACTCAAATTACAAGCATACATGATGAAAAGGCAATATCACAACAGACACTACAGAAATACAGAGGAAAATTAGAAATTATTTTGAAATCTTATACTCCAATAAAATAGAAGACATTGAAGGCATCAACAAATTTCTTAAGTCATTCAATTTGCCCAGATTGAATCAGGAAGACATACACAATTTAAACAGACCAACATCGAGTGAGTAAATAGAAGAAGCCATCAAAAGCTTACCAACCAAGAAAAGTCCAGGATCGGATGGATACACAGCTGAGTTCTCCAAGACTGTTAAAGAAGAACTAATATCAATACTCTTTAATTTATTTCAGGAAATAGAAAAAGAGGAAGTAATTCCAAACTCATTTTATGAAGCCAATATCACCCTGATCCCCAAATCAGACAAAGACACACCAAAGAAAGAAAACTTCAGACCATCATCTCTAATAAACATAGATGCAAAAACTTTCAATAAAATTCTGGCAAATCGAATACAAAAACATATCAAAAATATTGTGCATCATGATCAAGTGGGATTCATCCCAGGAATGCAAGGTTGGTTCAACATATGTAAATCAATAAATGTAATTTATCACATCAATAAACTTAATGATAAGAATCATATGATCATCTCAATAAATTCAGACAAAGCATTTGACAAAATACAGCACCGCTTTATGTTCAAAACACAAGAAAAACTAGGAATAACCGGAACATATCTCAACATCTTAAAGACTATCTATGCTAAGCCTCAGGCCAACATCATTCTAAATGGAGAAAATTTGAAGGCAATTCCTCTAAAAACTGAAACAAGACAGGGATGCCCTCTTTCACCACTTCTATTCAACATAGTTCTTGAAACACTGGCTAGAGCAATTATTCAGACAAAAGAAACCAAAGGGATATGTATAGGAAAAGAGGAACTTAAATTAACACTATTTGCTGATGATATTATTCTATACGTAGAAGACCCAAAACACTTCACCAAAAACTTCTAGAACTTGTAAATGAATCCATCAAAGTAGCAGGATATAAAATCAATACCCATAAATCAAAGGCATTTCTGTATATCAGTGACAAATTCTCTGAGAAGGAAATGAGGAAAACTATCCCATTTATAATATTCTCAAAATAAAATAAGATACTTGGGAATCAACTTAATGAAAGAGGTAAAAGATCTATATAATGAAAACTAAAGAGAGAAATCAAAGAATTCTCCCTTAAAAGATGGAAAGATCTACCTTGCTCTTGTATAGGCAGAATTAATATTATCAAAATGACCATACTACCAAACACACTATACAGAATTAATGCAATTCTGGTCAAAATCCCAATGGTATTCCTCATAGAAATAGAAAAAGCAATCATGAAATTCATCTGGAAAAATAAGAGACCCAGAATAATTAAGCAATCCTTAGCAAGAAGAGTGAAGCAGGTGGCATTGCTATACCAGACCTTAAACTATACTATAGAGCAATAGTAACAAAAACAGCATGATATTAGCACTAAAACAGACTGGTAGACCAATGGTACAGAATAGAGGACACAGAGACTAACCCACAAAATTACAATTATCTTATATTAGACAAAGGTGTCAAAAACATGCACTGGAGAAAAGATAGCCTCTTCCACAAATGGTGCTGGAAAAACTGGAAATCCATAGGCAACAAAATGAAATTAAACCCCTATCTCTCGCCATGCACAAAACTTAACTCAAAATGAATCAAAGACTTAGGAATTAAACCAGAGACTGTGTCTAATAGAAGAAAAAGTAGGCCCAAATCTTCATCATGTGGGATTAGGACCCAACTTCCTTAATAAGACTCCTATAGCACAAGAATTAAAACCAAGAATCAATAAATGGGATGAAATCAAAATAAAAAGTTTCTTCTCAGCAAAAGAAACAATCTGTGAGGTGAACAGAGAGCCCACATCCTGGGAGCAAACTTTTATCCCTCACTCATCAGATTGAGCACTAATCTCTAGGGTATATAAAGAACTCAAAAAGCTAAGCACCAAAAAAACAAATAACCCAATCAACAAATGAATCAAGGACCTGAACAGACACTTCTCAGAAGACGATATACAATCAATCAACAAATATATGAAAAAAATGTTCATCATCTCTAGCAATCAGAGAAATGCAAATCAAAACTACTCTAAGATATCATCTCACTCCAGTCAGAATGTCAGCTATTATAAAGACAAACAACAAGAAGTGTTGGCGAGGATGTGGGGAAAAAGGTACACTCATTCACTGCTGGTGTGACTGCAAATTGGTGCAGCCAATATGGAAAGCAGTATGGAGACTCCTTGGAAATCCGGGTGTGGAACCATTATTTGACCCAGCTATCCCTCTCCTCGGTCTATATCCAAATGACTTAAAAACAGCATACTACAGGGACACAGCCACATCAATGTTTATAGCAGCACAATTCACAATAGCTAAACTGTGGAGCAAACCTAGATGCCTTTCAGTGGATGAATGCATAAAAAATATGGCATATATACACAATGGAATATTACTCAGCATTAAAAGAGAATAAAATCATGGCATTTGCAGGTAAATGGATGGAGTTGGAGAAGACAGTACTAAGTGAAGTTAGCCAATACCAAAAAGCAAATGTCAAATGTTTTCTCTGACATAAGGAGGCTGACTCATAGTGGGGTACGGAGGGGGAGCATGGGAGGAATAGATGAATTCTAAATAGGGAAGAGGGGTAGGAAGGAAAGGGAGGGGCAGGGAATTAGAAAGGGCAGTGGAATGTGATGGACATCATTATCCACAGTATATGTATGAAGACTCTAATTGGGTGTCAACACACTTTATATATAAACAGAGATATGAAAAATTGTGATATATATGTGTAATAAGAATTGTAATGAAAAAAGTACATCTATAAAGGCATGAATTGGTGTGAACATACTCTATATACAAAGATGAAAAATTGTACTCTATATGTGTGATAAGAATTGTAAAGCATTCTTCTGTCATGTATTTTAAAAAATAAAATCAATAAAACTAAAAGAAAAATTATGTAACATTTAATGAACATTGGGTAAAATGTTATATTAAATAAATTTTACTCCATAATAGTTTACATGAGAATAATTTCTATAACACGTTTTCATTATTCCTCAAAAATTCTTTTATCTTTCATGAGGAAAAAATTAGGACATTTTTCCATTCTAGTCTTGCTAGGCACTTCTTGCAGGTATGTATCAATATACAGAATTTTAGCAGAGAAGTAAATGAAAGCTGTTTTTATTTTATGTCTAAGACATACTGTTTCACTGTATCCTATCATATTAATTGAATATAGTTAGTACAGATCAATGAAAATAAAAACAAATCTTCCAAACATTGCTTACTCATTATACTTTTATAATTTTCCTTCAAAAGAAATAACTTCAGATAATTCATTCAGTGTCTCAAAAATTTCCTGAAATTTTTAATTTTTAAATGACTTCTCATAAAATTCACTAGAGCTCTAACAATATCTGTTGTGTCTTTCCTTTTAATCCATTGTTAAGTAAGAATATTGAAAATACTATACACTTGAGAACCAATGTGAGGGAAAAAAAACCTTAACTGTTGATTATCCTCAGAGTAGGCACTTGTGAGATAATATTCCAGTGAGAGGTCGTTATCATTGTTTGTTCCTAATCAGACTCTTATTATCTATCGGCATATAAAATCATCACATCAGCCAAACTTTGCCAAGTGGCAAGTGGCTTTGGGCATCAGCTTCAACAGAGATTAAGATTAGTAACACAAAGTCACTTCCTCACATCATCAAAAAGCAGAACACAACAGACACTAGTATGGCAATATGTAAATCAATGGATGTGTAACTGATGTGATTCTGCAATCTGTATATGGGGTAAAAATGGGAGTTCATAACCCACTTGATTCAAAGTGTGAAATATGTTATATCAAGAACTATGTAATGTTTTGAACAACCAACAATAAAAAATTTTAAAAAAAATCCTTTTCCTCCAGAGCAACTGAGAAGAAAAATACATAACACTAGACACTCTGGGAAGGAGGAGGAGTATGTGTGAATCCCAGACCTTGACTATAAAAATAATAGTCTTCTGCTTCAGGAGATGCCCATAGTTGCTTATGACTCTTCCTATTCTCAATGTAAGACCACACTCCCTGGTGAGCACATGTTCCCATGTTATCAACTGGTCCTCTACAATGTGCAATCATGGCAAACCCTTTTTTGTTTAACCGTTTCAACTCAGGCAGGGTGAAGTTTTGTTCATTCATTTTTAATCTGTAGTAACTCATGTCTGTGCTTCTTGCATTAATTTTATTGATCACCTTTTATTGACACTCGATGTATGCAAGGCACTGTGCCAGCACTGTAATGTGTTTACAAATAAGTATGGAAGAAGCACCGGTAAGTAACTCAGTGAATCCAGAAATACTACATGCTACAGAGCATCAAAATAACATCTCATGGACACACAGAATTTGGTCTTATTAACTATGACGTCACTATTAAAGATCTTAACTAAAGGGCCTTAACTATTAAATAGGATTTCACAAGATAAGTTGATAGAAGAGAAACAAAAGATATAATGAGTTAAAGTCTCCACAGCTTTCATACATATACATACATATATATTGATATATATATTTTGCTGGTATGTATCAATATACAGAATTTTAGCAGAGAAGTAAATGAAAGCTGTTTTTATTTTATGTCTAAGACAAACTGTTTCACTGTATTCTATATATGTATACGTTGAATTCCTTTGATTTTCAAAGTAATGTTTAAAATTTAGGCTAGTGAGGCTGAGGCAGAAGGATTGCTAGTTCAAGTTGATTTCTTCTGATTTTCAAAATAATTCTAAACATAAGATTTCTAGATTTGTAACTTAAGATATTCACCTTACTATTATTGTTCAGACGTTACCTGATTTCACTTAACTATGACACATTGTTCTCTATGTTCATCTACACCACATCCGTAGTTTGTGTCTATAAGATCACTAACTACAAAGGATTTATCAGAAAGTTTACAAAAATCAGGATAACTCAGGATTATCCCATATTTTCACTCTATTAGTACATTAAATGTCCAAAGAAACAAAATCTGCATATATTTTGTGTTTACAATTGCAAACTGAGAGGCAGAGAAAAAAAATAACAGGAAGCAGGCAGGGGTGGGAGGTAGGAAATATATACCCATATATAATGTTTATATGGGTATAAACATTTACTTATGTTAGATGAACAAGTTCTAAAGATGTTCTATTGAGTAGATATTGTGCATTTCCTCTCTTTAAGAAGACAGATCTCATATTACATATTCTTAACAAACAAAAAACATAATCAAAACCAACAAAAACCACAAAAGAACATAAGGGAACTTTAGGAGGCAGTAGATGTATCAATTACTTTGAATGTTGTACTAATATTATGAGAGTTAGATAGGTCTAAACTCAACAAATGGTGCACACTAAATATGTACAGTTACTTGTATATACATTCTTCCTCAATAAAACTGTTAGGAAACAAACAGAATCTTTTTGCCCTCACACTGTTCTGGTATTTTGCATTTGGTACATTTATCTCCAAGAAGGATCTGACAAACAGAGCCAAGATCACTATGAAGGACAGGTTATTTGTAAATTCCCCTGATGCCTAAGACATTCACACACGTGCAAATACACACACACACACACACACACACACTTGTAAAGAGAAACAGGAAGCTGTAGGAATTAAGATAATGTGTCAGAGTCACACTGATGCATTGGGGGATCTCAATCCATGGAATGAGTCACAGCTCATAACAGCTGTCAAAATTGGAATGAATGGGTTAGAGATAATGGGCCTTATTTGTTGGGAACCAGTATTAGTGGGACAGACTTTTGAGATGCAAGGAACACAGAAAAAGAAGTTGACTGAGAAATGTAAAGAATCAGATATGTGGGGGACAGATTTCTTAGTCTGTTTTGTTCTGTGACAGGAGCGTACCACAGACGGGCCAGGCATGTTGGCACACACCTGTTATCCCAGTGCCTGGGGAAGCTGAGGCAGAAGGATCACAAGTTCAAGGCCATTCTCAATAACATAGAGAGACCCTATGCAACTGTCTCAAAATAAAACATAAAAAGGGCTGAACATGTGAATCAGTGATTAAGCATACCTGGGTTCTATTCCCAGTACAAAAACAAATAAATAAATACCATAGATCCAGTAATGTACAATGGTCAGAACTTTGTATGTCTCAAGGTTCTGAAGGCTAGATTCTAGTCCAAGGTCAAACGGTCACATATGGCAATGGCCTTTGCCACAAAAATCACATAGTGGAATTTTTAAGGACACAAGACACTCACTTGAGAGAGAGAGGGAAGCAGCCCATCTCATTCTTAAATTAGGAACCCACACCTATGGTAATTAACCTGTTCTCAAAACACTGATGATTCAGTCACCTCATGACTTAATCTCCTGTGTAAGGTCCCAATTCTCAACACAATTAAATTTGGGCACCAAATTTACAATACATGGAATTTTGAGGACATTTAAAACATATTAGTATGGGAGCTCTGCTTTGTTGTTACAGATACAATCAGAAAATGCAGTAAAATAAAAAACTGACGTTTTATGAAATACAACTAGAAAACTGTAGTGTTGGGTTAATGAAATCGGCCACATTTTATCTCAATCATGAAATAATGATTTCCTACTGTAGACATACTTCAGCTTTATAGGCAAGCATAGAATTGGCCCACAATTGGGGAAGTTTGTGTTCTGCAAGAGATGACCAAATGGAGAGTCAGAGAGGGCTGGTATCCTGAAGCAAATTTGTAGTACTTCACTTAAATCTGCTGTGTATTTCTGACAATTTTATAAGTGTATTTTGATTCAATCTTGCTTGAAAATATCTCTCTTAGCTTTTTGATCTTTTACTCTGATAAAGACATGGAAATAATATTTTTAATTAAGTGTTTCTACTTTGTGTCTGCAATTTAATTTCTTAATAATTAATAGCTAGAAAGTGCTATACTTTTCATGTTTTGAGAGTATATAGCATAATTTTTGTGTGACACCAGAGATTTGTACATTGTTTGGAGGGAACTGAATGGGTACATTTGAAAAAAAAATACAAAGATGAATATCAAGGTTTACAGAACAGTAAAAAGTGAGTGATTTATAATGGAATACTCTTTTGTTCAGCATGATGTCCTTATTATTTTGTATTTGTTTTAATTTTTATAAAACATTTATTGAAATGTAGCATTTATTGAAATTTACCTTTTTTCAACTGTTCAATTCAGTGATTTTTGTGTGTACATGTAGTTATACACACATCACTGTTTTTTAATTATAGAACACCTTCATCACATCCCCAACAAAAACCTATGCTCATTAGCAGTACCATCCAGCACCTCCCTGCCCAAAGTCCCTGGAAGACAATAAGCTACTTTCTGTCCCTATGAATTTTCCTGTTTTGCATACTTTATATCAATGAAATCATATAATGTGTGCTCTTTTCTATTTTCTTTCACTTAAAATGTTTCAAGTGCTTTCATGATGTGCCATGCTTCAGTGCCTTTTTATTGAAGAATATGCTACATTTTGTTTCTCTATTCATTCCTGGGTGGCTTTCACTCTTTGGTTCTTATAAGCAGAGCAGCTCTGGACATTCACATATAACTTTCTGTTATGGATGTATGTTTTATTTCCTTGTGAGTACTTTACACAGCAGTAAAATTTCTGGGCCGGGAGGTAACTCTACATTTCATATTTTGAAGAATTGCCGCAGTTGTTTTCCTCAAAGTTTATTCCATTTTGCAGTCCCACCAGTAATTGATGAATCGGATGAAAGTTCACAATTCTTCCCATTCTTGCCGAGACTTGTTTTGATCTCTAGTTTTGATCATAACTTTCCTGATGAATGTGTATTATGATTTAGATGCTAGGTATCCTCCAAAAGTTCATGTGTGAGACAATGCAAGACAGTTTAGAGTTTAAATGATTGTGTTATGAGAGCCTTAATCTGATCAGTGCATTATTCCACTGATAGAGATTAACTGTGTGATAACTATAAGCAGGTAGGTTGTGGCTGGAGGAGGTAGGTCATAGGAAGCATGACTTTGGACTATATATTTTGTCCCCAGTGAGTGGTGATATCTGTTCTCTCTGCTTAAGGATTATCATGTCCTGAAACACTTTCCTCCATCACACTCATCTGCCCTGTTGTTCTGCCTCATCTCAGACCCAGAGCAATGGAGCTGCCATCTGTAGACTAAGACCTCTGGAACTGTGAGCCTCCAAATAAACTTTTCCTTCTTTAAAATTGTTCTTGTCAGATCTTTTGGTAACAATGGCAGAAAGGCTGATTAAAACAATGTGAAATATTTTGTTATTATGATTTCCTTTATATTTTCTTAATAATGAATGATGATGAATATATTTGTAGCTATGTTAGTCATTCATGTATCTCATTTAGAATAATGTCTATTAAAATCCTCTGACTTTTAAAAGGGTGTTATTGACCTTTTAATTGTTATATTGTTCACTATGAATCCTGACCATAAGCTCTCCCTGGCTATTATCATTATCCATGAAATTTAATATACATTAAAAGCATTGTCCCAATTTTATGCATTGTCATAAAATCCTTTTCTTCCTGGTGTTCCCAAAAGGAATATTTAAAAACTTTTTCACAATACCCACTTTAATTTTTCGTATGGTACTCCCTGATTTTGGCATCTTATCTAAGAAATTACTATCAAAACAAAGCCACAACTATATAGAATTTTTTTCTAATAGTGCCATCATGTCTTACATTCTATGACCCACTTTGAATTAGTTTTGGGGGTGGTATGAGAAAGAGGTCCAAATTAATTCTGTGCACAATTATTCTCGCACACAATTATTGAAAAAATTTATTCTTTCTCTGTTGCATCTCCATGAAACCATTATAGCAACTCAATTGAAAGTTTTAAAATTTTAAGTACAATGTCTTTCATCATTTTTATTTAGTTTATTGCTATGCATTTTATTCTTTTCATGACATTATAAGTAGATTTCCTCATTGCTAATTGCATATGTGTAAAATAAATTAAATTGATGTGCTGATTTGTATTCCACAACTAGACTTATTAATTGAAATATTTCCAATATAATATTTTTTCTTATTCACAGGTTCCTCATGTTTTTCTGTATACAAGTTTTTGACATTTACAATTAGAGAGAGTGTCACATTTTGTTTTCCAATCAGGAAGTTTTGTAATTTTATTGTTTTGCCTGATTTCCGTAGCTAGATCCACTAGTAAATTGGAATAAAAGTACAAGGAGTGGACATCTTATCTTGTTCAACATCTTGAAAATCTTTCAATCTTTTATCATCAAGTGTAATATTGGTGTGAATGCTTTTTATGCTGTGGCTATTGTAACAGTAAGAAAAATAGCTTTCCTTTATCAGGACTTGACAGGATTACTAAAAAGTCATGGAAGTTTTGGAGCACTCAATGTAAGTTATCAGAATAGTTCTTTGGGTGGTGAGAGACTGGGTATTACTAAAAATTATCATCACAGCATAGAACAAAAGTAGAGAGAGTTCTGTTTTATGTTTGTTTACAAGACATATATTATTGGGATTGTAAAGTCTTAGATGGCAAGGGAAGATTTGTGGAAACCTGGAGGTAGATGGCTGACAAGACTTGACCTCTGTTTCATACCACAATGTGAGACGGATGAATAATATAATTACAAAATATTTGTCTCTTCCTACTTAGAATTCTTAGAAGAAAATGGCAGAAGAAAATCATTCCCTAGTGACTGAGTTCATCCTCGCTGAATTAATAGAAAAACCAGAGCTCCAGCTGCCCCTTTTCCTCCTCTTCCTAGGGATCTATGTGCTCACAGTGGTGGGGAATCTGGGCATAATCACACTGATTGTGCTCAGCTCTCACCTGCACACCCCCATGTGCTATATCCTAACACTCTTCTAACATGATGTGCTGCCTTATCTGAGGCCCCAAAGAATGGAGTACATGGACTAAGATCTCTGAATCTGTGAATTCTAAAATAACATTTTATCATATAACTGTGTTTCTTTGATCTTGTGTTTACAGTAACAGAAAAACCAACTAAAACATGAATTCATATGGGGAGTGTTTATGTACTTAGGAAAGTTAAAATTGCAAAATTATTTTCAGAAGAATGATGAGTACCTTTCCTACCCAAAAACTCACTATCCATTTTGAAAGGAAAATGATTTATTTTATGGTTAAAAAAGTAAATTATTATCAAAAGAATTTCTCTTTTTTGCTTTGACCTATTAAGTTCCCAAAGGTGTCTTTAAAAATGGCAACCAGAAAACGTGTGTAAGACGAGAGGTAACTAACTGTCTCCATCAGTAAGAACCAAAAGCTCTTTGTGGCATCCACTGGTTGCTTAACTTCCCTTTCCATTTTCTTGATAGTTCTATCCAGATGAGTTTTACCCTCACTAGAAGGATTTCTCAGAGCCTAACATAAGCATGTAAATTTATAAGTTGCATTTAAGAAATCATCTCTCTCTCTCTCTCACTCTCTCCCTCCCTCCCTCCCTCTCTCTATGGTGCTGGGGATTGAATCCAGGGCCTTGTGCATGCAAGGCAAGCACTCTAACAACTGAGCTATATACCCAGCCCTATCTGTCTCATTAAAAAGGCATAAACAGCTCTTGATTTACTACTAGTTTGCCTTAAAATACATAGCAAACATTCCAATGCAGCATCTTGTACTTCTCATGCCATAAAAGCAAAATTGTTATGAGACAGCGGAGGCTAATCCCCTATTTTGAAAACTAAAAGAAACTTTCTAATTTTATGTGTCCTAGTCACTTATTTTTATGCCCAGTTAATGATACTACAAAAATATATGTGTGTATGTCTCTCCATACATGAGTATATATGTATATGATATTTATATGAGTATGTGTCAATATGTAACAAGCATGTATATATGTGGGTTTTCCATTCATACTGCTTGGGTATGTTTTACAAGTTTTATGTGTATATAATTGTAAGATAATACTCTAGGTATTAAACAAATCACCTTCAGCATTTTCTTTATGTTAATGGTTTATAGGTATTAAATGACTATTTATAAAATGATGGTTACATTTCCAAACCTTTATTTATATATTGAATTCATTTTTAGAAAAACAGAAATAACTGTTCAGCTTCTAGTAATTCTGAGAACTTGTGGAATATATGCTATTGAAATACTTGCATAGATATCAGCTAGATTCCTGTTGGGTTAAATATTAATCAGAGCCTAGAAAAGCTTGTAGTAAGATAAAAAATGTGATGACAAAGGAGTTGTGGGGAGGAAGGCCACTTCTCTTATCTCCAATCTTTACATCAGGGTCTAAACAGAGTTACCCTGGATGTAAAATAAAGGAATGTACTTATAATACATCTGTGGATCTCAACCTGTGCAGTGGGAATGTAAAATATCCTGTACTTATATTCTGCCTATAGGTGTAGTGCAGATCTTCACTGTATCCCAACTTGCTGCCATGGAGGAGTGTGTGAGTAGTAAAACATCTAAAAACTTCCTTTTGAGTTCTCTACGTTCTTTCTTTGGGATCAGTAAATAGTAAACATTGGGTGTTTTATTTTTCTGGGATTGACATTTTCCTGAGGTTGAAAATTTCCAAAATGGAAAGGGATCTCTATTTAAAAAATGATTGAGAAACTTGAAGAATGAGACCTATTACAGAATAGGAAAAGGGAACAAATAGACTATATTAAATATAATTGTAGAGGAACATAGGCAATAAAAACGCTTAATAATTGAAAGGATCATAGAATTATAACACAGTTTGTCACTGGGTACTCTGATAAACTTGTATAGTGTTCTTATGTAGTTTGTCTTCATTTATCTGATATAAACATTAACTTAAAAAATAGTTCCTCACTTACTCTTAGCATTTTCGTGGACCGTCAGGATATTACAGGAACAGACTTCAGGAGAAGGAAATTTTGTTAGCTATTCCTAAAGAAGATTAATATCCAGAATACACAAAAACTTTTGTAAAAACTCTAACCCCCCAAATAGCCCAATCAATAAATAAACAAACGAACTAAAAATAAATTTCTCAAAAGAAAATATACTAATGTAAAACAAATATATGAAAAAATGTTCAACATTCTTAGCAACCAGAGAAATGGAAATAAAAATTGGAGACTTCATCTCACTCCAGTTAGAATGGAAGTCATTAAGGATGCAGACAATAATAAATACTGAAGAGGATATAGGGGAAAAGGAACATTTTCCCATTATTGGTGGGATTATAAATTAGTGTAGCTGCTATAGAAATCAGAATGTTGGTTCCTCAAAAGATTAGAAATTAAACTACCATATGACCCAGCTATACCACTTCTCAGTATTTATTCTGAAAACTTTAAGGAAGCATACTATAATGATACACTCATACCCATGTTTATAACAGCACAATTTACCATGGCCAAATTATGGATTCAGCCTAGGTGTTTATCAATGGATGCATGGATAAAGGGGATGTGGTACATGTGCACAATGGAGTTTTACTCTGCCATGAGCAAGAGTGAACCTATGTCATTTACACGAAAATGGATGAAACATGAGAGAATTCTATTAATAAATGTAAGTCAAGCTCAGAAAATTGAGGACATATGTTTTCTTTTATATGTGGAAACTAGAGGGGGGGGAATTATAGTGATGGATCTTATTCAAACAGAGGGGAGACCAGTAGAATAGAAGAACAGTACCAGGGAGAAGGAGGAGTTTAAGGAAAGAGGAAGTTCTGATAAATCATACTGAACAAATTATATTATTGTATTGCATGCATGGTTGGCTAGGTAACAATGTTACGCATAACTATAATGTACCAGTTAAAATATGAAAAATATGAAATGTGTAAAGTATACATAAAACATAAAATATTTTTAACATCTATCAAAATCCACAAGAAAGGTGCATGCCATGCTGGGTGAAATAGTCTATATACTATCTCTACAATTCTGTGTCCATTCCTGTGGTCTTCTCTTCAGTCTCACAGCTTCACCATCTCGAATGGCCTGCTGAAACCAACAGGTTACTTCTCATGCATTTGTCACCAGTCCAGGTCGCAATTGGGTTCACCTTTGGTTCATGATCCTTACTGTAATGATGTGTCCACTGGTATTGTTTACTATTAACAACTGCTGTAGATTACACTTATAAAGACACGAATTGGGTGTCAACAAACATATACATATACAAACATATATGAAAAATTGTGGTATATATGTTAATAAGAATTGTAATGCAAAAAAGTACATGTATAAAGACATGAATTGGTGTGAACACACTTTATATACAGATATGAAAAATTATGCTTTATATGTGTAATAAGAATTGTAATGCATTCCACTGTCATGTATTTAAAAAATACAATCAATTAAATACTAAAAAAATAATCAAATTCTTGAGAACAAAAGTTGTGTATTGTTTTCATCCTATTTTTATTTCTAAGGTTAGATCTTTATTGATGAGCAACATTTTTTATGGAGCCATAAATTATGTTACTAAGTTTTTTCACTTTAGAACTTAATGGTAGGGCCGGGGTTGTGGCTTAATGGTAGAGTACTTGCCTAGCATGTTTGAGGCACTGGGCTCAATCTTCAGCACCACATAAAAAAGTAAATAATAATTATTTTATAATAATGTATTGTGTCCATCTATACTAAAAAATAATTGAAAAGAAAAACTTAGTGGAAACTTTAGCAATTCCCAAAATACCTTATAACACCAGAGTAAAGGTCTATAACTAATAAAAATTCAAAACATTTCAGGTAAATTTAATTGTGAAAACCTACTTCAATTATTGTCTCAAAATTATATTATACTTAGTGGATATTTGGTAAAAACATTAAATACAAGATGACTTTCAATCATTTTAGAATGAGAATAATGTTTATAGTATATATGTTCGTTGTTTCTCAATATTTAAGTTTATCTTTATAAGGAAAGAAGTAATCATCTCTCTTTTTCAGTCTTGTTAGGTATTCATCACTGGTCTTTGTCAATGTCAAATGTATTTGAGCATAAAAGCTCAATGAAAAATTTAGCTTTTATTCATATTCAAGCCAAGTCAAAAATTCTAAGAACTACTATTTTATGAGTGTATCGTATTATATACAGAGAATAGAGGTCAGATAAAACAATTTCAAGTCTTATAAAATTAGTTTCTTTCCTGATTATATAATATTTTTTCTTTTGCAAAAAAAATATGATTCTTTCAACAATTCCTTAAGTGTATGTCTCAAAAGTTTTCAGAAATTTTTATTTTTAATATCATGGCATGAAATTTAGTAGAACTCTAACAATATCTCTCACATCCTTCTTTTCCAACCATAATCAAATAAGAACATTGGTAATATTAAACACATGAGAACCATTGTGGATTTTCCCCACAGTTGACACTTGAGAGATGAGGTTCCAGTGGGAGGTCATTATCAATGTTTGCTCCTAATCAGACTCTTATTATCTATACCCAGCTTAAGAAATCATTGCATCAGCCAAATTTTGCAGAGAACCAATTGTCCTTGGGAGTGAGTTTTAGCAGAGATCAGGATTAGTGACTCAAAGAATACCTTTGGTCTATCTCCTCTCATACATGTAATTTTCCCTCCAGAGCAACTGAGCAGAACAAATAGACAACATCTAATTATCTGGGAAGAAAGAGGGGTATGTTTGGATCCCAAAATTTGATTTTTACATTTTGAAATCTTCTGATTATAGAGTTGCATGTAGCTATTTATCTGTCTTTCTCAGTCTTTATAATTACAGCCACACCATCTTAAGAACACAAATGCCTCCTTGTTTATTTATTTCCACTCAGGCCTGTAATGGTTTTGTTCATTCATTATGATTCTGCATAAACTTATCTCTAAGTTTCTTACTGTAATTTTATTAATCACTTTATATTAAGACAATATATGCAAGGCACTTTGCCAGTACTATATTGGATTTACAATTAAGTATAGAAGAAAAGCTGGTAAATAACTCAGTTATGTCAGAATTAGGACATGCTACATGGAGGAAAATATAACATAGTCAAGGGCTTGCAGAATTGGGTCTTATTAAATGAGACTATTAAATATCTTTTGTTGTTGTTACTGGGAACTGTACTCAGGGACACTCAATCACTGAGCTGCATCCTCCATCCCTTTTTTAATGTTTTATTTAGAGCCAGGGTCTATCTGAGTTGCCTAGAACTTCACTAAGTTACTGAGACTGTCTTTGAACTCACAATCCTCCTGTCTCAGCCTCCCGAGCCACTGGGAACAATTAAAGATCTTAAAGAAAGGGTCCTAACTAGTAAATAAGATTACACAGGATAAGGTGATAGATGAAAACAAAAAACAAAAAGAACATTACAAATTAAAACTGTGAGCCAACCAAAATCCTTTCATGTATTAGTCATATCACTGTTAAGAATACAAGTTAGTCCAGAAAAACCTTCAGGGGCACCCACTCTGGTCTAGGACCATAACAATGGTGTTCTTTAGCCTCTTCCCAATCATGCTATTTACCAATGTGTAGTCGACCTCCTTGTCCCCTTCTAGGTTCTAACACTCCAAAGAGTAATTATTCTTTATTTATCTCTCTATCCTAAACTCTGACAACAAACTTTTTGCTTATCAGTATTAAACTCCTTTTAATATGAATCCACATTTACATCCTAGCAGTATCTTCATGAAGCATTACCACCAATAAAACCCTTCATTACTATTATTTATGAATTTCAAAATAATTTCTGGTGTGGCATAATCCAAGTTTATGACTGAATGCTTTTTTCAAGACAAGATTGACTATAATTCCTATGGTGAGAAAACCTCAACATTTCTCACTTATGATTGATTATCTTCAGATATGAGCTGAGTCCACATAGCTATGAGGTATTATTCTCTATTTTCACATAACATCAGGTCACTACAAGAGATTTAGCCAATATTTTATTAAAATCAGGAAAACCAAGTAGCATCCTATTCTTTCACCCTACTAATACAGCAAAAATCTAATGAAACACAAACTTTGGGTATATTTTATCAACCTTATGATGATTCTGAGTAATGCTGCTTTCTTTTATAAACACTCAAAACTATTTTCTCCCCAATGGAAATCTTGACATTTTATACAACATGGATGAACATGAAGGATGCTATCCTAAGTAAAATAAACCAGTCCAAACAGACAAATACTCCATGAGTCTCCTTTAAGTTCTTTAAAAGAGTAAATCTCATAGAATCAGAGGATACAATAATGGCAACCAGGGACAGGATGTTGAGAGAAATAGGGAATGGTTGTTCATTATTCATCAGTCATGTTAGATAAACTAGTCCTGAAAGTGTTCAGTATGGTTCCTAAGGCTAACAAAAACTTCCAAGTTGAGAGGAGATCTCATATTAAGTATTCTTACCACAAGCAACAGAAGGAAAACAAAGAAAAAAGCAAAAGGAAACAAATTATGGGAGGTGATATATATGTCAATTTTCTTGAGTGTGATGGTAATATTACTAGTGTTTGGCTAGGTATAAAGTAAATAAATTGTATTCAATAAAAATGTACAAATTTTGCATTATCAACTCTGCCTCAATAAAACTGTTAAGAAACAAACATAACTTTTTTCTCTTAAATTGTTTTTGTATTTTGATTATAATTCATTGATCCCAAAGATGAATCAGACAAATGGAGGCTAAGAATATTAATGCAGGGCAGGTTAGTGGAAATTCTCTACGAAGGTCCAAGATATTGAAGCACACAGGTAGTGTTAGCAAAGCAGGACCAGAAGCAATAGACATAAACAATATGTGTCAGAGTCAGACTTTAGTGGGGACTGGTCACATGGAATGGGTCAGAGTCCCACACCTACTGTCAGAGTTGCAATGACTAAGCAAGAGATAATTGAGCTTCTGTGATGGGGGTAGCACTCAGTGGGACAGCCTTGTGGGAGGCCAAGTACACTGAAAAAGTTTTCAGCAAGAAAATTGTAAAGACTAGAGAATATGGAAGGATATGTGTCTTTGTCCATTTTGTGTTTCTGTAGCAGAATGCCACCAACTGGGTAACGTATGATGAACAGAAATTTATTTGGCTTAATATACTGGAATCTGGGAAGTTCAAGGTCAAAAGTCATATCTGCTGCATCTCATGACAATGATCAGGTGGGACAAGAGTAAACACATGAGATAGAAGAAAGGGGGCAGACTAATTCTTATATTAGGAATCCATACCAGTGATGATTATCCCATTCTCAAAAAACCACTAATCAGTTCACTTTATGACCTCATCTCTTTGTAAAGGACCCAACTCTCAATACTTTGGCACATGGAATCAAGTTTGCAATGTATGAACTCTGGAGGACACATTGAAACCACAGAAGTATGGAAGTTCAGCTCAATTAATAGAGGTACAGCTAGGAGGTATATTAAAATGAATACGTGGGTCTTTTCAAAGAACTAAGTAGGAAGCTCCCAGGTCTGGATTTACAATATCAGCAACATTTGGGCTTGGTCATTAGTTAACAATTTCTACGTGAGACACTCTTCAGCTTTTCTAGTATAGAATAGGCACAGTATTGGAGATTGTCCTCTGCAGAAATTGGCCCAATGAAGAGTCAGAAGAAAGCAGGTATCAGGAAGCACATTACTGGGTCCCTACTTAAAACTGTTGGATATTTTCTGACAATTTTTCCAGGTACTGTGATTCAGTTTTCTTTAATAATAATAATAATAATTATTATTATTATTATTATTATTATTATTATTATAGAAAATAATAATAATAATGATAATTATTACCCCTTGCTCACTTGCTGATATTTTTCTCTGATGAAGACATAGAGGAACATTTTAAATTGACCATGTGTCTGCATTGTGTCTGTTACATTTTAATAGCAGTTAAAAATGCCTATGTTTTCCTTGATAATATATCAAGGGAAAAGTTCCCATGATAGCAAAAGGTTATTATAGTTTTTGAAGCTATATAGCACATTTTTGAGTGTATGTGGGAGAGAATTATGACACCTAATGGGCATATTTGACCTAAGTACAGAAGCATACATCCACCAGGCATAAAATAGATGAGGAAGGCTTACAGATGGCCACACATCAGTATGATGTGATGGAATGTTTTGAATGGTGAGCAAGTTATCAATATTATTTTCTTATTGTTTTAATGTTTATAGCACATTTATTGAAATATAACTGACATTATATAATTCATGTTTTCATATATAGAGTTCAGTGTTTTTTAGCAATATTCATGAAGTCTATAACCATCCCTTTTGTTCTAACAGAATATTTGAATCAGCACTCAAAATAAAGTCCCATACCATTAGCAGTCCTACCCCAATACCTCCTTCCCCACAGTCCAAGACAGATACTAAGCTTGCTTTCTCTATGTATTTCTCTGTTGCAGACACATCCTATAAGTGGAACAACACAATGTACAGTTTCTGGTTTCTTTCACTTAGCATTCCTTTTTATTGCAGAATGATGTTCTATCATGTGGGCATGCTACATTTCGTTTGCTCATTCCTCACAGGATGGATATTTGGGTGGCTTCCACCCTTTGGCTCTTGTAATTACCATTGCTCTGGTCATACACATTTTGATTTCTGTGGATGTGTTTTCAGTTCTTGTATGCACCCAGCAATGAGATTGCTGCCACGAGATAACACTATGCTTCATAATTTGAAGAACTGACTGTTTGCCTAACAGTTTGTACATTGTACAGTCCCTCCAGCAATGGATGAGGGTTTCAATGTCTTCACATTCTTGTCAAACCTTATATATACCTGTCCTTTGAGTTATAGTCTTTCTGATAAATGTGAAATGTCTTTTCACTGTGGTTACAATTTAATTTTCCTTAATAATAAATGATGAGGTGGATATTTTCAGGGGCTTATTGGTCATTTGTGTGACTCAAGTGGAAGAATATTTATTTAAATCCTCTCACCTATTTCCACTGTGCTGTTTGTCCTTTTCATTGTTAAATTTAAGAGTTCTTTATGTATACTGACCATGAGTACTTCCCTGCTGTCACTAGTATTCCAAAAACCTATTATTACTAAAAAGTAATTTCCATATATGTGTTTTACAGAATTACTGTAGATATTGTTCTTTAATGTACACATTTTTATTTTTATTTTTTTAACTTTTTTATGGTTTCTAACTATTTTTTTTTCTATGGTGGTCTCTGGTTTTAGCATCTTATCTGAGAAAACATCATCAAATCCTAGACCTCAATGATTTAGTCATTTATTACTATTATTATTACTATCATAAAGTTAGTTTTTTCTTTTAGTTCTTGGAGCATTTTGTAGTTCATTTATTGTGCTGAGTGTGAGAAAGAGGTCTAAATTATTATTACTGAGTAGTATAACAGCACAGTACCTTCAAATTTGTGATAGCATTAATACAAACAAAGTACTTAAACAGAAATCCAAGAAGAGGAGAAAGGGAGAAACAAGGCAGTGGCAAACAGCTGTTATAATAGGTCCTGATGGACAGCCGCTGAGAGTATACCCTTGTCATATTTGCACAAAAAAGTTTAAATCCAGGGGATTCTTAAAAAGACACATGAAGCATTATCCTGATCATTTGATGAGAAAAAAAACATCAGTGTACAGATTGTGACTTTACAACTAACAAGAAAGTAAGTTTCCATAACCACTTAGAAAGCCATAAGCCTATAAATAAAGTTGACAAAACACATGAATTTACAGAATACACGAGAAGATACAGAGAGGCTTGTGGGAAGCCGGTGGTGGTGATGGCAGTTGGGCTCTGAGAGAATTCCTGAAGAGCTCGCATGGTGCGGTGTGTGCATTCAAAAAATAAAGTTTGTTCCTGCTTAATAAGTGGCTCCTGAATTGTGCCCAGCCAGACTGCGGCATTTGGTGGCCCGTATGGGGAACGAACCCGCGACCTTGGCGTTATCAGCACCAAATTATTGTTATTATTGTTATCGTTACTATTTTTTACTGTTATTATTATTATTTTGGCAATACTGAATGTTGAACCCAGGGCTTCATCCTTCGAGGCAAGTGTGTTACCACTGCACTACATTTCCAAGCCCAAATTATATTTTTTATTGACTCAGCAACATTGGCTGAAAAAAGTTTTTACTCATATTGAATTGACATGGAATCCATATAACAACTCAATTGTTCACAGATGTCTATTTACTTTTGGATTGATACTCTTACATTGATCTGTGTGCATATCCTTATGACAAAACCACATCATCTTGATCACTGTAAATTTGTAACAAGATTCCAAATAGGGAAGTGGAACTTCGTAGTATGGTTTCAAATGGGGAAATGTGAACCCCCCAGCTTTATTCTTCTCTTTCAAATTTGTTTTGATTACTCTGAAACCCTTGAATTTTCAGAAAGATTATATCATCAGTCTGCCAATGCTTAAACAAACAAACAAACAGACAAACAAAAAGAAATGGGAGTTTGGAAAGGATGACACTGAATAAAAAGTTTGAGCCTTTTGATTTATGGACATGGATGTCTTTCCATTAATGGCAGTATCTCCCCAATAATAGTTATTATAGTTATTGCTTTCATTTTAGAGGAATAACTTGCATTTCTTTCATTTGTTTGTTTTGTTCATATTCATTTTTTCATGCTATTGCAAGTGGAGTTTTGTGTAGAAAAACAACTAGGTTATTTGGTTGATTTTTTTACTCTACCACTTTGTTTCACTTTTCAATTCATTCTAACAGTTCTTTTTAAAGATATTTTTAGGATTTTCTATGTATGAGATTATGACATTTATAAATAGAGATAGTTTTTCTAATCTAAATTTTCATATAATTTTCTTTCCTGATTGTCATTGCCAGACCTTTAATGTCATCACTAAATATAATAAAAACACAGGGAGTGAATATTTTTCCTTGTTCATTATCTTAGAAAGAAAGATTTTCAGTGCTTTCATCATTATGTGTAATATTGATTCTTTTTAGTATGCTGTTGTTATTTTACCATAAAAAGGTACTTTCTTCCACTTGAAAAGATTATATATAATGCATGAGAACTACTTGGATAACTCAATCAAAGTTTTCAGGACAGTTCTGTGGGACTTCAGGGACTGAATATCAAATAGTAAAGCAGAGAGCACAAATAGGAAAAGTTTCTACTTATACTTATTTATGTGTCACATATTGCTGTTATTGCAACATCATTGACAGCTAACAGTGAAGGAGAAGATGTGAAATGAAGATTCTCTGTGTGAAAAGATTTGGATTCTATTTCGTATTCCATTGTGTGACTTCACAATAAATACTTATTTCAAAAATTCTTTTCTCTTCCTATTTAGAATTCTCAGAAGAAAATGGCACAAGGGAATCTCTCCACAGTGACTGAGTTCATCCTGTCTGGATTAACAGACAAACCAGAGCTCCAGCTACCCCTCTTCCTCCTCTTCCTAGGAATCTATGTGTTCACAGTGGTGGGGAACCTGGGAATGATCACACTGATTGGGCTCAGCTCTCACCTGCACACACCCATGTACTATCTCCTCAGCAGTCTCTCCTTCATTGACCTCTGCCATTCTACTGTGATAACCCCTAAAATGTTAGTAAACTTTGTGACAGAGAAAAACACCATTTCCTATGCTGAATGCATGACTCAGCTCTACTTCTTCCTTGTTTTTGTTATTGCAGAGTGTCACATGTTGGCTGTAATGGCATATGACTGCTATGTTGCCATCTGTAACCCCTTGCTTTACAATGTAACCACGTCTACTCAAGTATGCTCCTGGATGGTGGTTGAGGTATACAGCATGGGCTTGATTGGCGCAACAGTTCACACAGCCTGCATGCTTAGAGTGCTTTTCTGTAATGCTCATACAATAAACCAATATTTCTGTGATCTTTTTCCACTACTGGAGCTCTCCTGCTCCATCACTTTTATCAATGAGTTACTAGTTTTATGCTTAAGTGCATTTAATATCCTTGTTCCACCCCTGACTATCCTTGGCTCTTACATCTTCATCATAGCCAGCATCCTTCGCATTCGCTCCACCGAGGGCAGAGCCAAAGCCTTCAACACCTGCAGCTCCCACATATCAGCTGTTGTTCTTTTCTTTGGTTCACTGGCATTCATGTACCTGCATCCATCCTTGGTCAGCTTCACGAATCAAGGGAAAGTATCATCTGTGTTTTATACAACTGTTGTGCCCATGCTGAACCCTGTGATCTACAGCCTGAGGAATAAGGATGTCAAAGTGGCCCTAAATAAACTTCTTGAAAAGAGAAGTTTGTGAAAGAGGCTATTTTGCTTTAGGAAAAATTTGTAATTTGTACAGATTCAGTAAGGAAGCAATTCTGGGGGAAGAAAAAAAAGGAATGTCCTAAAGTCATGAGATTATTGCTAGTACTTGATTATTTGGGGAGTAAAAAGAAAAAAACAGTGCCAAGGGTAAGACTGGATAAACAAAATCAGACACATTGAGGATAGCACCCCACTGGGAAATCCCAGATTCCATCTGCCCTGGATAATCTGTAACTCCTCTAAATATTTTAAACAGTTCTTCAAATCCTCTACATGGTCATTAATGTTTTATACATTTGGGACATGGGTCTTTTTAGGCAAAATTCATTACCTTAAATCAGAGAATAAATACATATGGTCATTATATTTTGTATATTCTATAGCTAAAACTGTTTATTTATATCACAATTTCAGAACTGCTTTCCAATATATTTAGTTTAAAAAGTCAGGTCCAGAAAATATTGAGACTATCAAAGAATAACTTCTAATTCTTACAAAATGTAAACAACTAAACTAAGGAATATTGATGCACATAAAATGTGATGAGAACATTTCTATGCAGGAGATAACAATAGAATGCAATAAATGACAATAAAAAAGCAAGACTGAATGTTATGTGCATTTAGACATCTATCCATGCAACATTCTGTGCTTGACTATTTTTGAAGTATGTTACCACTTCTATTTTTCTGACAATTCTCTGCACATTACTCTATAACCCAAGAAGTTAGTGCTCATTTTCCAATCCCTTGTGTAGAGTCTCAGACTGAGAAACAGCATTTTTAGCTAATGCATTTATATTTTACTTAACCTGAAGGAAAAGTTAAAAGTCAGATAAGTGCTATCTAAATTCACTATTAATTAATAAAAAATACTTATTTTATGGTTCATGTAGGAGACTTTCAGCCAATAAATTTTCTTTTCTCACTTTGCCCTATTAAACTCCCATTGGTGCTTTGGAAAACAACCACCAAAAAAAAAAAAATGAGATACTCCTCCTGAGAGGTGCTTATTGCCATCAACAAGTCTCAGTGGCTCATGGTGGCATCTACAAGTTGCTCAGCTCCCCTGCCTTCTGCCATGGTATAGTTCCCAGATGATATTTCTCATTTTTCTCCATCAATTTCTCAGATTTTAGAGTCCAAATATTTCTATCTTATGTGAGAGCCATTTCTAGATGGTGATAGCACTATCTAGATGATTTTTCTCATCTTCAGCAGAGTTTCTGATTCTTTAGAGACCAAGAGTTTGTTTTATGTGAGAGCCACTTCTAGGTAGCAAATCATGTTTGTGTTTCCTTATGCCTGTAAGCTTTCCATAATTAAAAAAAATGCTGTATTGAAGAAACAAACATGGATATTTCTAAGTAACAGCATATTCTTCCCTGTTTCTCTGTTATGCTGTGCCCTGAGGCAGAGCACATGTTATTTATTATTCTTTAACCCTGAACAAACATTTAAGCTGGTAAGATCATATTTTTTAAGCATCTGTCTCATCCAACAGACATAAAACAATGCTTGCTGCTTTGTCATCTGCTTTCTGTCCAACATGTGAGATGAACACCTCAATGTAACGTCCCCTATAAAATCAAACCTTGTAATGAGAAAGAAGAAGATATTCCACATTTTGAAACCTTGAACACACTTTCTTTCTGATTTTATATGTACTAAATGGTTCTTAACATCTTACCTAATTTTATATTTCAATAAAGATATCCATATTTTTGTGTATCTAACCATATTTGGTTTCGTATGTAAGTAATATTCATGTATATATAAGCTAATGTGCAACACACATATGTATGTGTATGCATTGAGTTTCTATTGCTTCTGTTTTAAAAGGTTTATGTATGCATGTAATTTTAAGACAATATTCTAAGAATTAAGCAAGTGATATCCAGAGATTTTTTTATACTAGTGGGTTAAATATAGAATGACAACTTAAGAAATATTTATTATCTTTCCAATAATTTGTTAATGCATTAAGGGTATAAAAACTGTTTAGAAAAAAATACCTGAACTGTCTAATAATCAGAGAACTGCTGGAAGATACATTATTTAAATATTGGCACAACTAACAGTATCCAAAATAGAAGTGGAGTACTAATTAAAAATAGACTGATAAGAGATATTTAAGAAGAAGAGTTATTGCAAAGGAGAAAAAAAGTGAAAATATAAAGAACATATTAAACACCACTATAGAAGAATATAAATAATCAAAAGTTCAAATAATTGAAAGTAATTTAAGAATAAATACATTTTAATACTAGATACTATGCTAACATTCTCAGAGTCATCTTTTATTTCTCTAATAGAAGCATGGATTAATTACAAAAGAATATACTTCCACAATTACTAGTAGAATTTTGGGGGATCATGAGAATATCACAGGAGTGAACATTATGCGAATCATTTCTTACCTTCTGTATTGCTTATGGTTAGGTTTCGATGTATATCACACAATCACATATGCATGCACACATATATGCACACACCATATTGTCTTAAACTGGAAAAGGATTCAAGGTGACTCATCAGATATATATCTATATCTTTAAATAATTGCTCTACTGTGCTAATGTATCTTCCATCTTTGGTATCAGATAACATTGATACTTCCTTCACTTCCACCATCTGATCATTAGACAGATATATATGGAAGGAAAAGAGAACATCCCCTAACTTGAAGGACACTGCATAAAAGTAATAGATCTCACTTCCACCTGGTAAGGATTTAGTCACACAAAAACACAGCTGCAAGAGGAGTTGAGAAATGATGTGTGCTTTAGATGACAGTGCATCAAATCAAGACTAAAGACATTTATTTTTGAGGAAGCAAGAGAGTAAATATCAAGAATTATTAACAGGTTCCTTCTGCATTATCTGGTACTTGTATTAAACCATAAATGACTCAATTTTGTCTCTCTAGAGTTTAAAATTTGTATGTAGCATTGCATCAAATAGGGATAAGAGTATTAAATGTGATTAAAATGCAATATGAAATGTATATATACAAATACAATATTTTAAGCTCTATTAAGACTCACTAAATGAGGTATATGCCATGCTGGGTGGAGTAGTCTATATAATGTCTCAGAATTTCTGTGTTTATTTCTATGGGCTTGTATTTATTCTTACAGCATCCCCATCCAGAAAGGGCTTTCTGGCTCAATTCTATTCTCTTCATTTCCTCCTCCTCCTCCTCCTCCTCCTCCTCCTCCTCCTCTTGC
>NW_026000242.1:46825-76178 GCF_001458135.2 Marmota marmota marmota | reverse complement strand
TATATATATATGTTATATAACTTTCCAATTTTGTGGTTGTACATGCTGTGGAGTTATACTGGTAGTATATTCATATATAAACATAGAAAAATTATGTCTGATTCATTCTATTGCCTTTCCCATTCTCATCCCTTCTCTTCCCCCCACTCATTTCCCCTCAGCCTATGTCAGCATCCTCATGTAAGAGAGAACATTTGGCCTTTGGGGTTTTTTTTGGATTGGCTTATTTCACTTAGTATGATATTCTCCAGTTCAATTCATGTACTATCAAATGCCATAATTTCATTCTTCTTTATGGCTAATGTAATATTCCATTGTATGTATATTATATATATATATATATATCACATTTCCTTTATTCATTCATCTTTTGAAAGGCACATAGGTTGGTTCCATACCTTAGCAATTGTACATTGAACTGACATAACATTGATGTGGCTGCATTGACATAGTATGCTGATTTTAAGTTCTTTGGGTATAGACCAAGGAGCAGGATCACTGGGTCAAATGGTGATTCCATTCCATTCCAAGTTTTCTGAGGACTGTCTGTACTGCTTCCCATAGTGGTTGCCAATTTGCAGTTCTGCCAGCAATGTATGAGAAAAAATCTGTGCAGCCAAAGATTTACGTAAAAGCTAAATTCAGACTTTCATATTTAATACCCCTATGTGGTTACTATCAAAATCTGAGAAAGTAGATCACAGAGGATTTTAACTACATGGTCATGAGAGCAACTCAATTCTTCATCCTACCTAACCCTTCCCCAATTAGTTACTACTAGTGAATAAAGGTATTTCTACTTCTGATGGGCTTCTTCCATCTTGGAATGTCTGGGTTTCTCCAAACCTGCTGAACAGATTGAAGTTGGAAAATATTAACCTTTGTACACACTGCGACCAATCTGTCCTTGGACACTGGTGATTCAGATGCTCATCTAGTGATGAAGAATTTATAGTAAATATAGTAAAGGCCCAGTTTTGTTGTATTACATATCAACACGTATATATTCTCACTTCAAAAGAAAAAGAAAAGAATGGCCTTCATATTGTCCCAGAGAGTTTTGACGAGTTATATCCCTATTCTCATTTGTTTCTAAGAATTTTTCTCCCCTGATTTCTTCTATGATCCACTCCATATTCAAAAATATATTATTTAATCTCTCTGTGTAAATATTTTCTGTTTTTTATCTTGTTATTGAGTTCTATTTTTATTCCACTGTGATCTGATAAGGTGGAAGGAATTACTGTATATTTTTTGCATTTTCTAAGACTTTCTCTGTGTCCTAAATTTGATCTGTTTTAGAGAAATTTCCGTGTGCCTCTGAGAAGAAAATAAATTCAGTTTCTTGATGGATGAAATGTTCTATAGATATCTGTTAAGTTCTTTTGATTAATAATATATTTTTTTGTTTTAGATCTGAAGAGTCTTTACTTAACTTTTGTCTGGATGACCTATCTAATGGTGAGATAAGTGTGCTGAAATCAGTATGATTATATTGTCACCTATTTGATTTTTTTATATTGAGAAGGCTTGTGTATGGAGGTCCACAGATGTTTGGGGCAAAGTGTCTGCAATCACTATATCTTCTTGTTGCATGAGTCCATTAATTAGAATGAAATGACTTTCTTTGTCTCTTCTGATTAATTTTGGCTTAAAGGCTACTTTGTCTGATATAAGAATAATTACCCCTGCTTACTTTTCCATTTCCATTTGCTTGGTATATCATTTTCCATCATTTCACTTTTAACTTGTCGATATATTAGCCTATAAATGAGTCCCTTATAAAGAACATATGGTTGGGTTTCATTTTATAATACAAACTGTCAATTTATATCTTTTAATTGTATATTTTAGAACTTCTACATTCAATGTTTTATAGAAAAAGCAATTTTTTTATTTCCTGTCATTTTCATTTATTTAATGATTATTTCAGTCTTGATTCACCTTTAATTGGCTATTTTATAGTAAATTTAATCCTTTTTATGGTTTTTATTTCTATTTTCATTTATTCTGCATAAAATATTTCATTAAGTAGGTTTTGTCCCATAGGCATAGTAATTCTTTTAGTTTCTACTTATCATGGAAGATTTTGCTGCATGTAGTAATTTTGTTTGACACCTTCTTCTTTGGGATTCTAATATATAATTTTAAGTCCTGGCATTTAGGGTATGGGTTGAGAAATGAGTTGAAATCCATATTGACTTATCTCTAAATGTGATTTGCCATTTTTTCTTGCAGCTTTTAAAATTATATCTTAATTCTGTAAATTAGGCATTTTATTTATAATATGCCTTACAGAGGAACTTCTCTGATCTTCCTGTTGGGGTTCTAAATGCATCTTTTATTTGGATGCCTACCTCATTCCTGATGTTGGTGATTTTTCTGATATTATTTCATTGAAATGATTATGCATTCCTTTATTTGTGTTTTGTTGTTCTCGTATACTCCAATAATTTTTATGTTTTTTTCTCTTAATATTATCCCAAATTTCATGGTCTCTTAAAACATTTTCTTCATCATTAACTTTATTTTCAAGATTATATCTGTGTCTTTAATGCCTGAGAATCTGTCTTATGTGTGGTCTAATCTATTGGTGATTTTTTTTCACAGAATTTTTTAATTTGATGTATTGAGTCTTTCTTTTACAGGATTTCTGTTTGGTACTTTTTCAGAATATTTATCTCTTTATGGATATTGTCTTTAACTTTATCTATTTTCTCTCTATGTTCATCATTTACATTATCTTTTAGCTCATTGAACATTTTAACTATGAAGTTTCTAAATTCTTTTTCCAACATTTTCTCCACTGTGGTGTCAACAGAATCAATTGAAATGTTTTGAGCCTTTTGAGGTGATTTGTTCCTTTGCTTTTTCACACCACTTATATGTTTACTCATCTGCTGGGATGATTATCACTTTTACTTTTATTTTCTACTTAGACATACACGAGGTACAAAAAAACAAATGAACAAACTACCCCACACAGCAGAGAACATTCAATGACTGATTCTGCTGACACCACAGTGAGTTTCTTTCTTTAAGAGCCTAGAGCTGGTAAATATCCAGGTATCGAAACTCCCCCTGAATGTGTCTCCTCTGCTGTACCCAGTATCAGCACCACTTTGAAAGGAAACATTAAAGCTTACTTACTAAATCATTTCAGACTAAAGGCATGTACTAATCAATTTTAGGAGAAGCAAACTTTGTTGAAAATATTGCCACCCATAGTTCCTCTAATCCAGGAATAAAATTGTGACAATTTTATATTATATCTGTGTCTTTAATAATATTCTAGACAGGGCTGAGAAATTAGTTACTAAAGATAGTAAATTTCTGCTTACATTATATGGGTGCTTACATTATATGGGGGAAAAGATAAAATCTTCAAAAGGAAAAAGAGAAGAAATAGAAAGCATAGAAAAGAATAATACTAACCAAGGTATAAGGAAGAAAAAGATGGCCAGTGGAGATTTGAGGCAGTAGTGGTTAATGCAGGAGAGAAAAGACTGGATAAGAGGAGTAGGTGTAAATCTGAGCTAGGAAATCAAAGATAAAATGATTTCAGTTAAAGCTTTAAAATATTAAAAAGGTTTGAGGGTACAATATCAAATACGAAGGAATCAACAGTCAATGCAAAGTGAAGAGCAACATGAATACATACGTGTGTATATTATAAATGATCAAAATGGATATGAGGGATATTTATAATAATTTATGCCAAGGTAGAGAAAAATTCTCACTGAGTCTTCCTAGCTCGAATTCCATTAGGCTTTGGGACCTTTAGAAGATACCCACCATCACTGTTCCCTGGTTGCTGTGGATTTCTCACCACCTATTTCTTTTTTGTCAGTACAGGGGCCTACAGCTACATGCTCACAGGGTATTTGTTCTACTGTATTTGGTGGTTATTTCAATTGGGTGCAGATTCAGGGCTGTTGCACTGGCTGCTGAAGGATGCTGTGCACTGCGTCCCCTTCACGGGACCTTCTTTAATGTAGCATAAAACCTAGTGACTATCTGGAAGCATAAAACCTCTGATTTCAGGTTTTCTGTGGTTAGTCTGTGGTTCGGAATCCTCCCCTCTCTGACTCATGTAGATTTTCAGGGTACTGTCACTATGACTGGGATATATAGTTCATTGGGCAACCTGTATCTGACCTCCACTGAGTCTTTTCTTCGTTTTGTTTTGAGCGTTGCTATCTTAGCATGTGATGGCTGCCTAGAACTGCAGCATCTATGGGTGTAGGCTGTCTGTGGGCCATCTATGGTTCAAAACCCTGTGATCAGGGTTATAAAGTTCACCAGGGTTTTATCCATCACCATGTTGGGTATATGATGTCAGTTTGCCCATCTTTGCCTGAGCTCCTGTGGAGACTATCTGGTCAGCTATTCTTTTACTACTTCCCTTCTGGGCTGTGTGTGGGGGCATGTGTCAAGGGTTGTTGCTCAGATCCACTCTGCTATCTTCAGTGGAAGAACTGAGAATTTGGCTACATTCTCTTGCCTCTTCAAATTCCAGGGTGCCGCAGTCTGGCTGCAGCAAAATAACCGGGGGGTGACGAATAATTTGTGTAGATTGATATAGCAGGAGTAGAAACCGTTTATTGTAGGACAGGAGCGGTATATATACATTCCACACAGCTTATCTAATTAACATAAACTCGATACAGCAGTCAACCAATAAGGAATTTCCACACTTAATGGCTCGCTGGCGTAACTTCACAAACCACTCCCTCTGGCAAAATGCCAGACTCCATCCAGACTTGTTTACAGACTCTAACATTTGCCAGGAGCCATCCTTACTTGTTTACAGACTCTAACACCAGGGCTCTTTCCTTTGCTCCAGAAATGTGGCCAGAGATGGTGGAGAGCCAGCAAGATCCAGGAAGACCAAGTTTCTGCAATTCTATAACATCTCTATATAAATTTCACTGAACAGGGTCCAGGCATTCCCATTCCTCTTGAGGGAAGTCAGTGACTATTTCCCTGAAATTTAATAGTTCCATATTCTGGTTTCTAGCATTCTCCTTTTGGATCATCAAGCACCTGTGTAGCAGAGAAATCTGTGCACCTGAGCCTAGAAATGGATCCAAAGAATTTATTGCAATGTTTATCTCAAAATTCATACATTATTATATAATGAATGATAACAATATTAAATGTAAATTTGCTTCCAAATGAATAATTTATTGTGAAGAGAATTTTTATATTACATATATTATCATTGTTCTGCAAAATTTTTCTATCATTTATAGATAGAAAAACAATTTTTATTATTCTTTATTAGTCAGGAACCTCCTCACCAATATCTAAATTTTAAGATTATGTCTGAATGAAACCATTCTATTCAGCCCCCAAGTTACCAAACCCTAGAATTCCTTGTTTATTAATATATATAATTTAAATGTATCTACTAGAGATAAAAAAAAATAAAAAATAAAAACTTTCAAATTTATATACTTTGGTGGTATTTTCTGCTTTTCTATTTTTCACTAGTAGGATAATGATTTAAGAAAATTCTTTTAGTGCAATCTCAATTTTTTTTGAAAATTTTAATTTTTAAATGTGTTGTCATGAAAGTCACTGAGTTCTAACAATATCTCTTACCGAATTCTTTTTAATCCATAATCAAACAAGAACAATGAATTGCACAAATGTGACCATGTTCAACTATTGAGAACCAAATTTGAAAAAAGAAACTTGTGAATTTTCCCCAGAGTACACAACTGTAGTATGAGATTCCCATGAGAGGCCATTATCATTGATTACTCCTAATCACACTCTTATTAACTATACCAAGTATACAAAAAAATAATAATCATCATCATATCAGTCAACATTTGCAGAGGGCCAAGTGGCTTTGGGCATCAGATTCATAAGATCTCAAGATTAGTGACTCAAAGAATACCTTTGGTCTGTGATCACCTCTTACTATCAAAGTCATTTTTCCTCCAGAGCAACTAAGAAGAAAAAATAAACAATACTGAACTCTTTGAGAAGAACGAGAGGTGAGTCTGAATTTCAGATCTTGACTTTTAAAATCTTAAAATCTTCTGCTGAACTCTCTCTTTCAGACTTCATAGAAATGCACATGGTTGTTTTATCTGTTTCTCCCTGTTCTCAGGGAAGAGTCAAATACATTGGTGAGCATAGATTCCTTTATCATCTCTCAGTGTCTTGCAGTATTGAATCATGGAAAATGCTTCTTTGTTTACTCATTACAACCCAGGTAGTGTGAGCATTGCTCATTCATTTGGATTCTGTATAAACTTATCTATACACTTTTTGCAGTTATGTTATTGATCACATCTTCATTGAGACTTGCTAAATGCAAGGCACTTACCAGCACTATAATAAATTTACAATTAAGTGTAGAAAAGATCAACTGGAATCAGTACATGCTACATAGAGGCAAAAGTAACATACCCAGGGGCACACAAAATTTATTCATGTTATCTGTGATGTCACTGTTAAAGATGGTATATCACATACATCAGTGTTCGGCAAAATTTTTTAAACTTATAGATGGAAAAACTATTTTTATCATTCTTTATTAGTCAGTATTATATGGTATCTCACAGGATTAAATGATAGAGGAAAAAAGAAAAAGAATTATGAGTTAATACTGAGGAACTACCATAGGTCCTTTCAGATAATCATCATATCATATGATACTTGTTTGGACATAGAAGACACTGAGCTACATCCCCAGCCCCATTAATAACACATGGAATTTTGAGGACTTTCAAACCATAGTAGTATGGGAACTCAGCTTTATTATTACAGGCAAAATCAGAAAAAGTATTAAAATTAAAAACTGAAGAGATAAATATAAAACTGTGGGAGTTGGGTTTACAGAATCAGCCACAATCGTGAAAAAACGATTTCCTAATGTAGATATACTTCAGCTTTTCTTCTTTTTGGACAGCTTTTGTAGTAAACATTGAATTGACCCAAATTAGGGAAGTTTGTGCTCTATAGGAGGTGACCAAATAGAAAATCAAAGCAGATATCAGGAAGCAAATTCCTGGTACTTCACTTAAAGCTGCTATGTATTTCTGACAATTTTACAATTGTATTGCAATTCAATCTTGCTTAATAATATCTATTTTTAACATATTGATTTTTGTCTGATAAAGACATAGAAATAAAAACTTTAACTGGGTATGTTTCTGTTTTGCAGCTACAATTTCTTAATAGTCAATAGCAAGATAGGGCTATGCTTTTCCTGTTTTGTGTTATGTAGCACAATTTGTGTGTTACCTGAGAAATTTGTACATTGTTTGGAGAGAACTTAATGGACAGACTTGACAAAAATACACATGTGAACATCAAGGTTTACAGGAGAGTTAAAAAAAGTTAAGTCATAATAGAGTACTCTTTGTGTTTAGAATGGTGTCATTATTATTTTGTAGTCATTTAAATTTTTATAAAATATTTGCTGAAATATAGCTGACATAAAATCTACCTTTTCAACTCTTTAATTCAGTGATTTTTGTATGTTCATGTAGTTATACACCTATCACCATGGTTTAATGATAAAACACCTTCCTTCCTGAAAATCCAAATAAGACCCATGCCCTTTAGCAGTCCCATCCAGCACATTCCTGCTCAGCCCCGGGCAGACACTGATCTGTCACTTTATATCAGTAGAATTATACAATGTGTCCTCTTTTCTGTCTGCTTTCTTTCATTTAAAGTGTTTCAGGAACATTCATGATGTGCCATATCTCAGTACCTTTTATTGTTCTTATATGTTCCATTATAAGAATATGCTACCTTTTGTTTGACTATTCATTCCTGAATGGGCATTTTGGTGGCTTTCACTCTCTGGTTCTCATAAGCAGAGGTGCTTTGGACATTCACATATAACTTTTTGTTACAGAAGTATGTTTTCTTTTCTTGTGAGTACTTACACAGCAGTAAAATTTTGGGGCCAGGAGATAACTCTACATTTCATATTTTGAAAAACTGATTTCCTCACAGTTTATTTCATTTTGCAGTCCTACCAGAAATTGATAAAATGGATGAAGATTCACAATCCTTCCCATTCTTCCAAGACTTGTTTTGATCATAACCTTCCAGATGAATGTGTATTATGATTTCGATATTAGGTATCCTACAAAAGCTCATGTGTGAAACAATGCAAGACTGTTTAGAGGTTAAATGATTGGGTTATTAGGGCCTAAATTAATCAATGCATTAATCCCCTGATAAAGATTATCTGGGTGGTAACTAGACAGGTAAGCTGTGGCTAGAGGAGGTAGGTCATTGGAAGCATGAATTTGGTGCTATCTGTTCTCTTTGCTTAAGGATTATCATGTCCTAAGACACTTTCCTCCATCACACCCATCTGCCCTGTTGCTGCCAAACGTCAGGCCCACAGCAATGGAGCTGCCATCTGTAGACGGAGGCCTCTGGAACTGAGAGCCCCAAATAAATTTTTCCTCCTCTAAAACTGTTCTTGTCAGATCTTTGGTCACAGTGCAGAAAATCTGATTAAAATAATGTGAAAAGTTTTATCAGCATGATTTCCTTTGAATTTCCTTAACAATTAATGATGCTGAACATATTTATAAATGTTTATTACTCATTCATGTATCATACTTAGAATCTATTAAATTCCTCCAAAATTTTAAATTGAGTTATTGAACTTTTCATTTTTAAATTATTTATGATAGATCCTGACCACAAGCTCCTCTGTGATATTGCTAGTATCCACAAAATTTAATTTGCATTGAAAGTATGTTCACAATTTTGTGTATTGTTACAAAATCTCTTTCTTAATGGTACCCTTTAAAGGACTATTTAAAAAAAATATGATACTCTCTGGTTTGGGCATCTTACCTAAGAAATTACTATCAAATACAAAGCTCTAATTATTTAGACTTTTCTTCTAATATTACTGTCATGTCTCACATTTAGTTTTATGACCCATTTTGTGTTAATTTTTCTGGGTGGCATGAGAAAGATGTTCAAATTAATTCTGTGCAAGTAGCTATCTTGTCCAAAGTTGTTGAAAAAAAAATATTCTTTACCTATTGCATTGCCATGAAACACTTATAACAATTGGACATTTTGCCATTAATATACAATGCATTGGTGGCTTTTATTTAGTTTATTCTAAATATTTTATTCTTTTCCATGTTTTATAAGTAGATTTATTTACTGTTAATTGTAAATGTGTAAAACCAATTGAATTTCTATACTGACTTTGTATTCTACAATAGGATTAAGAATTAAAATATTTAAATAGATTTCCCCTTATTTATAGGTTCCTTACAGTTTTCTGTATACAAGCTTTTTATATTTACAAATAGGAATAGTGTCACAGTTTGCTTTCCAATTAGGATACTTTGTAGTTTTATTTTCTTGCCTGATTTCCCTAGCTAGATTCACTAGTATAAAGTTGAATAAATGTGCAAGGAATGGACATTTTGTCTGTTTCAACATCTTAGGGGAAAGTCTTTCAGTCATCATCATTAAGTTTAATATTGGTGTAAGTACTTTTCATGCTGTTGTTATTTTAACAGTGAGAAAAACACATTTCTTTGCCCAGCTCTTGAGAAGACTACTAAAAACCATGGGAAGTTTTGGAACAGTCAATAAAAGTTATCGTGGCATTTTCTTGGGTGGTCAGGGAGAAGTTTTACTAAAATCCACTCTCATAGCATGGAACACAAATAGAGACAGTTCTGCTTGATGTTTATAGGAATTATTGGTATCACAAGATCTATGAGTAATGACAGGGAAAGAACTTGTAGAAACCTGGAGATACAGGGCTGAATAGATGTTAACTATATTTCAATCTGCATTGTGCAATGGATCAATAATATCTATTACAAACTATTTCTTCTCTTTCTGCTTAGAACTCTCAGAAGAAAAATGGCAGAAGGAAATCTTTCCATAGTGACTGAATTCATCCTTTCTGGATTAACAGACAAACCAGAGCTCCAGCTGCCCCTCTTCCTCCTCTTCCTAGGAATCTATGTGCTCACAGTGGTGGGGAACCTGGGCATGATCACACTGATTGGGCTCAGCTCTCACCTGCACACACCCATGTACTATCTCCTCAGCAGTCTCTCCTTCATTGACCTCTGTCAATCCACTGTGATCACACCCAAAATGTTGGTGAACTTTGTGACAGAGAAAAACACCATCTCCTACCCGGAATGCATGACTCAGCTCTACTTCTTCATTGTTTTTGCAATTGCAGAGTGTCACATGTTGTCTGTAATGGCATATGACCGCTATGTTGCCATCTGTAACCCCTTGCTTTACAATGTAACCATGTCTAATCAAGTCTGTTCCTGGTTGCTAACTGAGGTGTATAGCATGAGCTTGATTGGTTCCACAGCCCACACAGCCTGCATGCTAAAGGTGCTTTTCTGTAAGGATGATATAATAAACCATTACTTTTGTGATGTTCTTCCACTATTAGAGCTCTCCTGCTCTAGTACTTTTGTTAATGAGGTAGTAGTTCTGTGCTTCAGTGTGTTCAATATTTTTGTCCCAGCCCTGTCCATCCTAAGCTCTTATATCTTCATCATAACCAGCATCCTGCACATTCGATCCACTGAGGGCAGAGCCAAAGCCTTCAGCACATGTAGCTCCCACATCTCAGCTGTTGCTCTCTTCTTTGGATCTGCTGCATTCATGTACCTGCAGCCATCAGCAGTCAGCTCCATGGACGAAAGAAAAGTTTCCTCTGTGTTTTACACCATTATTGTGCCCATGCTGAACCCTCTGATCTACAGCTTGAGGAACAAAGATGTCAAAGTTGCCCTAAATAAGCTTCTCCAAAAAAGTAGTTTTTTATGAAAAGTGTACTTTCCATAGAAAAAGTTTAAAAATCATAGAATTTTGATAAAGAAACAATTGAGAAAACAATGTTTATCAATTAGACATGAGATTACTGCCATTACTTGATTGTTTGGAAGAAAGGTGCCAAGGGTGGACTGAAATCACAGGATCACACACAGAAAAGGCACTTGGGTGTTTCAGAATTCATCTAGCTGGATTAACCTGTATTACAATGGGATGTTTTTAAAAATAATTCAAAACCCTCAACATGTTTGATTATGCATAATACATATAAAACATGACTCTAAGCATGACTTATTTGTCTTAATTTAGAGAATAAATACATTTGATGATATCCTTTTATATTCTTGATATTTGTGTATAGAACATTCCTTGCTATATAACTTTGGGATTATGCTACCATCACTATTTCCTGATAATTTCATACAGATATTCCCATGTCTGAAAGAAACCATGTCTTTTTCTTCACACATGTATTGTTTCGGATTTAGTAGTGTCATTATTTTACCCTTGTGTTGTGATGTTTAGACATAAGGTACCACCCCCCTCCCCAGAAAGTTTAGAGGTGAAATGATTAGGTTATAAGAGTTTCAACCCAATCTGTGCAATAATACCCTGATAGGGATTAACTGGATGTAAGGTAGGCAGGTAGGTGGCAGAGGTGAATCCTGGAGCTCTATATTTTGTCTTTGTTAAGAGCTCTTTCCCTCCCTCCCACTCCTCCGCCCCTCTCCCCCATCCTCTCCCTGGTGCCTGTCTTGAGCTACTTTCCTCTGCCACACTCTCCTGCCTCACCTTGGTCCCCAAAGAACAGGGTCTATGGACTAGGACCTATGAATCTGTGAGCTCCAAAATAAACTTCCATCCTCTAATTGTTGTTGTCCATTCTTTTGGATACAGTGGCAGAAAAACTGACTGAAACATGCAGTCATGTGGGGTATTTATATAGTTAGGAATGTTAAAATTCCCAAATTGTTTTCAGAATAAAGATGAATACCACTCACCCCAAAACTCACTATCCATTTTGAAGGAAAAAATGGTGTCTTTAATGGTGCAAAGAAGGTAAATTGCTACCAAAATAATTCCTCTTTCCCCCTACCCTAGTAATTTTCCAAAGGTGACCTTAAAATAATAGCAATGAGAAAACTGAGTAAGTCCTCCTGAGAGGTAACTCACTGTCCCTATCAGTAAGACCCAGAAGCTCTTTGTGGCATCCACTGGTTGCACATCTCCCCTTTCTTCTATTCTATTGATGGCTCTATCCAGATGATTTTTTTCCCCTCAGTAGAAAGATTTCTCAGAACATTAATTGATGTGAACATACTTTATATATATATATATATACAGAGATATGAAAAATTATGTTCTATATATGTGTGTGTACTAAGAATTGTGATGCATTCCACTGTCGTGTGTTTTTTTTTAATAAAAGCAATTAAAATTTAAAAAAGAAAGAAAGAAAGGTTTCTCAGAGTTATGGAAGTCAGATAAATTGCTTTTATGTGAAGGTCATGGCTGTGTTCTATGTGTATCTAAGCTTCAAAGCTTTAAGTAGAGAAACATGGATGTCTCCAAGTAACACATGATTTCCAGTGCTCTTCTGCACTACTGTTCCCAGAGGCAGAGCATCAGACGTTATTCCTCTTTGTCCAAAATGAGCATGTAAATTTATAATTTGTATTTAAAAAATCATCTTCCTCATTTAACAGGCATAAAACAGCAGTTGCTTTGCCATTAGTTTGCTTTCAAATGCATAACAAACATTTTAATGTAGTGTCATGTTTTTCTCATGCCATAAAAGCATAATTGTCATGAGAAAGGGGAGGCTATTCCCCACTTTGCAAACTAGAAGACATTTTCTTCCTGATTTTCTATGTCCTGTTCACTTGATTGTATACTCCAATTTATGATACTACAACAATATATGTGTTTATATATCTCAATATATGTGTATGTATGTATAAGATGCTTATATGAAACCATGCCAATATGTAGCAAGCACATACCTATGGGCTTTCTGTTAGTTTTGCTTGGATGTGTTTACAAGGTTTCTGTGTATAGAGTTGTGAGATGATACTCTAGGAATTAAACAAATCACCTCCAGCATTTCATTTCATATTAATGGGTAATCAGTATTAAATGACTTGAAATGTTGTTTGCATTTCCAAGCCTTAGTTTATGAATTGAAATTGTTTTTTTTAAGAAAACAGAAATATCTGTTCTGCCTCTAGTAATTCTGAGAACTTGTGAAATATATGTTATTGAAATATTTGCACAGGGTTATGGAAGTCAGATAGGAATCTATCAGATAGATTCCTGTTATGTTAAACACTAATCAGTGCCTCAGAAAGCTTGCAGTGAGATAAAAACATTAAAGTAATGCAATGACATAGGAGATGGAGAGGGAAAGCTGACCACTTTCCTTACGTCCAGGCTTTAGGTGAGGATCTAAACAGCGTTCCCCTGATTGAATGTACACATAAACTTTTGTGAAACTCCACCTGCGCAGTGGGCATGCAACCTATGCTACATATTCCCTCTCTGCCTGTAGGTGTTGGCAGCCTTTCACTGTATCCCGACCTGTTGCCACCGAGGAGTATGTGAGTAGTAAAATATCTAGAAACTCTCTGTTGAGTCCTCTAAGTTCTTTATTTGAAATCAATAAACAATAAACTTGGGTTGCTTGCAATCCTGGGGTTGAAAATTTCCAAAATGGAGAGGAAACTGTACTAAAGAAATAAATGTGCCTGATGCTGTGGTGCACGCCAGTAATCCCAGGGGCTCAGGAGGCTGAAGCAGGAGGATTGTGAGTTCAAAACCAGCCTCATCAACTTAGTGAGGTGCTAAGCAACTCAGTGAGACCCTGTATCTAAATGAAATATAAAATAGGGCTGGAGATATGGCTTAATGGTAGAGTACCCCTGAGTTTAAACCCCAGTACCAAAAAAAAAGAGAAAGAAATAATAGTAGACCTTATTAAATATAATTACAGATAAATGCATATAATCAAAAGTTTTAATAATTGAAAGGAATATAGAAAAAAAGTAATCTAGATTTCATCTCATCCCATTCAGAATGGCAATTATTAAGAATACAAACAGCAATAAATACAAACAACAAAAAATGTTGGTGAGGATGTTGGGAAAAAGGTACACTCATACATTGTTGGTGGGAATGCAAATTGTTGCAAACATTCTGGAAAGTGGTATGGAGATTCCTCAGAAAACTTGGAATGGAACCACCATTTAACTCAGCTATTCCACTTCTCAGTTGATACTCAAAGGACTTAAATCAGCATATTACAATGATGCAGCCACATCAGTGTTAATCAGTTTAATTCTCAGTACTAAATTATGGAAACAACTAAGTGCCCTTCCATAATAAATGGATTAATTACACACACACACACACACACACACACACACACACACATTATTCAGCCTTAAATAAGAGTGAAATTATTTTCCAGTTAATGAATGGAGCTGGATAATATCATGCTAAGTGAAATAAACCAATCCCAGAAAACCAAAAGCTGAATGTTTTTCTGTGGTATTCAGATTCTAATTCACAATGAGGGGGCAGTGCTGGGGAAGAATAGAGTTACTTTAGGTAGAGAGGAGTAAAAGGAGGGGAGGAGGTACAGGGGTAAGAAGAATAGTAGAATGAATAGTAGAATGAATCAGACATTATTATCCTATGTACATATATTACTAGGTGGGATTCTACATCATGTATAACCAGAATAATGAGAAATTATACTCCATTTTATATAATGTAATGAATAACTAATTAAAACAAATTTAAGTTTTTAAAATAATCTACAGAAAAGGTAGACATTACTCCATGGAGTGGAGTAATCCCTATAATATCTCAGCAAACCTTTCCTCATTCCTAAGGTCTTGCCTTCATTATCTCAGCTTCCCCATCCTGAAATGACTTCCTGATGCCATCCTGTCTTTGGAAAGTTTAAACACCATTCAATGAAAAGTGCAAGTGCATAATTCTCATGCATTTTTAACCTTTCCAGATTATAATCAGTTACAGATCTGGTTCATCACATATGATATAATAATGATCTTGTGTCCAGAAATTTTTTTTTCTATTAATCTGTGCTTGTTAATCCTGTACTTACTAAAATATTGTCAAATTCTGGAGAATAAAAATTGGATCTTGTGTCGTGAATTGCATATTACTTCTACTTCTATTTTTTTTTTTTTTTTGGAGGGAGGGGTTACTGGGAATTGAACTCAGCGGCACTTGACCACTGATCCACATCCCAGCCCTATTTTGTATTTTATTTAGAGACAGGGTCTCACTGAGTTGCTTAGTGCCTCACTACATTGCTGAGCCTGGCTTTGAACTCACAATCCTCCTGTCTTAGCCTTCTGAGCCCCTGGGATTACAGGCATGTGCCACCATGCTGGGCTAAAGATTGATAATTATTGATAAGCAACATTTTTTTTAGGGTTTCAAATTATATTTCTAAGTTTTTTCCCTTTAAAAAATATTTAATGGTAGGTTTTAGAAACCTCCAAAATTCCTTTAAACACCATATTATAGGTTCATATCTAAATTTTTGAATAATTCTAAAATAGAATTAATTATGAAAACATTATTATAGATTGCACAAAATCATACAACATTTGATAAATATTGGATAAGAACACTAAATATAATTTTTACCAAATACTTTACAGTGAAAAATTATTCCTATATAAACATGCTTTTATTATCCTTCAAAATTTCTCTTTTTTATTAAGAAAAAGATTCTCATTTTATCTTTTCATTCATTTGAGATACTCCTCAAAGATGTTTGTTAACATATAAAACATTTTAGCATGGAAGTTAAATAAAAGTTTAGCATGGTATTTGCCTGAGTTAAAATAATACCAAAAGCACTCTTACCATATTAATTAAAAACAAATAATAAAGGTCAGTGGGAATAAAAATGTTTAAATCTAACTGTTTACACATCCTGCTTTAATATTTTTTCCATTGCAAGGCACACTTTAGACAACTTCTTCAGTGTGCTCAAAAGTTCCAAAAATTTTGATTTTTAAATGTCTTGACAGGAACTTCACAAGGTTGTAAGAGTTATCTCTCATAACCTTCTTTATAATCCACAGTCAACAAAAACAATGAATGTTACCCAAATGAAAATATTAAACGCTCGAGAATCAATATGGAAAAAAGAAAATTCTAATGGTTGATTTTCCCCAGAATAGATACTTATGGGATGAGATTCCAGTGGGAGGTCATTATCATTGTTCCTAATTGGACTCTTATTATCTATTCCCAGCATATAAAATCATCATATCAGCCAACCTTTGAAGAGAGAGTTTTACCAGAAATCAGAATTCGTGACTCAATGGAAACCTTTGTCTGTCACCTCTTCACATCATCAAAGTCATTTCCCTCCAGAGGAAAAAAAGGAAAAACAAACAACACTGAATTCTCTGAGAAGAAGGAAGGGTGTGTCTGAATCCCATACCTTTACTATTTAAGTCTTAGAATCTTTTGATGCAGATTCTCTTAGGAGACGCATGTTGCTGTTAATCTGTCTCTCCTTCTAAGAGCCACACACCCTTGATACCTTATGACTTCCCTGTCCTCTGCTGTATGAAGCCATGGCAAATGTTTCTTTGTTTATACATTTCAACTCAGGCAGTGTGAGAGCTTTTTGTTCATTCATTTTGAGTTTGTGTCAACTCATCTCTATGCTTTTTTGCAATAATTTTATTGATCACAACTTATTGAGACTTGCTATATGCAAAGCACTGTGCTGGCCCTGTAATGCATTTATAATTAAGTGTAGAATAAAAGCTGGTAAATAACTCATAGGAATTCATAGTCAGCACAAGCTACATGGAGGCAAAGTAACATGCTTATTGATATACAGAATTTGGTCTTATTCGGATGTCATTGTTAAAGATCTTAACAAAAGGGTCTTAACTGTTAACTAGAATTTCACAGGATAAAGTGATGAAAGAATAGGGAAAGAAAAGGAATTATGAGTTAAAACTAAAGAACTTCCAAAGTTCCTTTCAAATAATAGTTATATTTATATGATGCCTGTTAGGACATAGAAGAAGAAAAATGTTTTTGTTTGTCTATAGAAGCATTCACTGACCCATTCTGGTCTAGAACCACAATACGTTTGACCTGTAGAACCTGCCCAATCAAGGTGTTTACAACAGTGTCTACTTGGCCTCCCTGTCCCGTTCTTTGTTCTAACACTCTGAAGAGAAAGGATTTCATATTATTCATCTTGCTATCTTCAATACCCACAGAAAACATTTTATATATATATATCTTTAGTTTGTTTTAATATTAAACTTTGTGCACAGCTTAATAGTATATTCTTGAATCACTAACATAAAGTTTTTAATTATTAGTTCATATACATTGTAGAGTTATTCCTTGTATGGCATATCTAAGTCATTGATAGATAAAACTAAGTAACTATAAAGATAAAATTATCTATCTCTCTACATATATATGTGTGTATGTATATATAACTACATATATGAAATTATTGATTAATTGCATTTTTTTCAAGACAAATCTAAATGCAATGTCCTTTAGAATAATAACTTAAAATTTCTCACTTCATGTGTAGTCTGCAGATGTCTCCTCAATTCACCTATGAAATATTAGTCTCTATTTTACCTATACCCGTAACTTTGTCATGTCCGTAGAATAATCAGAAGAGATGCATCAAATAGTTTACTAAAATCAGGGTAACCCAGGAGTAAATCCTCTTTTGTACTTTATCAAATAGCAAAAATCTAATGAATCACAAAATCTGACACTTATAAACAGTTTTGAGTCATCACTGTTTTCTTTCCTAAGAACTCAAAATGATTTTCTTTCCCAAAAGAATTTTGCCATTTGATACAAAATGGATGAAATTGGAAGAAGCTATGCTATGTGAAATAAGCCAGTCAGAAAAGGACAGATGCTGAATGATCATACATACATCAGGTACTTATAATGATCATCTCATGGAGACAGAGAATAGAATAATGGGTTTTCAAAGTCTTCTACACTTTGTCTTGATCATGAATTACCAATTTCCTATTGCAGAAATTCATCAACTATTCCAGGATAGAATTGACCCACAATCAGGGATGGTTGCCTATGGCAGGAGATGGCCCGCTGATGAGTCACAAAACACTTGAAAGGAACATTTTAAAATTGAGTACATGTCTTCCTTTGTCTGCAATTTCTTAATGATCAGTAGAAAAAAGTTCTGTGTTTTCCTTGTTTTGAAACTATATAGCAAAACATTTTTTTTGGAGGGGGTGAGATATATACCATATTGTTTGAAGAAAAACTTCATAGGCACATTTGGCATGAATACAGAGATGAACATCAAATATAACCTAGAAGAGGAAGGCTTACAGTATGGTGTTTTGAAGGTGGTGATGGAATGTTCTGTAGCACCAGCATGGTGTTATCACTGTTTTGTAGGTTTTTTATTGACATGTAACTCAAATATTACAATATTGACCTTCCTCATGTATAGAATTCAATGGTTTTTAGTGTATCTGTGAAGTTATATGTCCATCACTATGTTTTAACTGGAGAACACCTTAACCACCACCCCCACCATAAACATAGCCCAACCCATTAGCAGTCCCATCCAGCACCTCCCAGCCCACAGCCTGTGGAAGACACTAAGTACTTTCTGTCATGATGAATCTGCCTATTTTGAACACTTTGTATAAATGGTGTCAAACCATGCATGATCTTTTATGATTCTTTCACTCAAGAATGTTTCAGGCCCATCCATGATGTGCCATATCTCAGAGCTTATTTCCCTTTTATTGCAGAATAATGCTCCACTATATTGAAGTGCTGCATTTTGCTTGTCTGTTCATTACCGAACGGACTTTGTATGGCTTTCACTCTCTGGTCTTATGACCAAAACTGCACTAAACATTCACATACAAAAACAATGTGAATGTGTGTTTTCATTCTTGTGGGTATGTATCCAGCAGAAAAATTGCTGGGTGACATGAGAGCTTTATGTTTCATGAGATGAAGTAATGAACTGTTTTCCTAACAGTTTGTACAATTTTCATATTATTTCCCACTCATCCCAACACTTGTCTTAATCTCAACTCTTGTTCTTAACCTCCATGATGAGTATGAATTGTTTTCTCACTGTTTTGGTTTTAATTATCTTAATTAATCAAGAAAAATATTTTGAGGTGCTTATTTGTCATTTGTGTATCTCACAGAAAAATATTTATTGAAATCTTTCAGCTATTTATTAATTATATAATTTTCCTTTTCATTTTTAAATTGTAGAATATCTTTTATAAGAAAAATATTTTTAAGTTGTTGATGGACCTTTATTTATTTATTAATTTATATGTGGTGCTGAGACTTGAACCCCATGCCTCACACATGCCAGGCAAGCGCTCTACCGCTGAGCCACAACCTCAGCCCTGTAGAATATCTTTATGTGTACTAACTAGTAACTCTTTTTTGGCATTATTAGTGTTCAGCGAATTCAATATACATTAGAAATATTTTACCAATTCTGTGTGTTGTCCCCAAATCATTGTCTTACTAGTATCCTTTAAGAGCCCATTCAAAATTTTTTTTCATGATGCCCAATTTGCTATTATGTATCTTGTCTAAGAAACCATTATACAATTGAAGACCATAATGATTTATTCTCCTGTTTGTTTTTAGTGTCTTACTCTAAGTTCTAAGATTAATTTGTGTTAATTTTGTGATTGGTGTGAGAAAGAGGTCCAAATTAATTGTTTTGTACATCTGTATTTGTCCCTACACAATTTTGTTGAAATCTATTATTTCCCTAAGGAATTGCCACAAAACACTTAAACTAACTCCAATGATCACAGACAGGAGTTTATTTCTATGTTGTTAATTCTACCCAATGGTCTCTATGTCTATATTTAAGAGAATCTCACATGGTCTTGATTGCTGTAAATTTCTAGTTTCCAGATGGAGAAATGTGAGCCCTCTCACTTTACTCTTCATTCTCATTTTTTTATTACTCTGGGTTCCTTGTTTATTCAAAACAGTTTTATGATAACCTGTCAACATCTACAAAAACACAGATGGAATTTTCATGGGACTGCCCTGAATTTGCAGATCAAGTTGGGAGATGTTGCTGTTTCCACAACTTTATAGCTTTTGACTCATAAACGTGAGGTCCTCCCATTTATGTAGGTCTTTAATTCCCTTCAATAATACTTTGTAATTTTAAGTGCAATATCTTGCATTATTTTCATTTACTTTATCCTTAGGTAATTCATCCTTCTTCATGCTATTGTAAATGGACTTTATGCTGTTCATTTTAAATGTGTAAAAAATAAAATTGAATTGCTATGTTGGTCTTGTATTCTACCATTAAATTTAAGAATTTAATTACTTCTTAGATTCCTTATGCTTTTCTATATGCAAACCTATGTCATTTACAGAGATGGCGCCACATATTCTTTCCAACCTGGATATCTTTAAATATTGTTGTCTCACCTAATTTTCCTAGCTAGATTCACTAGTATTGTGTTGAATAAAAGTACATGGAGTAGACATCTTGTCTTGTTAAGCATCTTAGGGGAAAATCTTTCATTCTTTCATCATTAAGTGTAATTTTGATTTTTTTATGTTACTGTTATTTTCTCATGAAAAAGAAAAATGTTTTCTTTTCACAAGACTTGACAGGATTATTAATAAGTCATAGAAAGTTTTGGAACATTAAAAGTTACCAGAAAAATTCTTTGGATAGTAAGGGATTCATAATTCTAAGAACCACTCTTAACAGCACAAAATGCAAATAGAGTTCTATCTGATATTTGTTTACAAGTCACATATTACTGGGATCTCAAGGCCTTTGAATGATAACACGGACAAAGAACAGGTATAGAACTGAACTGAACAGACTTGAATTGTATTTCAAATTTCATTGTGTGGATGATAAAAACCTATTCTAAAAATTTTCTTCTATTCTTGCTTAGAATTCTCAGAAGAAAATGGCAGAAAGAAATCATTCCCTTGTGACAGAGTTCATCCTCGATGGATTAACAGACAAACCAGAGCTCCAGCTGCCCCTCTTCCTCCTCTTCCTAGGAATCTATGTGTTCACAGTGGTGGGAAACCTGGGCATGATCACACTGATTGGACTCAGCTCTCACCTGCACACTCCCATGTACTACCTGCTCAGCAATCTCTCCTTAGTTGACCTCTGCCAATCCACTGTGATCGCACCCAAAATGTTGGTGAACTTTGTGACAGAGAAAAACACCATCTCCTATGTTGAATGCATGACTCAGCTCTACTTCTTCCTTGTTTTTGCAATTGCAGAGTGTCACATGTTGGCTACAATGGCATATGACCGCTATGTTGCCATCTGTAATCCCTTGCTGTATAATGTTACCATGTCTAATCAAGTCTGTTTCTGGTTGGTATTTGGGGTGTATAGCATCAGCTTGTTTGGTTCCACAGCCCACACAGCCTGCATGCTAAGAGTACTCTTCTCTAAGACCATAATAAACCATTACTTCTGTGATCTTTTTCCACTATTGGAGCTCTCCTGCTCCAGTACATTTATAAATGAGGTAGTTGTTCTGTGCTTAAGTGCATTTAATATCTTTGCCCCAGCCCTGTCCATCCTTAGTTCCTACATCTTCATCATTGTGAGCATCCTACGTATACGCTCGACTAAGGGCAGAGTCAAAGCCTTCAGCACATGCAGCTCCCACATTTTGGCTGTTGCTCTTTTCTTTGGCTCTCTAGCATTTATATACCTGAAGCCATCATCTGTCAGCTCTCTGGACCAAGGGAAAGTATCATCTGTATTTTACACCATTATTGTGCCCATGTTGAACCCTCTGATATATAGCCTGAGAAATAAAGATGTCAGAGTTGCTTTAAATAAGCTGCTTGACAGATATAGTTTCCTGTGGAAAAGAGTATTTTGCTTAGAAAAATAACTATAAATCATATATGTTTGATAAGGAAACCATTGAGCAATATATATCAGTGAATTATTAGATTATTACTGATACCTGATTGTTTGGAAGAAAGGTGCCCAGACTGGACTAAATTCACAGGATCACTCACTGCACATCTCTGGTATGTGTCACAATTCACATTTCCTGAGTAAATTTTATCACTTCTAGATACTTTTTAAAATAGTGCAAAACTCATCATATTTGATTATGACTTATATCCATGACACATGATTCTTTTTAGACAGGATTTCTTTATCTTAATTCAGAGAATAAATACATTTAGATTGTATCCTTTGATATTCTTGATTTTTTCCTGATATTTAACCTACTATTTGTGTTTCTAAAACTGTTTTCTCGAAATACATAAATTTAACCATTTTTAATATATAGAATATGATCTCATCTTGTTACTATGTGTGTGAAACCATAATAGGAAATATGAAGTCTTATGATGGATGATATTTCCTATCCAGAAGAAAATATTACTGTAGAGGAAGAGATTGGCAATAATACACAAGACATTTTGACATGTATCTTTGCACTAATCCAGGCTTCGTATTTTTGGGACTAGGCTCCCACCTCTACTTCCCAACACTTCCATACTCATTTTCCCTCATACCAAAGAGGTCATGCCTCACCTCCTCATACAATATAATTTCTGGTTTATTTGTGTCATTCTTTTCCTATTGCATCCATATGGGGCATTTATTCATGTAGAAAAGTTAAAAAATTGCAAAATTGTCTTTTTGAATAATAAGAACCACTTCCTATTCAAAGCTCATTCTTCATTCTGGGAGAAAAATAGTTCTTGGAAGAAAGGAGGAAGTCTTTCTCCCAAAAATGTTCTTCCTCTCCCTTGTCCAATTAAGTTTCTATTGGGACTCTTGGTAACAGCAAGGAGAAAATTTTGAATTAGTCCTCCTGAGTGATAATCCTCATTATCGGTAAGCCTCATGAGCTCTCTGTAACATTCAAGATTTGCTCAGCTCCCCAACTTTCTATTCCTGTTGATATTAATATCAGATGATTTTCTCCTCTCTCCCTAGAAGATTTTCTCAGAATCATAGAGACTAGATATATCTGTTTTATTTGAGGGTCACTTCAATATGTCACAGCATGGTTTTTGTTCTGTCTTATGCTCCTAACCTTCAAAGTCTTCAAAAATGTTATATTAAGGAGAAAAGCACAGACATCTCAAAGTAACATCACATTCTTTTCTGTTTCTCTCTGTGATGCTGTGCCCAGTCAGAACACCTGGGACTACTGAGTCTTCTTTAACTCAACATAAGTACTTGAACTTAGTTAAGGTATTTTTTCAGAATCATCTGCCTCATTCCAGATGGAAAGAACACTGCTTGTTTTGTCGACAGCTGGTCTTCCAATACATGACATGAACACTCCAATGCAGTATCATGTTTATCACTCTGCAAAAGAAAAACTTATAATGAGAGAGAAAGGAGACTATTCTCCATGTTGAAAATCAGAAGAAACTTCTTGATTTTCTATGTACTAACCCTTTTTTTATTTTCATGCCCCAATTTATATGCCACAAAAATATATTTATTTATGTGTATTTATCCATATTGGAGTATATTTGAGGGATACTTACATATATACATGCTAATGTTTAACAAATATGTATATTTAGGTTTTCCATTAGTATTGCTTGGGTATGTTATATAAGATTTTATGTATGTAGTAGTAAATTAATAATCTCGGCATTAAATGAATAACATTCAGAAAATGTTTTCATATTAATAAGTGATAGATATAAATAACTATAAAATGTTAGTTATTTTTCCAATCATTTATTTATGTATTAAGTATGTTCAAAGTTATTTGGCAAAATAGAAAGGTCCATACTGTCTCTAGTAATTCTGAGATCTTATAAAATATATGCTGTCAGAGAGATTCCAAAATGGAAAGGGAGCTCTACTTTAGCTCTTCTTTTTTAAAAAAGAGTGATTAAGTAACTTTAAGAATGAGACTGAAGATCTTGATTCTGTAGCTAGAAGATGGCAGAAGGGAGCTAGTCAGTAATTCTTGATTTCCCCACATTTTAGAAAGGACACAATCAAGAAAAAGTAGAATCGAGAGTTGGGTGACAAAATAAATGATATAAGATTCAATACTTCTGGGGGTATAGCTCAGCTGGTAAAGTGCTTGCTTTGAATGAACAAGGCCCTGGGTTTAATACCCAACACCAAAAAAAAAAAAAAGATCCAAGACTACAAATAATTCTGAAACCTGAAGAGACTTGGAGATTAGTTACTGAAGTAGAAAATAAGTGTAGGTTTTCCTAACCCAGAACCGGAACTAGGATGGGGGAAGCAGAAAAACTTAAGCTCACTCATTTAAAAAACATTCAGAAAGACAGGCAAGATTTTAAGTGTTACCAGACAGAAATGTTCTTGAAGCAATTTGAAAAGCTTAAAACCAAATTGTGAAAAGAAAGTTGTGCTGGAAGCCCACAGCCATTTTGTGGAGACCCTTAATTCACGAGTCACCCCGTTAAATCAACACAGCATCTTCCCACATCTAGATTCATATTAGGCCAGAAGAAAGTCCTCTGCAGTGGGACATATTAAGAATCTGGCTAGAAAGAACTCCTGGAGGAAGCACTCCTAACTGAAAATCACTAAAACTCCGTCGCCCTCACCATGAAAAGGGGGATCAGGTGGAGCAGAGCTGTGTGAGGAAGTATTCCTAACCCAGAGCTCTGCTCAGCCTCCTTGTGACTAAAAGCTCTTCATAGCTGCCACAGGACCCAGGCAGAAACAAGCAGGAAGACAGTTTTGACCCCAAATAGAAGAAAGTGTATCCAACAGGACCACCAGCCCTGATCTCTCACAATACAGGGAGGCACCAGGGGAAGTCTAGGGACTGTCCCTTTGATCATGGGTCCTGTACCAGAAGGAAGCTGCCTGAATATCCAGTGACATAGAGATCCTATTTCCACATGGTGGCAGCCATTGGCAGAAGGCCTCTAGAAGATATTGCATGGTACCCCAGAAAACATAAGTAGAAGGCACTTGCAACCTTATCCAGAGAGAGGCCAGTTACAGTAGAAAATTGCCACCTGTCTCCAAGTCTGAAACCTGTCTACAAGTAGCAAGTAAAAGGTCATTGTCTGGACACTGGCTGGACTTCACATCAGTCACAATCAATAGAGGGAATCTGCCTTCCATTCATAACCTGGGGCAGTAGAAATTAGAATCCAGGTGAACCACCTGAGTCCCTTTATTAGAGTACCCCAAGCATTTGCAGGGTAATGCTTGAATAAAGAATAAAGAGTAAAATGAAAAAAGTGAAAAGCAGCTTAGGGAAAAATTATACTAAAATAATAGTCAATCAAAGAAGAATCAAGTCTGATTTAAACATTACAAGTGCTTCAAAAAACATGAAATAAAGAGTCTCTCTCTATAATAACATTGAATGTAAATGATTTTAACTTCTCAATCAAAAGACATAGGTTGGCAGGTTGGACTGGAAAAAAAAAGAACAATTTGCTGTTTGCAAGAGACTCACCTCATAGGCAAAGACATCCACAGACTGAAGATGAAACGATGGAAAAAGATGTACGATGCAAATGATACTCGTAAACACACAGGGGTAGCTATTCTTACAGCAGAAAAAAAAAGGAATTTTGACCCAAAATTGATCAGAAGAGACAAAGAAGGTCACTTCCTACTGTTTAAGGGAATCACACAACAATAAGATATAATGATTCTAAACATTGATGTTCCAAACAATGGTGTGTCTATATACATAAAACAAATCCTCTCAATGTTAAGAATCAAATAGACCACAATACACTAATACTGAGAGATTTAACACACTTGACTTACCACTAGATAGATAATCCATACATTAACTAAATAAAGATTCTACAGAACTAAAAGATACAATTAATAATATGAAGCTAACAGACATCTATAGAATATTTATTTCATCCATCAATGACTGAATTTACTTTCTTCTCAGCAATACATAGAAAATTATATAAAGTAGACAGTATTTTAAGTTCCAAAGTGAATTCTAGGAAATAAAAAAAAACACTTAAATTTTATTAGATCATAACAAAATGAAATTGGAAATAGATTATAAGATGAATAAGTAACCACTCTAACACCTGGAGATATTATTATTTAATATGCTTTTGAATGATGAATGCCAAGCAGAAGAAATCAGGAGAGAATTTTTTCCTAAGAATTAAAAAAAATTCTTAGAAGTAAATGAGAAAAGTCATACAATATATCAAAATCTTTGGGACAGTATGAAGGCATTTTTAAGAGGAAAGTTTATGCATTGAGTTCATACATTAAAAGAATAGAAAGATAGCAAATAAATAATCTACCACTACAACTCAAGACCTATAAAAACAATAACAAACATCAATAATTAGAAGATAAGAAATAATGCAAATGAGCTCCAAAAAATCAGTGAAATTGAGAATAGAATAAATAAATAAGATAAATAAAACCAAGAGTTGTTTTTTGAAAGGATAAACAAAATTGATAAACCCTTAGTCAAACTAACCAAAATAAAGAGATGAAATACTCAAATTAACAAAATTAGAGATTAAAAAGAAAATATCACTACAGACACTACTGAAATCCAGAAGACCATCATAAAGTATTTTGAAAATTTATAATCCAATAAGCTAGAAATTTTTGAAGGTATTGAAAAATTCCTGGACAGATAGGACCTGGCCTATCTGTAGGATTTTTATATAGCATGAGTACATAAAAATCTTGAGTGAATCAATATCAAGTAATGAAACTGAAGCCTTCCAACAAACGAAAGTCCAGAACTGGACCATTTCTCAACTGAGTTCTACCAGCCCTTCAGAAGAAATAGTACCAGTTCTCCTCAAACAATTCATGAAACAGAAAAGAAGGGAACACTGCCAAACTCATTTTATGAAACCACTATCACCCTGATACCAAAACCAGACAAAGGCATATCAAGGAAAGAATGCTTTGGACCAATATCCTTAATGAACATAAATGCAAAAATTCTTAATAATTTATTGGTAAAACACATACCAAAACACATTTAAAAAAGTGCAACATGATCAAGTGGGTTTTATCCCAGGGATGCAAGATTGGTTCTACATATGAAAATCAATAAATATAATTCATCACATAAGAAGAGTTAAGGGCAAGAATCGTATAATCATCTCAATAGACAAAGAAAAAGCATTTGACAAAGTGTAGCACACATTCCTGTTTCAACCACTGGAAAAATTAAAGTTAAAAGGAACTTACATCAACATTGTAAAGGTTATATATGACAAACTCAAGGCCCACATTATACTGAACAGAGAAAAACTGAAAGTAGTTCCTCTAAAAACAGGAACAAGACAAGAATACTTACTTTCCACACTCCTATTCCACATAGTCCTTGAAATTCTAGCCATAGTAAATAGGCAAGAAAAGGAAAATAAAGGGATTAAAATTGGAAAAAGAAGAGCTCAAATTATCAGTTTGCTAATGACATGATCCTATATTTAGAAGACCCAAAAATCTCAACCAAGAAGACTTCTAGAAATAGTAAACAAATTCATGATTTCATCTCACTACTCAGCCGTGCGACCAGCAAGCTAGCTTCATACTAGAGGTTCTAAGCATAGAAGTTAACTAGTGAGATCAAAATAAACATACATAAACTCAATTTACCTTTTTATTTGACCAGGTCTGAGACGGCTCCCCCTCTGGCTCCTGCCTCGAGCCACCCGGTGGGGCAGCGAGGTTTACACAAGACTAGCAGGAGAGAGAGAGAGAGCACGCCAGAGAATGGCCTTTTATTGGGGAACAAGAAATTCAGGGGAAAATTCCATCCAATGAAGGTCAAGGGGGACAGCATTCCAAGGTCAGGGTCAGTGATTGGTCTCAGGGTCAATGGTCAGTCACACCCCCGCACGGATGGGCTCTCACACCTAGAAAGGGCGGGGATTAGTTCTGACACAGTTTAGCTGGAATGCCTCACACCCAGTCAGGGAGGTACCCAATCATGTGTGAGAATGGCTTCCCACACACTATAGTTGGAATGGCAATTATTAAGGATACAAATAATAATAAATATTGACTAGGATGTGGGACAAAAGGTACACTCATACATTGTTGATGGGATTGCAAATTGATGAAACCACTCTGGAAATCACTATCGAAATTTCTCCAAAAACTGGGAAAGTAACCACCATATGATCCAACTCTCCTAATTCTCAGTGTATTTTCAAAATATTTCAAATCAGCATACTGCAGTGATGCTGCCACATCAATGTTTATAATAGCATAACTCACAATATTCAAGCTATAGAAACAGTGTAGGTGCCCTTCAACAGATGAATGGATATAGAAAATATGGTATATTAGTACTTAGCCATAAAGAAGAATGAAATTATGTCATTTGCCAGTAAATGGATTGAACTGGACACTGTCGTGCTAAGTGAAATAAGTTACTCCCCCAAATCAGAGGTCAAATTTTTTCTCTGGAATCTGTAAGCTGATTCAAAATAAGGGGCACGGAAGAAAGAGAAAGGGAGATATGGAGGGAGGGAAGGAGGGAGGAAAAAGGGATAGGGAATTTTATTGAAATGGGAGAAAGATCAGTAGAGTAGAAGAAGAGGATTCACAGAAAGGATGGAGGGACTAGAAAAAAAAACAGGAGAATGAATTTGACCAAACTTTTGAATATGCATACATGAATATAGCATACCAAATTCCAACACCAAGTAATCAAGTATATCCACAAGGCACTAATTATATATATAAATTAAATATACACATACACTGTACTGAGCTTTTATGCATTATTGCAGAAAGGTCAGTAGAGTAGAGGGAGGGGAGCAGGGAGAAGGGTGGAGGAGGGAACTGCTGGGGACTGAATTAGAGCAAATTATATCCCATGCTTTATGATTATGTCAAAATTTATCCTAATGTTTTATGTCACTAAAAAATCAATAAAAATGGGCTGGGGATGTGGCTCAAGCGGTAATGCGTTCGCCTGGCATGCGTGCGGCCTGGGTTCGATCCTCAGCACCACATACAAACAAAGATGTTGTGTCCGCCGAGAACTAAAAAAATAAATAAATAAATACTAAAGTTTCTCTGTCTCTCTCTCTCTCTCTCTCTCTCTCTCTAAAAAAAATCAATAAAAAGAATGAGACCTATTAAAAAGAAGGAAAAACACAAACATATAGAACTTATTAAATACAATTTCAGGAGAAAGTATGTAATCCAAAGTTTTAATAACTGAAAAGAATGTATGACGCATAGTCTATTCCTAGGTACTGTGATAAACTTGGATAATGTTCTCAGACATAGTTTTTCTTTCATTTCATTGATACAAACATTATACATTTAAAAGAAAATAGTTCTGCATTTTACCCTTAACATGTTTAGGGTTTGTTAGGATATCAAAGGAGTACACATTAGGCAGAATCATATTTTTTGACCTTCTCTACTACTTATAATTAGATATGAATCTCTCTCTCTCTCTCTCTCTCTCTCTCTCTCTCTCTCTCTCTCTCT
>NW_026000242.1:25957-46800 GCF_001458135.2 Marmota marmota marmota | reverse complement strand
TCTCTCTCTCTCTCTCTCTCTCTCTCTCTCTCTCTCTCTCTCTCTCCTCTGACTTAACTAGCAGTTGAGTCAGGCATGGTTCTGTGGTTCCTCACAGATAGAATCATTTTACTTTGTTGTTCTACTATTCTATATACAGCATCCATCCCATCTCTTGTCTCTCATAATGTCTATTGATCCCTCCTTCATCTCTACCACCTGACCATCAGACAGAAATATATGGAAGGTGAAGGAAATGTCCCCAAATTGAAGGACACTGATTAGAAATGATAGACCTCACCTCCAACTATAACCCTTTCATAAGGACTTACTCACACAGACAAATCCAACTGAAACAGGGGATGAGTAATGTTTTGCCTACCTAGATGGCTGTAGGTTGAGCTAAGACTCAGGACATTTAATATTGAGGAACATGAAAATGAATGTTAGGAATGACTAAAGGCTTTTTTGGCACTTTTGATAAGTATATTACAGTGTAAATAACTTAATTTTGTTTTCTCTAGAATTTAATATTTGAGTTTTAGCAGTGTATCTATGAAGAGTTATGAGAGTAAATGTGATTAAAATAAAATGCATAATACATAACATAATAATTTGATAACTATTAGAAAGGTGTATGTTGTGCTGAGTAGAGTAGTACTTATAATATCTCAATAACTCTTGAGTTCATTCCGATGACCTTTCTTATTCTCACAACTTCCCTATCCTGAGGTTGCTTCCTGACTCCATCTTGTCTTTCCAAATTTACGTGTCATTCCATGACTAACATAAGTGTTTAATTCTCATGCATTTCTCACCTGTCTAGGTTATAATCAGGCAAAGCTCTGGTTCATCACACTTATTATAATGATGCGTGTGTGTTATTCTTCACTATTAATGGATGCTTGTGGATAACATAGTTTTAAAAATTGTCAAATTGCCAAGATTTTGTCTTGCACCACATACTATTTCTAATTCTAAAGTTTTATCATTATCAATGAGCAATGTTTATTATAGGGTTTATCAATTTTTCTAAGTTGTTAACCTTGGAAATTTAATGAATAAATTTTAGCAATTTGCAAAAATACTTTTCAAAACCAGGTTAAAACTCCATATCTAACAATGATTTAGAGTATTCTACAGTAAATTTAATAAAATTTCTTTTGATTTTTATTTCAAAAACTACATATTATTTATTTAATAGTGAGTAAAATGTTAAATGTGATTTTACTTTGAATCAAATATGTTAGTATGAACATAATTTCTGTAATATACTTTTTCTAATTTTTTTTAGTTGTAGATGGACACAATATATTTATTTTTATGTGGTGCTAAGGAACCCATCACCTCACACGTGCAAGGCAGGCACTCTACCCTTAGCTATAGCCCCAGCCCAATTGTTTTATTTAGTTAGATTTTTCATTGCTATGACCAAAAGACCTCACAAGAACAATTAGAGAAGGAAAAGCTTATTTGGGGACTCATAGATTCAGAGATATTAGTTCATAGATTGACTCCATTCCTGGGAGCTTAAAGTGAGTAGAACATTAGGGCAGAAAGGTATGGCAGAGGAAAGCAGCTGGGAAGAGAGAGGGATTTCTGCACTATAAGGACAAAATATATGCTCCAAAGGCATGCCCCTAGTGACCCACCTCCTCTAGCCACATGCTACCTCCCTGTAGTTAGTACCCAGTTAATCCCTATCAGTGGATGAAGACATCGATTAGGTAAGACTCTCATAACCCAATCTTTTCACCTCTAGGTTTTCATGCATTGTCTCACACATGAGCTTTTGGGGACCCTTCACATCGAAACCATAACACACGTATTTTCATTGTTCTTTTTTCATTTTGAAAAGGAATAAAAATCATCTCCTTGTTAAGAACTCCTCATGAATCTTGACAGTATTTGAAATATTTTAAGATTATATTTTTTTCAGATTAAGAGCATTCAGTCCACACATGAAAAGAACTCAAGAATTACTGGTAATGAATTTATTATAATGCTCTACTGCAGTTAGTGGCAGTCCAGGAACAAATATTCAAATCTTCCAAGTATTTGTGGTTTTCTTTGATTTTTCTATTTTATTCTAGTAAAAAAAATCACTTCATACAATCCCTTTAATGTATTTCTTAAATATTTTCTGAAAATTTTAAGTTTTAAATGTTATGGCATGAAATTCCCTAGAGCTCTAACAATATCTCTCATAAATTTGTGTTTAGGATTCACACCCATGTGACAATATTAAACATTTGAGAACTAATGTGAAAAAAGAAAATTTAGAATTTTGGTTGATTTCCCCAAGGGTAGACCCTTGTGGGATGAGGTTCCAGTGGGAGGTTATTATAATTTTTTGTTCCTAATTAGATTCTTATTGTCTATACCCCCCATATAAAATCATCACATAAGCTATATTTTGCAGAGAGCCAAGTGGCTTTGGGTATCAGATTCAGAAAAGATCAGAATTAGTGACTCAAAGGATACTTCTCAGATCATCAAAGTTACTTTTCCTCCAGAGAAGTAGAAAAGAAAAAAATAAACAACATTGGACTCTCTGAGAAGAAGGAGGGGTATGTCTGAATCCCAGACCTTGACTTTTTAAAATCTTAGACTCTTCTGATGCAGTCTCTCCATAGTGTTAATAGAGATTCACATGGCTATTTACCTGTCTCTCCCTGTCCTTAATATAAGAGCCATACCTTGTAGTGAACACGGGTTCCCTTATTAACTCCCTGCAGTCTAAAATCATGGCAAGCAGTTCTTTGTTTATTCATTTCTACTTAGGAAGTTGGAAAGCTTGGTTCACATACTTTGAACCTGTGCTCACTTTCTACTAAGTTTCTTTCCAAAACCTTATTGATCAAACTTTTATTAAGATTTTTTTTACATGCAAGGCACTGTGCTAGCATTATATTCAATTTACAATTTAGTGCAAAAGGAAAGCTGGTAAATGACTCATAATAATTCATCATAATTAAGCACATTCTACATGTAAAAATAAGGGACATTCAGGAGTACATAGAAATTGGTCTGATAAATGGGGTTTTACCATTATAGATTTTAACTAAACTACCTTAAGTATTAAAAAAGATGTAATACACTAAAGTTTATTTGTAAAGAGAAAAACTAAAGGAATATTATAAACTAAAATTAAAAGACTAACAAACATTCTTTTTTAGAATAGCCACATTATAATGTTTGTTGGGACATAAAAGAAGAAAACTTTTAATGCCAGATGTACCAATCTCTGAATGACTTAAACATTAGTTTGAATGTTAATTAAAACAATAGAAAATATTGACAATGTAAGTTTAATATTCGGCAAAAAAAGTAAATCCCTGTATTATCATATGTATTTATGTAAGAAAGAGCAATACTTTTCTGAAGAAAAATAAAAAAAAAATCCTCCAGCTCTCATTATAGAAATGAAAATGTTGGCTGATGAAAGCCATTTCAGAGATAAACTGAGTGGTTTACAGTGCAAATAACACTCTCTTTTATTAAATTATTATTATTGGGATTTGGGAACTAGGAATTGTTTACTTCAATTTTCATGTGAGGTAGATGCGAGTATTTATATTTTTTCAGAGGCATAGAGAGTGGGAGTAATTTTCCTAAGTTCTCACAGAAAATACAGGCTTGAGATGAGATTTGAAGTCAAACTGTCTACCTAATATCAGGACACATTAGAATTATAAAATCATGAAATATTGGAATATATTTAAAGATTATTTAATATTCCCATTCATCACTTGCCACGTCCTTCAACAACATCTCCAAAATGACTATACGATCTGTTCTAACATTTCTGACTACAAATAAATCAAGGTATGTTTGACTGTTAGAATAATCTTGGTTGTGAAACCATATATTTGATTTTACAGTTTCCAGCAATTAACTTTAACACACTCCTTTCAAAACATACACAATTAGTCCATCACCTCTTTTATATAGCAATATGTTGAATATTTGGATGTATACATCACATTGCACATGTATTTTTACTTTTTAGCTAATTAATCCAATTATGTTAGTCATCTTTCAAATGACAAGATTTCTTTTTTCTTTTCAGAAACTATCTCATTTTCCTTTATCCCATATAAAATGTTGTTCTCTAAACTGAAAACACTAATTCAATTGTTGCTGAAATGTTAAGAATCTTTTTCCTATATCTACTTGACTTCTTCTCAAATGAAAACTAAAGATATATGTGCCTTTTGAAAAAACATATAACACCATTGGCCATTATTGAAGTTGGACTAAAATTTCAATTATTATTAATTTATGCTCACTAATTCACATAACCTCCACCTTTATATTCTACAGACAACACATACAAAATACATGATTATAAAAAGTGACCAATTAGAATACAGCTACTATTTGTCTTCCTAGTCTCTTCTTATATTTGGGAAATAGTGAGTAGTTTTCTTACCTCCACCAGTTCAACCATGAAGAGCAATTGAGGTAGACCAGTTATAGCCTATGGCGTCTCTGACCAGAGTGGAGCAATCCATGAAATAAACAAAAGGAGGGGATGCATCCTCACTCTTGGAACAGCTACTGATATAAAGAGTACTACCTGCCAAGCAATTATGTGGGGTAGTAGAAATGGGTAAAGAAAACTGAAGCACAGAGAAGTGGTTTTATATGGAAACAATTGTATGGATAGTTATCCAGTTTTGGGCTATTTTGAGTTGGAATTCTAGTAAGAAAAATAGCCAATAAAACTAAGTAGTTTTATATATATATATTATATATATATATAATATAATATATATATAATATATATATAATATAATATATATAATATATATATAATATAATATATATATATATATATAACTCTAAGAAGTATATTGAAAAATCATAGAAAGCATTTGCTATTTTTCCTTATTCTAAGTCAAATGGAAATGTGATCTTTGTGCTATTTGATACATCTGACATTAATAGAGTATATAGAATATAAAACAGAAAAACAGAGTTCTCAAAAACCACCTTCCTTCAAACATGTAAAAATTTTTAAAAAATGGTGCTCTTTTGAAAACTTACAAACTACTTTAATTTTAAAGTCTTTCATGTCAGTAATTCCTCTTTTGATCCAGCAGAAGCACTGTATAACTCAGAGAAACAGAAGCAAAAGATATTCTTGCATTACATTACCTCTAGTAATGGCTAAAATAATAACACCCATAGAATACCCCCAACACTCACACACATGCACACACACATAGATCAGCAGGAAAGTTCACTAGTTTTCTCTTTTTGAAAATTTAACAGGATAATGGAGAATGGAAATCATTCCATAGTGACTGAGTTCATCCTGGCTGGATTAACAGACAAACCAGAGCTCCAGCTGCCCCTCTTTATTCTCTTCCTGGGAATCTATGTGCTCACAGTCATGGGGAACCTGGGCATGATCACTCTAATTTCACTCAGCTCTCACCTGAATACTCCCATGTATTATTTTCTCAGCAATCTGTCCTTCATTGACATGTGTCATTCCACTGTCATAACTCCCAAAATGCTGGTGAACTTTGTGATGAAGAAGAACATCATCTCCTACCCTGAATGCATGACTCAGCTCTACTTCTTCTCTGTTTTTGCCATCTCAGAGTGTCACATGTTGGCTGCAATGGCATATGACCGCTATGTTGCCATCTGTAGTCCCTTGCTCTACAGTGTCATCATGTCTCATCGCCTCTGCTTCTGGCTCACAGCCGGAGTTTACATTTTGGGTATCATTGGGTCTACAATTCACACAGTCTTCATGTTGAGACTTTTCTTATGCAAGACTAATGTGATAAATCATTATTTCTGTGATCTCTTTCCACTGTTGGAGCTATCGTGTTCCAGCATCTACATCAATGAGTTATTGGTTCTTTTCTTAAGTGCCTTTAACATTTTGACTCCTGCCTTAACCATCCTTGGTTCCTACATCTTCATCATAGCCAGCATCCTGCGCATTCGCTCCACTGAGGGCAGAGCCAAAGCCTTCAGCACTTGCAGCTCCCACATCTCTGCTATTGCTCTCTTCTTTGGATCTGCTGCATTCATGTACCTGCAGCCATCAGCAGTCAGCTCCATGGACCAAGGAAAAGTGTCCTCTGTGTTTTATACAACTGTTGTGCCCGTGCTGAACCCCCTGATCTATAGCTTGAGGAATAAGGATGTCAAATCAGCCCTGAAGAAATGCTGGATAGGTGAGCATGTTCGTGAATAAAATCAATGTGTTATTATCATATAGAAATAGGTCTTCAGTTTGCCTAGCCTGTAATTCAATGGGTTTATTTTTCAAGCTTTGAAATATTAGTCATGCTTTCCATACATTTCTTAGGTAACATATCTCCAAAATTACCCTCTATTACTCTGTCTTTAGACATATATTGTAGTAAGTCTATGTGAAGAAATATAAAGGATAAGATCAAAAGATACATGAGGCTTCAAAGGGATGTGGCTTTATATTTTAATAATAGTAGAGTAGTGATGATGATGGTGGTGGACATAGTGGTAACATATGCTATTGAAATTTTATTAAATATCAAAAACTGTACTTAACATCATTGTCCAAATCCTAACCATCCTTAGCTGAATATCGTCATTATTGCCAGCATCCTCTTTGTTTGGCCCACTAGGGCATGGCCAAAGCCTGTACCTTCTGCAGCTCTCACATGCTGGTGCATGTGGTCTTTTTGGATCTGCATCTATCATTGTTTAGCTCTATGAATCAAGGAAATGGATATTATGTGCTTTATGCTAGTAATTTTCCCATGCTGAACCTCCTTCATTCTACAGCTTGAGGAATAAAGATGTTAAAGTTGCATGAAAAGAACAGAAAATCTTTATTATGAACAGAAGTAACAGAAGGGTGATTTATTCACACTGTCACCATATTTTTTGAGTGGATCTATTTCATCTTAGTGCATCTATCAACATTTTGGTGGGATTTTACTGCCATTTTTTATCCCCCCATGACCTTTTTATGCCATTTTCCATGTGAGCTTTTATCTTACAAGTATCACTAAGGCACAGATTAGAAGAAATACTAAGAATGATATGAACAAATAAACTAATTAAAAGCAACCCAATCACTTTACCTCTGTTCTGTGCGGTTGTTTTAAATTCATTTCAATTCTAAGCATAAAAATAAAAATATCATCTTCCAACGGTGATTACAAATGTTTTTAATCTCTCCATATAAAAAATATAACTGTATGGCAGTTGTAATCACTAGTTTGTTCGCAATTTTAGCCTGCCCTATGCCTCCATATATATAATTTGTTATTTACCATATTTTTTCTTACTGAAACGACCTAATCAGAACTTTAAAGTTTGAGTTTCAGATATGAACATGCTGTGCTTGTGTTATTCAACATACCCCCTGCATTGCCTTTGTTCTTCCAGTGTGTGTGTGCCTTCTTATTGTCCAATTGTGTTTGATTTTAGTCTCAGGAAGTCTCCTGTATATATAGTACATGATCACACCCACAGAACCTGAAACAATCCAGTAGATTCAAAAAATTTTTCTTGTTTCTTCTTATGAAATATTTATAGGAAAACCTTATAAACCATATATACATACCATATCCATTGATTAATATCCATAAATATCACATTAACAAAATAGCCATGTTTCACCTCTGCTATATTAAATTTGGAAGAATTGTTCAAGGATACAAAAGGTGATGGTGGTATTTTGATCTATTGGAATATTTACTATAACTATTATACCCCAGGATAATGAGTAAAAATTTGTACCAGAATCTGTCTTAGGGTTTTAAAGTTACTTCCTCAGGAAATTCATCTTTGAAAGTCAACTTTGCCATGTTGTCCTTCTATGTTGTCTCAAAAAAAATGGCTGTTTTTCATTTTAGATTGTACTGCTTATGACAATCATATGATCATTTGAATGTTTGTTCTTTATATTTCCCTTTGTTTCAGTGGATTTTAAGTACCAATTAGACAAGGATTCCTCTGCTTTCCCATGTCATGTTGTCTCAGACAGCCTCTCATTTAAGCCGACATGAGGCATGGTTTTATCACTGTGATATCTGAGACCCAGCTTGCATTGAGGTTGTTTCACTTCAAATCTGACATGAGCTTTTCACTTTCACTCTGGAAATTTCTCCCCACTCCTGGTGCCCACGTTGTCTTTGTACATGTCAACCCATGAAATTCTTGTACCTCGGCTCTCAGGAGGAGGGGGCTTAATTGAATCCCCCTGGCCCATAGCAGCACCTCATGCCACATTGCAATGTTAACTTTTCTTTCCTCTAAAAATCTGTAGACACTATTTTTAAAAATCAACAGATTAAGGTACCACATTACACAATAATTTCAAGCATTTCAAGTAAATTCAGTTTTTAAAATATTGCAATTATTGTCTCAAAATTATGTTTATGAATATTTTGTATAAGAATGTTATGTATGAATTTATTTTCAAACAAATAACTTAATCTTCAGATGGACACAAAGCAATTTCTATAATACACACATTTTTATTTTTCCTCAATATTTCTCTTTTATTTCCAGAAGAAACAGAAGTCATCATCATTCATCAATTAGCTCCTTAAGAACTCCTGACATGTTTATGGCAATGTTGACCAGATGCTTTTATTTAGTTCTTTATTTAAAATCTTGCAAATTTCTGCAATTTTCTTTTCTTTTTGTGTTACTGGGCATTAAACTCAGGGCTTTGTGCATATGAGATAAATGTTCTATCACTGAGCTACACCCCAGCCCTATCATTCCTATCTTATGAGTAAATTATGATATTTAGTATGGTTAAATAAGATCAGTGAAAATAAAAACATGCAAATCTTGCATAGTTTATTTGGTTGCTAGGACTGTTGTAACAAACTGTTATACACTGAGTAAACAACTGAAACTTTTTTTTTTAAGTACTCAAGACTACAAATCTGGAATTAAGTATCAGATAGGGCCCTGAAGGAAACTTTGTTCTCTGACTCTTTCTTAGCTTCTGGAGATTATCCTTAATCCACCCTAGTTTTCTTTTTTTAAAATAATAATTATATGTTATGATAGTGATCATGATGTCACAATTACAGTAATTGTTATTGAGATGTTTTGAAACGTCAAGCATTGTGTCCATAATTGAATGCATTATTCTACCTCTATGTAATATGTACATTAACTTAGTAATATTATACTGCAATTATTCCTTTTGTAAAATCAAAGCTTAGAGAGTTCTGTGTGCAACGTTCCGAACATAATAAGCAATCAAGCTTCACAACCAAGCCAGGAAGTTTGGCTCTAGTAGATGTGATTTTACTTACAGTGTGTTCTGATCCAGGGAATTGTGGCCTCATCTTATGACTCCCCAGGCACTCCCTTCTGTGCATTGAGCCTTTTTATTTCCCTGTAGGATGATATTGCTGTCCTTTTAATATCTTTATGCTATTTTTCTTTTATTTTTAGGTCAAATTGAAGCAATCTAAATCTTTCATATCTGTTCTGGTCAAAGGCAAAAAAGGTCTTTTTCTAACATAAACACAAACATAAATTGTAATAGATGATTGCAATCTTCTGCATGAAGATATCACACACAAAATTGTCTGATAAGTATATGAATCATGACAAGCAGTTTATCAGTCAACTGCTCTTAAGTCCCACAGATTCTTCTAAGTTACAGCATGTCCATGTGGTTCATGTTCATTTGTCCCATAATTTTCATGAGGAAATATCAATAATTTTCTCTGGTCATATATATGTATGTATACTAGAAATATTTAACTTACAAACAGTTGATTTTTCATATTAATTTTAACTTCAACACGATTTTTCTCTTATTTCATTTCTTTTTGTCTCTAGGCATTTAGTATCCTCTAAGTATAATTTTTAAATTGTGTTCAAGATATACAACATGTTATTTTGACATAAAATGACATAGTGAGATAATTATAATCAGGCAAATTAGCATAGCCATCCTCTCAGGTACATTATTTTTTTATTTGGAGCAGGTAAGAGAACCTGAAATATACTCTTTTAGCAGATTTTCCAGTATTAGTAGCTTCAGTTATATGTTTTCATCTATTTACCTATGTATACACAGACCCATGCATAAATATGCATCATGAAGTAATATTCACCTCTAAAGGAGGAGATTCTGAAATTTCAACGACATAGATGAACCTGGAGAACAAAATGGTAATAGACTTCAGTCTGACACAGAAACATGAATAGTGCATAACCTCACTTTTCTGACTTTAAATGGCATCCTAAATACCTATCTACTATTTCTTCTCAATTCAAACCATCCTACATATTATTGTCAAATCAGTACACATTGGATAAACTCTGTTTTATTTTTCTAGTATAAAACTTGTGTTGTCTTCCATTTATCATATATATTAATTTCTTATTGTTTCTGTAAAAAAATCTATAATAAAATTAGTGGCTGGAAACAACATGGATTTATTATCAAACAGCTGGGTAGGTCAGAAGTCCAACATGAGTCTCAGTCAGTCAGAGTCAAAGTGCTGACAGAGCTGATCCTTTCTCGAGTCCTTGACTTTGTCGACTTCCAGAGGCTGCTGGGGTTGCTTGGTTTGCGTCTCACCTCCACAACACTCCAACCTCTTGCCTCTGTTGTTCTTGCCTCCCTTCTATTGGACACTTCAGTTACATGTGGCCTACCCAGGTAACCCAGAAAATCCTCTCTCTCAATACCCTTAAAATATGTACACACCAAAGCCCCTTTGACTATTTTCTAAAATATTCACAGTTTCTAGAATTGAGACCTGGACATTTTTGTGATAACATTCAGTCTACCAATGTCCATGCTCTGGCTCCCAAAGATTCATTTCTGTTCAACATGTAAAATATACTCACACTTTTACATGATTCCCTAAAATTCAGAAACCCATTGCAGCATGAAATCAATCTAAAATGCCATTAATTTTCATATCATATCAAAAGTCCTAAATATCATTAACTAAATCATTTGAATATCATGTATGAAAATCTGAATGTCATTCATTTTCAAGAAAACTTTCTCTCCATTTATCGATCTGGGGAACTATAAAAAAAATTGTTCACTCTCACAACACAATATGGTGATGCTGGTTTAAAAAATTCACACTCAACACAGCACCAACACTCTGTCTCACTCATCATACATGATTCTGTAAAACGATAAGGGTCTCCGTCCTTCTTCCATGCAATTCCCCTTCTCCCTCCCTTTCCCTCCCACCTCTCTTCCCTATTTAGTGATAATCTTCTCCTCATGCTCTTCCTCCCTACCCATTTTGAGTCACCCCCCTTATATCAGAGAAGACATTCAGCATTTGATTTTTAGGGATTGGTTAACTTTACTTAGCATAATCTGCTCTAATGTCATCCATTTCTCTGAAAATGCCATGATCTTGTTATTTCTTAGTGCTGAGTAATATTCCATTGTGTATAAATGCCACATTTTTTATCCATTCATCCATTGAAGGACATCTAGGTTGATTCCACAGTCTAGCTATTGTGAATTGTGCTGCTATAAACATCGATGTGGCTGTGTCCCTGTAGTATGCTGTTTTTAGGTCTTTTGGGTATAGTCCAAGAGGAATTGCTGATTTTATTGTGCAGCATAGTAGTCAAGCCTTACTTATTTATACTGTTTTTCTCAGAGATCCCAATATGTACTGTCTATATAATTTTTTAGATTCATTCACTTCCTTGATTGACATTTAATTCAAACACCTTTTTTTAACAACATAAGATTATAAGAAATAAGAGGAAATGCAGAAGCTAATAGCTGATTACTAACCACTTCCTTCAACTATAAAAACTAGGAAGCATTCTTTAGATCAACAAGAGACTAAAACTTAAATATTATCTCAATTTTCTCAATCCAAATATCACAATTCTTATAGAACAATTAAAAACAGATAAGACTTTTAAATTTTTTTATTTGTTCTAATTAGTTATTCATGGCAGTAGAATGCATTTTAACACATCATACATAAATGGAGTATTTCTCATTCTTCTGGTCATACATGATGTAGAGTTACAATGGTTGTGTAATCATACATGCACACAGAGTAATAAAGTCTGATTAATTCTACTATCATTTCTAACCCCACACCCCCTTCCCTCCCTTCATTCCCTTCTAATCCAAAGTACATCTATTCTTTACTAGCTACCCCCATCTTATTATGAATTAGCATCCACATATCAGAGACAACATTTGGCCTTTGGTTCTTTAGGGTTGGCTTATTTTGCTTAGCATAATATTCTCCAGCTCCATCCATTTACCAGCAAATGCTATAATTTCATTCTTATTTAAGACTGACTAATATTCCATTATATACAATATATATGCATATATGTGTGTGTGTATAATATATATATATATATATATATATATTCACATATATGTGTGTGTATTTATTTATTTATTTATTTATTGAAGAACACCTACTTTGGTTCCATAGTTTAGCTATTGTGAATTGAACTGCTATAAACATTGATGTGGCCACGTCACTGTAGTATGCTGATTTTAAGTCCTTTGGATATAAATCGAGGAGTAGAATAACTACAGTAGAATAACTGCAGTCTGTTTCATGACAGCCAGGAACCAACTTACTTCTCCTCCTGATCTTGAGCAGACCATGCTCTCACCTGCTTTCCCATTTATATCTCTGGTTGAGGCTATTTGCTCCTTTGGGAAGAACTCAAGTAAATCAAAGAGCAAATTCAGAAACTATTTTATAAATTAATAAAAAAACAAATAAAATAATTACTCAGAGTCACATAGTGGTTTAAAACTTGCAGATGTTGATACAGTTTGTCCTCAAAATACTCTTCTTATTGATGAGGAAATAGACTCAGGGGTAAATGACCTGTCCTGTTACACAGACCCTACACCAGGGAGAACAGTCCTGCTTTCATCCGATTTCCAAACAAGAAGCCTATGTCATCGTTCAGTAATAGGGGATAGGATGTGAAATGAACAAATATTTCATTCAGATGAAATTCATCCAGATATTTTATAACATTTGTTTGGGATAATTTAATGAATATTGGAAGATCTCCTTTCCATTGCATTTGAATCCCTTGAAAAGGTAGTCCTCATTCACTACACAGAAGATTAAATTTATTAACTCTATTCTCTTGCCTAAAATGCCATCTTTATCAGAGTCCAAAGGGACAACTGCAATGGCATTTGAGATTCTGATATCTAGTGAATATAATTTAATTGTATCCCTTGAAAAAAAATACTTCCACAAAATGAGAACCCTGGGATTTCTTTGACAACTGTATTCTATATTTTATAGCACTCAGGAGGTTGGTATAGGCAAATTTTTACTAAATACAATCTTTCCACTGGGAAAAATAACAGATCAATACCTACTTTACATAATTGTATATTTTAAAAGTAGGAATTTATAAGAAGGATTGTTCATCTATGTTAAGTCATAATCATCTATGTTCATCTACAAATTTGTTCATCTATGTTAAATTTAAAAAGTGAAACTCTAAATTTCATTTTTATTCTAATGAGGCTCACATATAATTATATATATATAATTTCATTTACATACTGACAATTCTGTGGGTAACTTGTAAGATCCGAATAAACTGCATGTACTCTCACATTCATGAATTGCTGATGTACAAACAACCAGATACTTTTCTTGGAAATGCATTTATATTTCTCAAGGTGAATAGCAAGCACTTTACTTACAGTATTGTTGTTTTACAAAGCTTTAAAGGCAGTAGAATTGTAGGTCACCAAACATGGGTAAAATCTGGTGGAAAATCAAACCAGTACCTTCTTATAGGAGACCACATCACATATGGTCACCTGTGCTGAAGGAAAGCATAGACCCATGCAAATAGTAACCAATTATTTTCACTTTCTTTTGATGAAATAACATTTTATTTTCAGTGAAATCTTACATATGGAAATACTTTATTTTTAGTGATTTTCAAAGTGACTCAACTACTAAATTACTTTGATAGGAAATTTAAATATTGCAATTCATGTTCCCCTAACTTTCTAAATTGAAGATATTGGAAATAAATAAATGTTCTTTTGACAATGATTCAGGGCAATGACAGTTATGCAAATTGGCTATTTTATGTATTTAGGTGCATTTTTCCCTGTCCCAACTTTCTGGAGATTTAGATAGCTCGGCTATTTGAGGATTTTTTTTTTTTTTTAATTCTGGACTTTTCTGCCACCCTCAATTTTGTTTAAAATCTTTGTCTGCCTACCCTTTTCAAATTTGGTGTCTTCATTCTGCTCTCTTTCAGGTATGCTAAATGATTTCCTAACAAAAATGGTGATATAGTTTTAAGAAATATCCAATTTAGGCTGGTAAATTAAAGAACATTAATAAATGGATAATGTGATGCTTATAATTGATTTCTTAAAGGTGCTTTACTTACATTCAGTTGTTTTGTAAAAATGAGATTGTAAGTCACTGAATAAATATTGGCACTTAAATTATGTATTCCTGCCCATCTGTGGGTTCCTCAATATGCTGGGCACTATCAAAGCATAAACTAATGTGTTTTATTTACTCTGGCAGATCAGCAATTTTTGTCTTCAAATCAGCAGGAACGTTTTTTAGTCAGAGAGATAAGATTACTGAGGTTCTGTTTTGTGGATTAGTCTTCCTAATGGAAAGGATTTTTATGTTATCTGAGATTACAAAATGAAATTTAGTGCTATTTGAGCTTAGCAAAAACTATGGTACCCAATAAATGGGTCTGAACCCCAAATGCTTCATCTCTGTCTCTACTAACTTTCACAGTGTGTTGATTTCTCTGTGAGTATCACAAATGTTGTGTCCATCTGAACAATTCATTGAAAAACTTCACACTCTTCATGTGATGATGGTCCAATTTCTTGGGCATTATCAATGGGGCTGCATGGTGTTTCATTCTGGCAACTCTGATTCTCTTTCTCTTAGTGTATTAGCTAATTTCCTGAATTTAGAGATTTGGATCTCTTCTTGTTTTCTTGGAGATAACATCCCACCTAATTCATCCTTTAAATCGACATATATATTGAATACAATTAACATGCTGTAAAGTTATATAGTAAAAATATATTGCAACGAATTTCACAATTTTTATGTTGTGATCATGAAAAATATTTTGTTGTGAAAAATAAAAGCAAAGTAATGTATTCTTTTGTGTATGGAATTTTTTTCTTCATTAATATTTTTTTTTAATTTTGGAAAAATAAAATTTAAAGCCATATCTTGGTCCTGATTCTTAATGTTTCTCTCTTCAATGTCATGAATTCAAATAATACTTTATATTATTCAAATGTCACAAAGAAAACTATAAATCTTGACTCTTTATGCAATATACAATTTTTATATTGAAGTTTAGGAAAAACAAATTTGGTGAACAATAAGACCTATAACTCTGATATAAATTTTTGAAAGAAATGTCAGTGAGACTTTATTTTGAAAGATGGATGGGAGTGCAGGTGCAGGGCAGATGTAATGATTTCTTGATGGCTAACGTGTTTCACCTGAATGTTAACACTACTTCTTGCTGTTTCTGTAAAAGAAAGATCTAAATTATAGTCAAAGATGGCCTATGTCCCTGCAATTTTATCAATCCAATTTCCCATGAAAGGGAAAATGTCCTGGCCTCCTCAGATTTTCCTTTCAGAAATTGGATGTAAGAGAATGAGTATCAGAAGGGATTAGAGCCATTTCTATAAGTTCTTTTCTATATTCATGATCTCTACAGAGACATCTTCATGTTCCACAGTCCCCAGTTTTAGAGAATGACAAGTATGCTGGCTGATTCATGGAGGTCGTAGAGAACCGAAATAGACCGTTCTCACAGCTAGATCTGAAGCCATGAGCTCATGATGTCAGAAGGTTCTATTAGCATATGCTCAGACAAAGAGGGTAAGATGTCTTATTTTAATAATACGAACAAAAAACTCCTTTATGGAAAGTTTGTGGTTTTTCTCAACGTGTAGTCATTAGAGCTTAAGCCTGGGAACCAAATGAAGTGACATTGACTTCAAGAGGAGTTTTCAGCATGGTTGGGTTTGGGTGGAATCCTGGCTCTGGGTTTCATTTGGAGTCTTTGTCCTTGAGGTTTTAAGAGGTCCTTGGTAAGGATGAAGTCATGTTATCCATGAGGGTGTCAGAAATGCAATCCACCAAGAGTATGAAATTCTGCTTTGGAAATCAGAAAATAAGCTTAATGTCCCTCTTTTATCTCTTTTAACAGATACAATTTTGTAAGAAAATGGCTACTTCAAATCTCTCTTCAGGGACTGATTTTATCCTTGAAGGGTTAACAAAACTCCCAGAGATCCAGTTGCCACTCTTCCTCCTGTTTCTTGGAATATATGTGGTCACAGTTGTGTGGAACCTGGGAATGATCCTGTTAATTGCCATTAGTTCTCAACTTCACTCTCCAATGTATTACTTTCTCAGTCATTTGTCCTTCATTGATCTCTGCTACTCCTCTGTCATTACCCCTAAGATGCTGGTGAACTTTGTATCAGAGAGGAACATCATCTCCTTTCCAGAGTGCATGACTCAGCTTTATATGTTCATTTCTTTGGCCATTGCAGAAGGTTATCTTCTAACAGCCATGGCATATGACTGTTATGTTGCTATCTGTAGCCCACTGCTTTACAACATTGTCATGTCCCACAAGGTCTGCTCCATCATGATGTCTGTGGTGTACTCGCTGGGTTTGTTTGGGGCCACAGTCCACACTTCCCGCATGTCAACGCTGTCCTTCTGTGGGTCTCATATTGTCAGTCATTACTTTTGTGATATTCTGCCCTTGCTGACTTTATCTTGCTCCAGCACCCATATCAATAAGATACTGCTGTTTATTATTGGAGGAGTTAATACACTAGGTCCTACTCTTGCCATTCTCATCTCTTATGCTTTCATCCTCTCTAGCACCCTCCATATTCGCTCCACTGAGGGCCGGTCCAAAGCCTTCGGCACCTGTAGCTCCCATCTCATGGCTGTGGGCATCTTTTTTGGGTCTATAACATTCATGTATTTCAAGCCTCCTTCCAGCAATACTATGGACCAGGAGAAGGTGTCCTCTGTGTTCTACACCACGGTGATTCCCATGCTGAATCCCCTGATCTACAGTCTCAGAAACAAGGATGTGAAGAATGCACTGAGAAGGGTGGTTGGGGGGAGGCAATCATCCTGATGAAGTGGGTACTCATAGGGATCAAGAAGAAACGAACCAGATGAAATGGTGTCAGAGGATTTTTGACATTTCTTTCTGTTTTCCAAAGAGAAAGCCTTCTTATTTAAAAAATACAGTCTATGCTTGAAATGACTGAGATTTTTAATATTATTGAGCAATTCAGTTTTCTGATATTTTTCAAAGAAATAGGAGTTAGCAGTAGAGGGAAGACAAATAAACATTAAGATATTTATGATTATAAAAACAATATTTTTTTTTCTGTTGGAAATCTGGATGGATGTAGTTCCTTGGGAAGGACAGTCTGAGATAAAATCATGTATCAGTGAGTTTACCTGCTAAATTAGTTGGTAATCCAGTTTCCATTGAATTCAAAGTACTACTTTCTATGTGGTGTTTTATCTAGCATGAAGAGGCATTGCACAGAAGTATCTGGCTTAGTCATCTTGAGGGAATAGTTAGCCTTTATCATGACATTTCTTTAAAAAGAGATTAAATTTGATTATACTATATAAATTTTTTTTTTCAGTTTAGACTCATTTTAACAAAATTGTCAAGCTGCAGACTATAGGACTTAAGTTAAACATTATAGAGACTGTAAGACAACAGTCCAGATGATCAACGGAAAATGTATTCTTCCTTTTAAGTGAGTGAAACATTTATTTCAGTGGTTAGTTTCAGTCTCCAGACAAGTGTGACTACAGGAGACCTTTTCATGTTTTACCACTCTATCCTTTCCTTACCTCTCACAATTCCATACTATAACCATGTTTGTGTTGGATGAGACCCTGTTCTGCCTCCAGTCTCAGCTGGTCAGTCTCTTGACCTGCACATGGCTTAAACCTATGTATGTGGAAGAGTAGAAAGCTCTTCCATGTAAGTAGCTAATAATGAATCATAGTCTTGGACTCATTAGATTCCAAAATAATCTGGCATAAAATTTTCCACCAATGTAGTGTCTCCAAACAAGATATTTATTCTCATACAATTCTAGAGGTCAGATTTAAAAATAGTTTTAATAGCCCAAATCAAGGTTTCAGTTAGGCCTCATTTCTTCTATGTGGTATGTTTTAGATATGAGGTATCCCCACAAAGCTCATGTGTTAGACAATTCAATTTAGCAGAAGAGAAATGGTTGGGTTATGAGAACCTTAACCTAATCAGTGGATTACTCCACTGATGAGAATAAACTAGGTAGTAACTATAGGCAGGTAGGTTGTGACTGGAGAGATAGGTCACTGGGGGCATACCTTGGGATTTATATTTTGTCCCTGGTGAGCGGAGCTGTCAATCTCTGCTTCCTGATTGCCATGCTGCTTTCCTTGGCTAAGCCCTTCTACCATGATGTTCTGCCTCACCTTGGGCCCAGAGCTATGGAGTAGCCATCTGTTGACGCAGACCTCTGAAACTGTGAGCCAAAATAAACTTGTCCTCCTCTACATTGTTCCTGTCTGGTGTTTTGGTCACAGTAATGAAAAAGCTGTCAACATCATGGAGTATCCAGGGGAGAATCCATGCTTTTCCTTGTCTAGCTTCCTGGGGCTGCTGGCTGCCTTAGCTTGTATCTGTTCCACTCCAATTTCTGCTCTGTGGTCTCTACTAGCTCTTATCAGGATACATTTAATTGCATGTAAGGCCCATCTGAATAACATCTGATGATCTCCCCATATCAGGATCCTTACATGTCACATGTGCAAAAAGTCTTTCTTTCCCTTGTTTTCCATATAAAGTAAAGTTCAAACATTCACAGGCATTGGGACACTGGCATGGATATCCTTAGGGAGACTTTTTTTTTTTAGTCTACCAATGGGTCTTCAGGGACACAAGGACCTCTGAGATCAATTTAAAAGTTACATATTCTCTCTGGGATTTTTAGAGTATTGACTGGGCAGTATCACAGGAAAACAATTATAAAATTCTATTGGTCCTAAAACCACAAAGCATTACTTCAACTCTTTTAAGATATATGTTCAAATGTTAAAAGGGAGCATGTGCTCAGTCCAAGTTATTATCAGTATCTGTCATTATATAAAAATGGTATCTTTCTTTGATTTATATTCTACATCTTAGAGACTAGTGGTTAAATACGTTCATAGCCCATCGATACCTGTCATTTATAACCAACACCAGTACCATGACCACTACAATGATTTCTCTTCTTTATGTTTTTGAAACTGTTTTTTCCCCTGATATTAACTAGAAGTGGAGACCTTTCTAAGTTGTCTGAACTTCTTTACTTTAGTCAAATACATTCTTACCTGGAGAAAGGCAGAATAGGTCCCATGTGCTTCCTGTGTGCTATTTTCAGGCAACAAATCTACCTTCATCATCATCTATACACAGAACGATTTTGTCCAGAAAACTATCCACATAAATGAGAGGAGAAAATAGTATTAATGGTAGAGTACTACTTCTGGGTTTTCTTTGGGGTAAATGTTGGAGTTTATTAAAGTACCTTAATTTCTATATTGTATGTGGTATTATATATTACATGTTTGTATAACTTCCCTGTGAAAGCTGCAGATATGAAAATTAAAATTCAATAGATTTAACTTGACCACCAATCATAAGTATAAAACAAAGAGTATACATGAGTCTCCTATGTGTCCATCCAGGGTCCTTTCTATCTTTTCATCAAGAATAATTATTGGCATGAAATTCTGAATTAAACAACAATTGGACCATAAAGATTGCCTTTCTGCTTTTTGTGTAAATTTCCTTATCATAAAGTTATAGCACTAAGAAATTTTTAAATTATATATTGAATTCTGTCATTTTATACATGAATAATCTAAGTTTCAGAGTCTTGATGATTTTTTTGATAAAATTAGTATTACATTTGTGAGGTGCTTACACCAATATCTACTACATAGTAAGCATCTACATAATATTGCCAAAAGTAATAATATAAAGAACAATTATTATATTTTTGGGGGGGAGATTTGAACCTTTAACTACTAAGTAAGTCGAGTTCTGAGTCAATTATGTTAACATACATTTATGTGTAAAATTCATTAGAGATTCTTGGATGCTTTTTAATCAATTTCCTTAAAAAATGCAGTTCTTTGCTGAAATCCTGGTATTTGTGATTGGCAGGCACAAAATATCAGAAGGATATATTTCTCACTTGTCACAAATGGGAAGAACCTTAGGCAAGTGAAATGAGGAAAAGTCGATGAAAGCCACTAGAATCATTGAATGAAAGAAATTTCAGTCACAGGTGATATTATAGGAGGAGAGGCAGAATAGTGATTGGGTACTAATAATTAAAGTTTGATTCAAAGCGAAGGAGTCCATGGACAATTTTTCTAAGGGTCCTAGAAATTTTCTGACCCAAGCCCTTGGATGGGAAGAGAAATAGAATATTTTTTCCTATGTTCATCATTCTGTCCTATATTAACCACTCTAATTTTCAGAATTTGGATTTTCCAAGAGACCAAAATTTCAATAAGGAACTAAGTTTTCCTAATATATGGTTTGCTAACTAAATCATCCAGCCACAATACACAAATAAATAAGCAAACAACAAAATATATGATTATCTACATTGGCAACATATAAAATGAGAGAATATTTGGGATCTTAAAAACATTTTAAAAGGATAGCATCTTCAACAAATGGTGCTGGGAAAACTGGAAATCCATATGCAACAAAATGAAACTGAATCCCTTTCTCTCGCCATGCACAAAAGT
>NW_026000242.1:19466-25936 GCF_001458135.2 Marmota marmota marmota | reverse complement strand
ATACAAGAGGAAGTGAGGGGAAAGGGAAAAATAATACAAGGGGGACAAATGAATGTCAGTAGAGGGGGCAGAGAGAGAAGAGGGGAGGGGAGGGGAGGGGAGGGGAGGGGGGATAGTAGAGGGTAGGAAAGGCAGCAGAACACAACAGACACTAGTATGGCAATATGTAAATCAATGGATGTGTAACTGATGTGATTCTGCAATCTGTATATGGGGTAAAAATGGGAGCTCATAACCCACTTGAATCAAAGTGTGAAATATGATATATCAAGAACTATGTAATGTTTTGAACAGCCAACAATAAAAAATTAAAAAAAAAAAGGTAAGCAAGACAACCTCAAAGAAGAAAAGTCTTTAAATTGAATAAACCCTGCTTTAGGAAAATTTCATATTACTCTTATCCTCTCTCCCATTTTTTTTAACCAATTGATGAACTATTTAGTCAAAACCTAGGAACTGACTTCTGATTCACTTTGGGAATCATTGTCCTGAATTCTCCACATTACAGAATCCTCATCAACAACTTGAGAATATGAAATCTGGAAATTTTTTCACCACTCTTGAGACAGGTATCAACAGAGGCTACAAAGCATAATAAGATGACTTTTGCAGAGGGTTATTAAATACTGATCACTCTGTTAATCTTGGGCTCTGTAAGTCTTGGGGGACATATATGTGTATCAGTGTGTTTGATCTTTCTAATGAGCTCCCTAAGCTCACTAAAACTCCCATTAAAAGTGCTTTTCATACCACCTTTATGCTTTTCAGACTGGAAAAGCTAAGTGTTATTTGCTTCAGGGTTTCTACTATTGGATAAATAATTTGATGTTTTATTTTTAGTCAACCAATAATTCTGTCTTTAACATATAAACGTGTGCATCAGGCAGTAGGAAAGGATTGCTTTTTGTCAGCCATAAGAGGGATCTGCGGGCTGGGGTCATGGCTCAGAGGCAGAGCACGCACCTAGCATGCGTGAGGGACTGGGTTCAATCCTCAGAACCACATAAAGTAAAATAAAGACACTGTGTCCACCTATAACTAAAAAATAAAAATATTGCACAAAGTGAGCAATTTCTAAGAACATCAGTCTCTGTGCAGGATCCAGGTAAGTGTCTAGCTTTTTTATGGCAACAGTGTCATGTCTAATAGGAGGACATTTGGAGACAGTAACAGTACCACCCCCATACAACATTTAGCTTTACTTGGGAACATTCTTTCTATCATCCTCTCCAGTTGGTCATGTCCTTCTAATAACTTTTCTAGCAATCCTGCCTTGTCACATCTTTATGACTTGGGCCACAGAATCTGTGGGAATGATTCCAGGTATAAATGTAAGCAACATTGATGCAAGCGTCTCCCCGGGTTTCCATGACTCTGAACTGTTTGCTTCCCTGAAATCCTCTGGTTTTTGCATTCATTGGTATTTCTTGTCTTGTTGAGAACCAGTCTTCACATAGAAGTCTCCAAGAGATATAGATAACAAAGGAAGACATGATCCCAAGTAGAGTGTTCATTTTTTCACAGAATGTTAAACATATTTCTAACTTCTTGTTTATCTTGAATGAATATTGTTTAGACAATAGGAAACAAAAATTATCCACTCATCCCAAGTAGCCTTTGTTCATTGCTACTAGTCTTTCATGCCTTTATATTGTATTGTATTGCTAGAAAATCAATCTTTGAAAGGAATATCCTTGATGTCCCATCTTCTCCAAAAGAGCCCAACATTTTTAATCTGCCTCAAAATTTTCGATGCAGAGACACAAATGTTTAAAAGCCTGGCCAACCACAAATGTTTAACATATTTTTATCATTCAAAGCAAGATGAAGGACCTGGCATGAACAGGAGACCTGAGTCCATCTTCTTACCAAGATGGCATTTCCATCTCCCCATATTATGTGCCTTTATATATTTAATCATATTTTTTTAAAAAAATGTACCACATTAAATTTTGATTAGTGCTCTTAGATAACAAATCTTTACATTTATTATTCTAGTTGATCATAACAATCTGAAAAAAAATAAAAGGTATTCTAATTCTCACTTCACAATTTAGATGAGAGATTTACAGCAAATAGCTTTCCCAATGTTGCAGGCTGCTCAGCAGAGCAGTCAGCCCTTGAACTTAAGGCTCTCCTGACAACAAAACCTTCATGTTGGTTTGCTGGGAAGAATACCAGTTCACCTTGTTAAGCTCTTTTACAATTTTTTGTTATCAAGTAGGTATGGGAAGCACTGAGCTCAGAATTAGGCAGATTACTTTCCAGTTGCACTATTTATGGTATTTAATGTTCACATGTTCACTGTGAACTTTCATGCAGGTACATGGAAACACGTGAAAATGCAAGCACTCCTTTTTTGTTTGTTACTAATCTTTACAGAGCATCATGGACATTGTCTGGAAAATGTAGCTCACAACTATGGACAAAGTGTCTTAGTGTGTATCCTTTAGGATACTATGGGAAAATGTTCTTTCAGCTATTTTTTATGTTTACTATTCTCTTGCATAGTTTCTTCCAAAGCCAGAAATATCTCTTTTCCTCTTTCTGTACTTTCTTCTCACCTCAATCAGTTATAGATATAAATATGAGATGCAGAAATTTGTGCTTGATCTCTGCTATTCCTGCTCTGAGCCCCCTTCAGGATGAGAAGTGTTCTCAGACTGCTCACCATGCATGAGCCCTAAGTCCTTTTGTTCCCCATCATCTAGAATCTCCCTTTCCCAGAAAGTGCTTTGAAATCTGGTCTATTGTATAGTATCTAAAAATGTTCACATTTCCTTGTAGGCTGTCATCCTCTCAGTTTTGTGACAAGTTAAAAAACGAAGATATGAAGACATTAATCCATATGTGAAGTAAACTGGGTCAATGAGGGACTCTGGTACTCTTACTTTTTGGACTATAGTTCTGACTCTACATTACTTCATGCCTATAACTTTTAACCATGAAAATAAGGACATAAATTGTAAACAGTATTTCAGGGGATTTTGAAATATTATATAAAATATAGAAAGCATGTGAAAGTAATATGCAATCAGTGAGAAAGGAAAAGAAGGAGAAAGGAAGGACAGGAAGAGGAAGATGATAATCATTATTCTCTCTAGTTCCCTTTTCTAAATTAAAAAAGACAGAATAACTGGTACCCTAACAACACATACACTCAATCAAACTGTTTCCTTCAGGGACCCAATTAATGTTGGAAGAATGTGAACCAACTCACTGCTTCTTCTGGGAAGAACACAGACTCTTATTTCTTCAAGTCCATGGCCTTAACACCCATGGGTACTGAGCACAGGAAAATTCAAGGTTTACACCAATAGCAACATTCTTTCAGGAACCCAAGCATCATCTTTTTCTGCCATGTAAAAGCTTCTCAGTGGGTCATAGGTATCTTGTAAATAAGGGGATAGCTGTTCACTGCTAAGGTTGCAGCCAACTGAATATTCTGGGCATCTTGAGGTCTGAGAAGATTCATGAGCTAAGCAACTGTCCTTCACTGCTGAGTGCAGTGATGAAGCCCTTTGCCTGTTATTCTTTGCCAGCTCAGTGGAGAGCAAACAGGTGCTTCAGGAGCACTTTCACTTCTTCAGCACGGGTGTCCTGGACCGTTAGAGGGATTTTCACCCAGGTAGTGATAATTAGATGTGTTATACACAACTTCAAGGTCATCTTCACTCCAACTGCAAGTTAGAGAATATTTTCAATGCTGTGTCTAAGGTTTCATTCTTTCCTTGTTTGCAGATGTAATGGGAGATGTTTGGCCTCAGAATGTGAGAGAATTGGGAACAATGAGACAGTGATTAGAATCATCCATTATTTTTTCTACTGTCAGTACATAACTATCAGTAATTCTCCCCATACAGCATGATTTTAATTTGCTGCCAATTTAGGACAAAGGTTTCTGAGTCAGTCCACTAACACATTTTATGATCTAAACTCTGGATCAACTTGGAGGAAGTACAGGGTGATTTAGGGAGATAGGGCACAGACATGGGAATCTCTGACAATGAAAATTGTGACTTAGTCTTTCTGTCCTTGTTAACTTTCTTGTGCAGGTTTTGCTTCATTTGAAAGGGGAATGATGGTGCTCTTTAATATAATTCTCAATTTTCATTTCTACAGAAATCTCAAAGAAGAATGGCCATAGCAAATCATTCTACAGCAACCTTGTTTGCTTTACTGGGTTTAACACAGCAGCCAGAGCTCCAGCTGCCTCTCTTCCTCCTGTTCCTAGGAATCTATGTGGTGACAGTAGTGGGGAACCTGGGCATGATCCTCCTGATTGCAGCCAGCCCTCTGCTTCACACCCCTATGTATTATTTCCTCAGCTGCTTGTCCTTCATCGATCTCTGCTATTCAACGGTCATCACCCCCAAAATGCTGGTGAACTTTGTAAAGAAGAAGAATACAATACTTTATTCTGAGTGCATGGCCCAGCTCTTTTTCTTTGTAGTCTTTGTGGTGGCCGAGGGTTACCTCCTAACTGCCATGGCATATGATCGCTATGTTGCTATCTGTAGTCCACTGCTTTATAATGTGACCATGTCCCCTTGGCTCTGCTCACTACTTGTGCTGATTGCCTTCATCCTGGGTGTTCTGTCTGCTGTGGCCCATACAAGTGCCATGATGAAACTGAGCTTCTGCAAATCCCACAACATCAATCATTACTTCTGTGATGTTCTTCCCCTCCTCAATCTCTCCTGCTCCAACACACACCTCAAAGAGCTCCTACTCTTTGTAGTTGTGGGGTTCAACTCCTTGGTGCCTACCCTGGCTGTTGCCATCTCCTATGCCTTCATCTTCTACAGCATCCTTCACATCCGCTCCTCAGATGGTCGGTTCAAAGCTTTTGGAACTTGCAGCTCTCATCTCATAGCTGTGGGGATCTTCTTTGGGTCTATCACCTTCATGTATTTCAAGCCCCCTTCAAGTAGCTCTCTAGACCAGGAGAAGGTGTCCTCTGTGTTCTATACTACAGTGATCCCCATGCTGAACCCTTTAATATACAGTCTGAGGAACACAGATGTGAAGAAAGCATTGAGGAAGGTCTTATTGGGGCAATGAAATTATTTTTTGAGAGTTTATAGATGGGAAAAATGAATAATATGTTTTTGTTCATTTTTATTTGTTGTTCTGATGTAATATGCATAATATCAAGGATTTCTTTTCTTTTTTTTCTGGGAATTGTACCCAGGGCTTTCTGCACTTTGTATAATTAAGTACTCTACCATCAAACTACATCCTCAGTTTCAAGATCTACGTTAAAAAAGTACTTTCCAATCTAGAGTCAACTCAGTGTTTAAATAAAATAGAAAACATTTTGTATTAGCATTCCTGTGTTTTGACAGAAAAAAAATTTGTGTTTAGATAGTTTTGTTTCCTTACTGTGATATAAGATAAATGTTCTTCTCTTCCCAATATTCCATGCTTGCTTATTGAAGACTGCTATGTGAAGGGTACTGAGTTATTGATAGAACAACAGAAATTGACTAGAAAAAGAAGAAAAGAAAGAGAGAGAGAAAGAATTAGAGAAAGAGAGAACTCAAACAAGCAAACACAGGAGAAAGAGTTACAGAAGAAGAACCATAATTTTAGTCAAAAGGTCTTATTAAATTTGCTTTCATTATTTATTTTCCATTTAACATATGCCAAAATCCTTTATTTCCATTTCTTTGGTTGTTTTGAACCCTCTCTACTGAGATACAGAATAAGGGAAGCTTGTGCCACATTCTATCTTAATTTGTTATCATATCTATATTGTTAGTCAATGTAGTTAGACATGAGAAACCATGTAGGAGCATAAGAATTAGGGAAAAGAAAAGAAAGAACATATCTTTAGTCCCTGATGATATAATTTTCTATCTTGAAATCCCTAGAGACTCAATGTTCAAACTAACACAAGATAAGAAGAGGCAAATTAACCCTCATAAATTATTTAAAATAGCAACAAGAAGATAATATACATGCTACTATATTTTTTTAAAATGTAAAATCAATTTAAGAGAAACATTCAAGTACTCCTGAAAGGTAGAGAAGTGGGGTTGAACAAATGAAAAGATACTTGCTTTTCTTAGAATGATTAAACATTTAAATATACTAGTTTATCCCTGAGCATAGTGGTGCATGCCTGTAATTCCAGCAGCTAGGGAGACTGAGGCATGAGGATTGAGAGTTCAAAGCTAGCCTCAGCAAAAGTGATGAACTAAGTCACTCAGTGAGAACTTAACTCTAAATAAAATACAAAATAGGGCTGAGGATGTGACTCAGTGGTCAATTCCTGGTACCCTACATAAATAGAGTACTTTTCCCTAAATTAACTTATACATTTAACACAGCTTCCATATAAATATCAAAATATATTTTTTATGGTTAAGTTTCTCAAATTTACTGAAATATCTTTATTAGCTTACTGAAGAACATTTGAAATATATATATATATATATATATATATATATATATATATATATAAA